>NC_057727.1:52933005-52991526 GCF_004010195.1 Chiloscyllium plagiosum | reverse complement strand
CAATGTGGACCACGACTTCGGGCTGCTCCCCCTCCCCCTTAAGGACCCGGAAAACACGATCAGAGACATCACGTACCCTTGCACCTGGGAGGCAACATACCAAACGTGAGTCTCTCTCGTTCCCACAAAACTGCCTATCTGTGCCCCAAACTATCGAGTCCCCAATTACTATTGCTCCTCCTGCACGCTTTTAAAGGGAAAAAAAACCTACCCGGCTGCCCCTCTGGTCTTCGTCACTTCCCCCTGCTGCTCCCGCTCTTTCTATGAAGAGAAAAAAAAACACCGCTGCCCGCTACCGGTAAGTAATTTTAAAACAAACTGTCTTACCTTAGCTTCTGCTCGCACTCAAAGTGACCTTTGGCGTCGAAGGGTGAGTATTTATACTCACTGCTTTCCTTCCCGGCTGCCCCTCTACCCTGTTAAATCCCATTAGAATGTTGTATAATTAGATTAGATTCCCTACAGTGTGGAAACAGGCCCTTCAGCCCAAACTGACCTTCCAAAGAGGAGCCCACCCAGACCCATTCCCCTAACTAATGCATCTAACACTACAGGCAATTTAGCATGGCCAATTCACCTAACCTGCACATCTTTGTGACTGTGGGAGGAAACCAGAGCGCCCGGAGGAAACCCATGCAGACTCGGGGAGAATGTGCAAACTCCACACAGACAGTTGCCCGAGTTGGAAATTGAACCCAAGTGTCTGGTGCTGTGAGGCAGCAGTGCTAACCACTGAGCCACCGTGCCGCCCCAAAGGTGTCATGTCTTTTTAATATTCCAATGTGTACAAGCTTATTCAAGGCCTTCTCATAAGAAGATCCTTCCATACCCAAAACCAACCTAATAAACCTTCTCTCAACTTGCTCCAATGGTGATGTATCTTTCCTTAGATAGGGGAACCAAAGCTGATTAAAGTATTCCAGCTTTGGTCTGATTAGTGTCGTAGCAAAATCTTTTTTTTGTAGTCCATTCCCTTTGAAATAAAGGCCAACATTCCATATGCCCTTCCTATTACCCACTGAACTTATGTACTAATATTTTGCAATTCTTGCGCATGCAAGATTTCCCGTTTACTAATGTAGACAAAAATGTAAATAGCAGACTATATGTGGTCTCATCAATGCCCTCCACATTTGTAGCAATACATCCCTGCATTTATATTTCATCCTGCTTGTAATAAAGGTCAATGTTTTGTTTTCAGTTCTAATTACCTATTGAACATCAATGTTGACCTTTTTGTAATGCACATATAAGAACACCCAAACCTTTCTATACTGCAGCAGACCAGTCTCTCTCCATTTAAATAGTATTCTAATCTTCCTGATTACAGTTGATATCTTCACATTTTCCATATTATGTTCCATCTATTAAATTTCTGCTCACTCATGTAACCTACATATATATACTTTATCAGACTGCTTGCACCTCTTCACAACTTATTTTCCTACTTAACTTCCATTGTCGGCAAATTTGGCTGCAATACAGTTGGTTCCTTCAACAGAGACTTTGATATAGATTGTAACAGTTGTGGTCCCAGCATTAATCGCTGTGCCACTCCACTAGTTACAGTTTGCCATGTGAAAACGACCCATTATCACAGCTATTTCCAGTTAGTTAGCCATCTCCTATCCATGCTAATATATCATCTCCAACAATATTGATTATTTTCCCATGGAGTAACATTTTATGTGGCACATTATATCTTTGAGAAATCCAAATATATTACATCTACTTGTTCACCTTTATCTACCAACAGAAGTCTAGATGTTCACTGTCATCATACTTCTACCTTTGATCTGTAACCTGGAAGACAATGGATTGCCCACTATTTATCATGAAAAGAGATATTTATTTACAGAATACTGAATAGCCTAGACAGAATGGATATTGGGAAGATGTTTACATTGGTAGGAGTGACAAGGACCTGAGGGCACAGCCTTAGAGTAAAGGGAAAACCTTTTAGAACGAAGTTAAGGAGAAACTTCTTCAGCCAAGGAGTGGTGAATCAATGGAATTCACTATCACAGAAGGCTGTGCCAGGTCATTGGGTATATTTAAGGTGGAGATAGATAGGTTCTTGATTAGCAAATAGATCAAGGGGAGAAAGCGGGAGAATAGGTTTGAGAAATTTATCAGCCATGATTGATTGGCAGAGCAGACACGATGGGCTGAATGGCCTAATTTCTGCTCCTATGTTTTATGGTTTTAAATGTTTTGTTCAGCTTTTCAAAATTAGATTCATCTGTTTGTAGAGATTGATCTATAATGCCAGGTGTGATTGAATTGGTAACATTCTTGCCTCTGCTAAGCCCTACTGCAGCATTTGAGCATAAATCAATGCACACATTCTCTCAGAACTACACTGGAGAACACCAGTTCAGCAGCTGTACTGTCAGAGGTTTCATCTTTTGGATACAACATAATAGTGAGGCTCTTTCAGCTCTCTAAGGTGGCAAGAAAAGATCCTTTTGAAGAAAAGTAGGGGGAATTATCCCTAGAATCCCAGCCAATATTTATCCCTGAATCAACATCACTCCAAACACATTAATTGCTCATTAGCACATTGTTGTTTTGTCTGTGGGAGCTTGCTGTATCAAAATAAGCTCCTATGTTTCCTAAATTACAATGGTGATAACACTTCACAAGTACTGCTTTGGCTGTGATATGTTTTGTTACATTCTGACGAAGTGAAAGTACTAGATAAATGTCAGATTTTTTTAACAGTACAATAAAAAGAGTTTGCAAAATATCTGTGTTCTTCAGTGGAGGATGCCGACAATTTCTGCTTCCAAATGACCTGGCATCAAACTGGAATTCAAGCAAAACTGAGAAATAGACTGAAAGCAATTACTTGGTCATCACAGTCTAATCCCTCATTAATAATTGTAGTCACTACATTTGAAACAAAAGCAGAAAAAATAGCTTAATCTCTCATCTCTCATCCTTCTATCCAGCAGCCACCTGTTTCAATGCTAAAACAATGCTAAACATGTCATCCCAGTTAAAAATCACACAACACCAGGTTATAGTCCAACAGGTTTAATTGGAAGCACTAGCTTTCAGAGCGCTGCTCCTTCATCAGGTGGTTCAACCTGATTGTAGATCTCAAACAACAATAAGGGGAATACAAGAAGGAGATAGAGTAGCTAACGGCACGGTGTAAAGACAACAGTCTCTCCTTCAACCTCAACAAAATGAAGGAGCTGATGACTTCAGGAAGTGGAGTGGAGGGAGCGTACCTGTCTGCTTCCACAGGAGGGTAACGAAATTCAGCATGTCCATAAAAAGGCTTCCAAATCTTTCTAGATGCACCATAAAAAGCATACTAACTGGATGCATCACAGCATTGTATGGCAACTGCTCTTCCTAAGACTAAAAGAAACTGCGGAGAGTTGTGAATACAGCCCAGTCCTTCATGCAAACCAGCCTCCCATCCATTGACTCTATATATACTTCCTGCTGCATTGGGAAAGCAACCAGCATAACCAATGACCCTTCCCATCCTGGTTAAACTCTCTTCCACCCTCTCCCGTTGGGTAGAAGATGTACAAGTTTGTATACATGTACAAACAAATTCAAGAACAGCTTTTTCTTGGCTGTCGTCAGAGTTTTGAATGGACCTCTTTAATGTTAGTGTTGCTGTCTCTCTCTGCACCTTCTCAGCAGCTCTAACATTGTACCCTGCTCTCTGTTCTGTTACCCTGATAGTACAATCTGCCTGTAAAGCACATAAGACAATACTTTTCACTGTAACTTGGTACATGTGACAGTCTTAACTCAAATGAAATCAAGCCATTCTGTGTTATCATGAGATTCTGCTTTGTTGACATTGTAGATGGACTGTTCCACCCTGGTCCATTGTTTATATTTATAATGACACTGCTGTAAACCATAATGTTTGATAACGTCTGTACAAAATGCCTGCTGTCTGACTGCTGCCAACTAGCCATTTTAAAAGATTAGCAAAGCTTTATTCAAACAATTCTGAAACAGTTGGAACAAACAAAATGCAAAAATAATGTGGTATGTCTCAGTAGTTGTAATAAAGTAAGCAAAGTAAAGGTGTAAGGCACTCACACTCCAGAATTGTGTTACACAGACAGACTGATAAGCTTTCTCTTCTATTTTCAAATGCTGACAGACAAGTATATTTCCAGCACTTTCTATTTATATTTCGGGTTTTTAGCATTTGCAATGTTTTAATAACATTGAATGCACAACATATGGTTTTCGTGATACTAAAAGTAGAATTCCCATAATGTTGCATAATGTTTAACAGGCTAATCATTTCCCCCTGATGCAATGCATATCGTTCATTCATGATACCTTTCTTTGCTCCAACAAATTTTGCTTTACTGGAGATCACCGTTACAATTGGACTATTCAACCCTGTTCACTTGTTTAGTGAGATGGACCAAGTAGAGTGGGTTTCACTTCAATTAATAGGATTTATGATATTTCTGTATAAGCAGTACTGTGGCAGTACAATGGGTCCATTTTGGAGTGGGGTAGTTCCTGAGAACTGAAGTGAAGTCCCTCTCTTTCCATATTGTTTCAATCAGCCATGTGGTTTCTCCTCTTCCTCCTCCTTCTGACTATTCAACTGAACAACTTAACACTCTGCAGTAGACTCTGCTTGGCAGTTAGATGGTGCTTGCTGCTTGCTACATTTGAGCCTAAGCTTGAATGATGTACAAGTCTTCCTGTATGTTCCACCAACATCTTCAGTTGCTCAAGAATTATGAATGACTGTGAACATTGGGCAACCATTAGGAGACAAAGTCATGTATAGTCTCACCTATGAAAGTCAGCAGCTTTCCAGCAGAAGTGCTGTAACCATTTGGGTATGTACTACATGGAGTGCTAAGACAAGCAAAATCACCCACTAGATGGGCACAGAGAGAGAATGTATAAGGGTAACATATTATTTATTTTTTATTGTCGATGTTTCCTTCGATCAACTAGTTTTGTAAAATGTATTGGCCTTCATTGAGTAATGTGAGTTGGAATGTTGTGAGGTTGTGCCTAAAGTGTAAAAGAATGGAGTCCACAATGGGGTAGTGTGCTTCCTTTTAACTGAAGTGATGATAAACCTTGTGGTCCCGCTTGTTCTATGGTTTCACTCAGTGTATGTGTTCTCCACTCTTCCTTCTCTTTCTTTTCCTTTTGCCAATGTGGCCTTCACATCACTTCAGCCACAAGTTGTTGAGTAGAACATTAAACAGTCTCAGAGCATGTCCTTGCTTCCTCATCTCTGTTATATTGAAGTATAGAAGGAAAGTGTTTCCTGCACAACCAGTGGTCCTTTTTAATACTCAGATAAAGCATCTCTTTTTGGGGTTGTGCCACTTTAGCCATCACACCGTGAGAGCCATATGGAACAAAGCCAGTGATGAACGTATGTTTCAAATCTACAGGTTTGGCCGCATAGCATGACTGAGGCTTAACACTGTACATGGGCAAAATCCACAGTATAAACGATTCAAGCTTGAAGACCTAAGTTTGCATACACCTGAGTCAAAAAGGGTGGTGCTGGAAAAGCACAGCAGGTCAGGCAGTATCCGAAGAGCAGGAGAGTCAACATTTCGGGATAAGGAACACATCAGGAATGATGAAGGGCAAATGCCTGAAACATCAACTCTCCTGCTTTTGAGGTGCTGCCTGACTTGCTGTGCTTTTCCAGCACCACATTTTTGGATTCTTATTCTCCAGCATTTGTAGTCCTCACTTTTTCCTATTTGCCTTCACTTGAAACCCACACAGTAGCAACAACTACAATGGCCCACACAGTAGCAACAACTACAATGGCTCACACAGTAGCAACAATAGCCCTGAGCCAGTAGGTGAACATTGTGACAGTGGCTATGGAACTTTGAGAGGAAATCTTCAGACTGGAAACCTATTGGTTTAGGTTCCCTGCACATCTGCTGAATTTACCATTAAGGTGTTCAATTCTGGCCACCCAGTTATAGGAAGGACATCATTAAGCTGGAGTCAGTTAGAAAAGATTGACCACGATGTTATTGCGTATGGAAGGTTTGAGTCATAAAGAAAGGCTGAATAGGCTCGGACATTTATCACGGGAGCATAGGAGGTTTAGAGGTGACCTTATAGAAGTTTATAAAATCATGGTGCGTATAAACAGTGTTAATGGTTGGAGTCTTTTCCCTAGGATGAAGGATTTCAAGACTAGGGGGCACATTTCTAAGGTGAGAGGAGATTTAAAAAAATACATGGGGGCAATTCTTTTACAAAGAGGGTGGTTCACGTGTGGAATGAACTTCCTGAAGAAGTAATGGATGTGGGCACAATTTCACTATTTGAAAGACATTTGGATAAATACGTGACTAGGAAAGGTTTGAAGGGATATAGGCCAGGAGCAGGCAAGTGGGACTAGTTTAGTTTGGGATTATGTTCAGCATGGACTGGTTGGACCAAAGGGTCTGCTTCTGTACATTGTGACTCCATGACTTTGCAATCCTTTTTTAAAAGAGGTAGCCCACCTAGCAACTAGGCAGATTGATAAGTTGACTGTCTGTTAGCTTGGAGAGCAGCTGGGGAGTGTTGTCAGTTCAATGTGACCTCACGGATCGGGGAGGAAGAGTTGCTCAGTCAATCAAAAGGTGTTTAAATAGTATGCTTAGCAATCTGGGGAAAATATTCCTGCTATCCTGACTTGTAAGAAATGCAATAACAATTTAAAATTACTCCCAAGCAGTTTAGGTCATAAGTGAATATTTAGGGACTTTCCAGAGCAATGCCCGCTTTTGGGCAGAGGCAGTGACATTACGATATTATCCCTAGACTTAATCCAAAGACCCAGACAATGTCTTAAGGACCTGGATTCAAATCCTGCCATGGCAGATGGTGGAGTTTGAACTTAATAATAAAAAAGCTGGAACTAAAAGTATAATAATGACCATGAATCCATTGTTGATTGTCAGGAAAAAAAATCTGGTTCACTAATGTCCTTTAGGGAAGGAAACTGCCATCCTTACCTGGTCTGGGCTACATGTGACTCCTGACCCACAGCAATATGGTTGACTCTTAACCGCCCTCTGGGATGGGCAATAAATGCTGACTTAGCCAGCCACGCTCTTATCCCATGACTGAATGAGAAAAATTGTCTATCTATGCAGTGTTGCAAAAAACACTGGAAAATACAGACTCTTCACTGCTGTCAGAGTTTTCTAGTTTGCTACAAATTAGATTGGAGGCAACTGTCTGAGTATTGATTGACATACAGTGTCAAAATTAGATTATTGGTTCACCTATATGGATTAACAGTAACAAGGGACAAAAATCAATTCAGCAGCTCTGTATAAGATAATAAGGTGATACACATCATATTCTTAAATTATAGCAATAAATGTGTAGGGTAAAGTGACCATGAAATTTTAATTTGAATGTAAGTAGTCAAAAATCAAAGTTGATTTCAATAATGTCCCTAATTAAGCTTCGGATTTGACCGTGAATGAATTAACTATATGTGAGTTATATGAATTAACTAGATATTCATGTCAACTGTGCTAGCAAGTGATATCAAATCAAGGATGGGTATAACATTTTTTTTGTTGATGATCCTTCTTGATTAACTTTGCAGGGTTTTTGCTTTGCTTCACCAATTTGCTTGCCTGACCTTTCAGTTCTCTAACAATATTGGGCTGTGCTTCCATGAGTAACAACAGCTCTTTCTCCCTTGCCATTCGTCATGTCTTAAGTGCAGACACGCACCTTTGGCAGATGAATCGATCATAGGGGTTATCATATTATGTCCCTGCCAGATTGTAAAAGTCACCCTGTGAGATATGAACACTTTGATGGTAAGCATGCTTATTTGAAATTCTTTCCACGGCTGTTTTGGCAAAGGCATTGACCGTTGCAAGTTTTAAGCAGGTCAACAATAAGCTTTCCTCCTCTAATTGCCCCCTACCACCTCCCCTCCCCACCCCACCCCCCCCAACCACCTCCCCCGCCTACCCATCAAACAACATAAAGGTTGAAGGACATTAAAAGCATGGAATGTTCAAATGTGAATTTTTGACAATATAATTTCAAGGTCCTGACGTCCACACACATGAAAATTTGAGCAGAGGTCACTGGATTGCAGCAGGAGTTCGGAATTATGAGCATTTCTTTTTATCACTCCTGCTTTGTCCATGCTGAGATCAGATAACTCAAAGTGAAACACGGAGTAGAAAAGGTTCTTGTACAGTTACACAAAATTGGCAGTGATGTATTCAGCCTTAGTTCTACCCCTGACCAATTTTCAGCACCATTAAAGTCCATATCAGGCAACCAAACTGCTCACTAAAACAGCGATTGATTTTGTTAACCACATCTTTACACAGGTAGTGACAATGGACAATAAATCATATAGGACAATGTGCTACTGAAATATTTGCAAATTTGTTTTTAAATTTTACTTTGAATCATTTAGATGTTAGTTCACTAACCCTGGTATTCACTCTGCCTATGCAGATCATATATAGAATTCCTGTTCATTCTATAACAGTAAATGCATCATGACATACACTGAATAGTTAATACATACTGCCAACGAATCATATCATATCTTTTATCATGTATTAAGACATCCATAGCACTAACAAACAGCAGTGGTTCTTTGTATCCCAGCATAAATAGCAGCTACTGGAGGATCTAGAAGCCTGTCACACAGGGTAACTTCACAGTTATTCAGATTCCACTATCTGGAGAAGCAGTATCTGTTGACCAGTTAAGGGTGTTTAATATTGAAGGCTGTTTGTATATAAGGATATTTTCAGGTTATGCACTTAAGAGAAAATGGGTAATGGGAAACCAACAAGTTTATGTAGCTACAGTTGAGCTTGATTAAGCTGTTGTTAATTGAGCTGAGCAATTCCGGTTGGTATACTGTTAAGAACTTTACATGGATTTTTCTGTCATATTTCAAAATAAACCTCACGACTTCTGTACTGTCCTTGAAGCACATGTATGGAGGACAAACAATGTAATCCCTTTCAGTGCTGCTTCTGAGGTACATGATACAGTGTTATTAATAACAACCTAGCTAAAATGCGAATATCAAATTACTATGTCGCGCTATTTTAACAGTCATAAACCTGCTTGAAATATTTAGGGAAGATTTCTGGAAATTGTTTTTCAGAACCCTAAAGTGATCAAAAAACAGTTCAGGAGAATACTCTGGGGCTGATTTGTAATGTATGATAGCCATCTCTTCTAAGAAGTGATGTCTAACCCCGTCAGAATGGAATGAGCTGTCCAACAGAGAGGAGCTGGCACTGCTGATGTTTACCAGTTTCTATGATTGTACATAAAGCAGTGACAGAAAGAACACTGAGGTGATTCATAGAACAAAGATGTTATCTTGTGGACAGGGCCTGCTTGGTGTTGGTTTGCTTACAACAGGATAAGCTGTTGCCATAGCAACAATGTTCACTTCGCAAAGTCAAGCACGTTTGCAGTCAGTAACTCACGCACTGATAGACTAATGGAATGGATGGATGAATGCGAATTGTCTCCTGAAATTCTCCAGGCAATAGGTTTCCAACTACATCTCAGAATGTGACAAGTAGAATCGACATAGGTTCCCCTGGGGGCTGGATTGAAAATTTGCCTGTGCTGCTTCTGGAATCTTCCCAGTAGCTATTTCGAGAACATCATCAGTGAAGGCATGGATACAAAGAAGAGGAGTTTTTTTTTTAAATGAGTGACGCAGAACTCCCTTATGACTTTGGCAACCAAGGTGCATTTGGACATTTTCAAATGTTTGAAAATGGTGAACCATGTTTCATGACAAAATAAAAACTGCTTTTAACCCACATGTCCATGTCTGGCTTTTAAAATCCCAACTGATCCTCATTAGCATAGAAAAAGAAATGTGAGGAAAGGGCCATTAAGGCCACCATCCCCAGTCTCCACAAATGCTAATCCTAAGAGAGATGGCTACAAACAGATTAAAACATGCAGCTGAATTCACCAAAATCTGCTAGGTAGTTCCTGTTTGTTATGCAAGAGTCTGAAATGGTTAATAGTCAATAGTCCTAAAGACACCATCCTGTCCCCCTTAGTTCAGGAACTCACCACCTACATTCAGGACACCACCCACGCCCTTCACCTCCTCCAAGACTTTCATTTCCCCCGACCCCAACGTCTCATCTTCACCATGGACATCTAGTGCCTCTACACATCCATCTGCCATAACAAAGGGTCTCCAAGTCCTCCATTTCTTCCTCACACGCTGTTCCAACCAGTACCCTTCCACCAATACCCTCATCCACCTGGTTGAACTGGTCCTCATCCTCAACTACTTCTCCTTCCAATCCTCCCAAATGAGAGGGGTAGCCATAGGCATCTGCATGGGACCCAGCTATGCCTGCCTCTTTATTTGGTATGTGGAACAGTCCATCTTCCACAGTTACACCGGCACCACACCGCACAGTTTCCTCTGCGACATTGATGACTATATCAGCGCCACCTCGTGCTCCCACAGGAGGTTGACAGTTCATCAATTTGCCAACACCTTCCACACCGACCTTAAATGTACCTGGACCATCTCAGACATCTCTCTCCCCTTCCTGGACCTCTCCATCACCGTCTCCGGCGACCAATTAACAATGGACATCTACTATAGGCCCACCGACTCCCACAGCTACCTACACTACACCTCTTCCCACCTTACCTCCTGGAAAAATGTCATCTCTTATTCCCAATTTCTCTGCCTCCGTCACATCTGTTCCCAGGATGACCAATTCTACCTTCAAAAATCCCAGATGGCCTCCTTCTTCCAAGATAGCAATTTCCCTTCCCACATGGTCGACGATGCCTTCCAGTGCATCTCGCCCAATTTCTGCACCACCGCCCTTGAACCCCACCCCTCCCAATGCAACACCCCCCCGGTCCTCACCTTCCACCCCACCAACCATCGCATACTTCGCTTTATCCTCCGCCACTGCTGCCAACTCCAAACAAACCCCACCATCAGAAACATATTTCCCTCCCCACCCCTAACAATGTTCTGGAGAGACCATTTCCACCGTGAGTCCCTCATCAGGTCCACACCTACCACAAACCCATACCCCACTCCTGGCCCCTTCCCCTGCCACTGCAGGAAGTGCAAAACCTGCACCCACACCTCCCCACTCACCTCCGTCCAAGACCCCAGAAGATCCTTCCACGTCCATCAGAAATTTACCTGTACCTCTACCAATGTCATCTACTGCGCCCATTGCATCGATGTGGTCTCCTCTACATCGGAGAGACAGGACACCTTCTGGCGGATCATTTCAGGGAACATCTTTGGGTCACCCGCACCCACCAACCCCACCATCCCATGGTTGAACACTTCAACTCCCCCTCCCACTCCATGCTGGTCCTGTGCCTCCTCCACCTCCAAACCCTTACCCCCGGACGCCTGGAGGAAGAAGGTCTCATATTACTCCTTGGGACCCTGCAACCACATGGGATCGATATGGATTTCAACAGCTTCCTCATTTCCCCTCCCTACACATTATCCCAGTCCCATACCTCCAATGTGGCACTGCCCTCCTGACCTGGCCATCACCTTTCCTATCTATCCTCTCCACCCTTCTCTCTGACCTATCACCTTCTCCCTCACTTTCATTTACCTATTGCATTCTCAGCTAACTTCCCCCAAGCCCACCTCCCTCCCATGTATCTCTCAGCACCCCCAGCCCACAAGCTTCATTCTTGATGAAGGGCTTATGCCTGAAACATCGATTATCCTGCTTTTCGGATGCTGCCTGACATGCTGTGCTTTTCCAGCACCACACTCTTGAACCTTCTTAAAAGCCAAGGCAGTGAGAAATCTGTTATTTAGACAGTGAGGAGCAGGAATCATTGACTTAAAGCTGTGAAAGAAACAGGGATTTTTATTAAACCCACACAAGCCATCCAGCAAAAACAATGAAGAAAGTGGCATTCATTTCTTAAAGGATGTAAAAGACATTCTGTAAGACTAAAGTGATTAGTGTGGGAATTATTTTTTAAAGCTGCAGGCAGAGGGAGTTATACAGTAAAATAGATAAAGGAGTGGGGGTTCTTATTAAAGCCACAGTTAGGGAATTCATGAAATGAAGTCACAAAAAAAGCAGGAAATCTCCATTTTACCCATCATTTCTACTGTTTAAACAGGAATCCTACACATTAGCTATAAAATGTGGGAGACACTCCCAGTAAGAAGCAAACTGAAGCAGAAATGGTATACTTGGGGAGGAAAAAGTATTTTAAGCAAACAAATTTTATAACCAGCAGTTTTGAGTTCTGAGGAAGGGTCACCAAACCCGAAACATTAAACTCTGATTCCGCTTCATAGATGCTGCCAGATCTGCTGAACTTTTCCAGCAATTTCTGTTTTTGTTTCTGATTCACAGCATCTGCAGTTCTTTTAAATTTTAAATTTTATAACCATATTACAAAGGTGTGGCATGCGAAACACCATTGCCAGGAGGACTTCATTTCAAAGGTGGTTGAAATGGAATACAGAATTGGGGATCTTGGACACAACAATTTCTGAGATGGTGTGTAGTGTCCAAATCTGACACTAAATTAGAATCTGAACAACTAAATATACTTGTCTCTAAAATTAGGATGATGGCTGATATTGCGGCAACTGAGCATGGGGTAAATGTAGCAATGGATACTTTTGAATATCTGCTAAAGTCTTTGACAACAATTCCATGCTCAGAACTGGTAGAATTCTCAAAAAAGAAAGATGTATTAGAAGAGTTTAGCAATCAAGGTAATCCATTAGATGGTTTAATTAATGATTTCTGTGGATTAATTGAGAAATTCAATTAATATGACTTCAAATCAGAATTTGCAAGAGACTGAATTGTTACAAGAGTTGCTGAAGTGTTTTTGCTGGATTTATTATGATGCAAAGAAGATCTGACTCTTGAGAAAGCCAGGCGAAAGTGAAGACTGCAGATGCTGGAGATTAGATTTAAGATTAGAGTGGCACTGGAAATGTACAGCAGGCCAGGCAGCATCCAAGGAGCAGGAAGGTCGACGTTTCGGGCAGGAGCCCTCATCAGGAATATGGTAACGGTTTGAGCGTCATTCCTGATGAAGGGCTCCTGTCTGAAACGTCAATTTTCCTGGTCCTCGGATGCTGCCTGCCCTGCTGTGCTTTTCCAGCACCACTCTAGAGAAAGCCAGTTGGATGGTGAGTGAAGCAGAATGCTGGAGGTGACACAGATCAAACCTGAGAGGAGAAGATCGATCTTGGCAAAGGAGATGAATGGAGTTAAACTGCCTGAAGTCAACGAGCAGCTGATTGAAGAACAAATGATCAAATGACACCAGGTAAAAGATTTTGCAGGGCTCCCTATTCAGATGACAGAACATAAACAGAATCAGAATCCAGTCAGGTTAGTTAAGTTGATGTAAGGAATTTGTTTCAGGCAATGAAAGTTATGGGAACTGATGAATTTACTGGATAAGCACAAGCATTTTCCATGATTGTCAACACTGAAGACTGATCAGACTGCAAACATTTTTGAAGGAAAACACAAAATTAGGTAGCCATTGAACAGCACTTTCCACTTGAGCCAAATGAACCATAGAATCCCTACAGTGTGGAAACAGACCACTTTTAGCCCAACAAGTCCACATTGACCCTCCAAGGATTATCCCACCCAAACCCATTACCCTACCCCTATTACTCTACATTTCCCCTGACTAATGCACCTAGGCTACAGATCCTTGAACACAATGGGCAACTTAGCATGGCCAATTCACCTCACCAGCACGTCTTTGGAGTGTGGGAGGAAACCAGAGCTTGTGGAGTAAACCTACACAGACACAGGAAGCATGTGCAAGCTCCACACAGACAGGCTGAGGTTGGAATTGAACCCAAGTCCCTGGCACTGTGAGGCAGCAGTGCTAACCACTGAGCCACCGTGTTCATGGGGGAGGCGGGGGGGGGGGGTAATTCCCTTGGCAAGATTACATCAGCAATCTATAACTGATGTAACTTGGAGTGCAACACGACTTTGTCCACAAATAGCTGTGACAGATTCATGCCTGTTGTTAGATGATGAAGTGACTTGGAAGAAGCAAGTTCAATATTTCACTTCTTTATCTTCTCAGGAAGAATCCGCAGTGTCAGTGATCAGATACATGCCAAGCTGGAAGCAATCCTCAAAGAGCAGAAAGGAGGACAAGAACATAATGGTTTCACAATCACTGAGGGCAATGAGAGATTCCAAACCAATCAACAAGTTGGAGTAAAAGGTTTTCACATGTCATCACAAATCTACAGTGGATTGAGAATACATACCTGCTGATACAGATTTAAGGTGTACTGTGCACAACCACATGGAGGCCACTACTAAGAATGGACAATCAACGTCCAACAATTCTAAATAATGAAGCGTTCATTCGTTACAGCAGAGAAAACATTGTCCAATAGGGAAATCTAAAGTGTTAAGTCCTTCACTATAACAAAGTCTTCAAACTGCAGATCATCAGGAGGAATTTCATAGAAATGGTTTTCTGCCCAGCAAACCACCAGTGTTCCACGTCTGATGAGAACAGGTACCAGGAGAACAGTGAAACATCGAGATCACCTGAATTTGTAAAGTCAGGGGGCTGATTCTTTATTTTGCTAAGTCTGAGTTACATTGGGTTTTTTTGGAGGAATTCCTGCTACAAAGCCTACCATATCTTGCCAATCTCACCTCATTAACTACCTACACTGCCCCTACGGTGTCTACCAAATCCCATCCTGGTCCCATCTTACCAGATGCCGTTCTAAAAACAACCTGCCATTCAGCGGATATCTGGGAATTCACCAGTATGCCCTGTGCCTGCTCCATTGTTAAAAGCCCATTATGTTTCCAGATAGGCACTGTCAGTCATGTCTGGTTCCTGACATTTGCCCCAGGCATATCAGTCAGGAGAAATCAGCACCCTGCTTTGCATGTTCCTTGGAAACTCAATAAGTTTCCACCCAACACATTGGGGCAATGTGTTTGTGGTAAACCTAATTATATAAACAAGTATAAAATAATGTAAAGATCACATCTTTTTATTGTGCTTGATTTTTGATTGTGGATTTAATTGGACAAAAGAATATTGTTTTACACAAAAGCCTGAGAAAGGCATTGTTCTGCCTTTAAAAAGTTGCTGTAACTCAGTGTGGGCCATGTTGACACTGCTGCTTTGCAAAGATTGGGGGAAGGTGTGAAAGGATGTGGCAATAAAGCGAGATGCCGCTGGCACCAGTTTACTGATTGGTTTATGGAACTGTGATCATTTGTAGATGCCAAAGGTCATCAGCCTGATAACAGCTCTCTGATTGATTGTTGGAGAGCTGAGGAACTAGTGGGTGTGAATGATTCAAGTATTTTTTTTGTCTGTGTCTGTCTGTATGTTTCTACAAGGGTTTTAGAATGGCTTTATAGTGTTAATCCGTGGATCCATGTCGCAAGTTCATAGTTGTTTACTTGTGATTAAATTATTCTTTTGTAATGAATAGTAATTTTCATTAAGTAGAGGAATCTGGTGAGTGTTCTCTGTTTTCCTGGATCTATCTGATAGGTAAACTGGGGACTTTATGTACTTTAATAATATTTTCAAAATTCATGGTGAATCTGGAAATAATAGTGCTTGATTTCCAGCACACTATTCCAGTGAGACATAACAATAATAACAATGAGATAAAAAGATTGGGGAATATTTTGGAAAGGGTTTGAAAGGGTTAATATTAAGGAGTGTCACAAGCACCATCCACTATGATGATGCCAAATTGACGGGAAGCAGAACATTTGGGATCTCAAAGGAAGGAGATGTAACATCTAGTTCTACTCAAAGTCACAGGAACAATATCTATCATGTCAATGTATCTTGCAAATTCATTGCTAACATGCAATAACTATATCTTGTTAACCTAAAGAGAGTGTTCTAGTCAGACTGTGAAGTGGTTTGCCTCATTCACACCAAACCAAACAGGCCCTTAGTGGTCTCCTGTGCTGAAACAGGATGGTAACAGCAACTTCCATCACGAGTTCAGCTGACACAGTGTGTCGAACTGACGTGCCTTTAGAACACTGCTCAATTTGGAAAGGGAATCCAGAAATCACCAAAGTGATCCAAGATACCTGACATAACTAACCAGCCTCTCTCCACAATCTGATATTGGATCTTGAAGGACGTAGGATCGAAGAGGGCTGGGAGTGACCCCATTTTCACCCAGTGTCCCTATCCCAGATGTGATTTCATACACATCCCATTCCATCTGTTTTATCTTTCCCTCACCTCGTCTGCCAGAATATCATCTATCACTTTCTGGGGATTTGTTCCCATGGCCGCTTCAGGCAAACTATTCAACATCTCAATGATCTGAATGAAAATGTCGCGGAGACATTTTCAGCTTCAGAGCTCAATTTATATGCTTGGAATTTCCAAACCCTCTGCCTAGATTTTAAATCCCTAAAAATTAATGGGTGGATAATCATGGGCTGAGAGTGTACAATTTCCTAGTACTATTTAAGCTTCTGGTGTTGCAGTAGAATCTCTCCCTTTATATTTCAAACATGTATTAGCATTAGCTTGTAAGCTTGATGCCATGCTAACTTCAGTTAGAGCTTATATTAACACAGAAAGTTGTTTTGAGATCCAATGATTTTCTTTTAAGATTACATTAAGGTGTGCTTTAAGTTGTTAGGCACCAATACTCACCAGCTTTCCATCTGTCGCACAAGTGCCTTAACCTGTTTGTCAACTTAGATTTCATTCTGTCTGAGGCCAGGATGTGCCATTATGCCATGGTGCCCAGAACTATACCTAACACTGGAGGAAGGTTGCATGGTTTAATGCCTTGAGTAAACAAGATACCAGTAGCTCAGACTTGTCCCTCAAACTCCTGTTTTGCTTTTCAGATCACTGCTGCATTTATGTAGCAGATGAAGTGTGTTCACTCTCAAAATCTCACCAAATTTTTCCATTCCTTTTGTGCAGTTTGCCACTTTTCAACTTCAAGACTTTTAATTTCTCTACATTAGAGACTATGTTCCATACCAGAGCAATGTCATGCTCAAATCCATCCTTACCATTGACAACATAATTGCTTACATATCCAGTTCTGCATTAGTACTATGTTTTGTATGCTATTTTCAACAGAGTTCAGTTGGCAGACTGAAAGCACTTGAGTCATATGAGGTGAGATGTAGTTGTTATTCTGCTCTATTTTAGCAACAGTACAGGAACAAATGGGTTGGATTTAATGCTGGCAGATTCAGAGCTAGGAGAAAATATTAAATCCAATGACTGGTCTGCCCACCCCTTACCAGCCCACCTCTGCTTCCTCCATCACAGTTACACTAGAGGTGGGAATAGTAAGTGTGGTAAAATGCCCACAAAAGGGTCAATTGAGGCATAAGAGCTCCATGCCACTGCAGTCAATATTTACCAGCAGTATTGAGGCTCACACCAAGTGGCCAGAATGGGGGTTGGTTTCTCTGTATCCTCTGGGTCCATTGAGGAGCCCCAAAAGGTACAAATTCTGCAGCTTACCCTTTTCTGATAGTCTTTCAAACCCACCCTGTCCACCACCTCATTCACCAACTATCTCCACCTTTCTCATCGACCACCGCAAATACTTAGAATCCCTACAGTGTGGAAGCAGGCCATTTAGCCCATCATGTCCACACCAACCCTCTGAAGAGTATCCCCTCCAGACCCACCCATCCTACTTTATCCCTGTAGCCCTGCATTTCCCATGGCTAACGCCCATAGCCTGCACATCCCTAGACACTGTGGACAATTTGGCATGGCCAATCCAACTAACCAGCACATTTTTGGACTGTGGGAGAAAACCCACACAGACATGGGAAGAATGTGCAAGCTTCACACAGACAATCATCCAAGGGTGGAATTGAACCCAAGACCCTGGCGCTGTGAGGCAGCAGTGCTAACCACCATGCCCTAAGAACTTACAAAGTTCTAATCCATTGCATCCATTCACTTTCTCGTTGCTTGAATGCAGTACCAGTAATAGTCACTGGTATTTGAGCTATATATGAATAGGCTGGGGCTGTTTTCTCTGGACCGTCAGAGGCTGAGGGGCGATCTTATAGAGGTTTATAAAATCATGAGGTGCATGGATAGGATAAAATAGACAAAGTTTTTTACCTGGGGTGGGGGTGTCTTGAACTAGAAAGCATTGGTTTAGAGTGAAAGGAGAAAACTTTAAAAGGGACCTAAGGGGCAACATTTTCATGCAGGAGATGGTGCGTGTATGGAATGAGCTGCCAGAGGAAGTGATGGTGGCTGGTATAATTACAACATACAAATGAATAGGAAAGGTTTAGAGATTTAGTGCTGGCAAATAAGGCTAGATTCGGTTAGGATATCTGGTCAGCATGGATGAGATGGACTGTAGAGTCTGATTGCATGCTGTACTTCTCTATAACTCTATGACTCTATGACCTTCCCAGTTTGCATGGGGCCATTCCACTTTCACTGAATTCTCTGAAAATAGTCAAGTACCCGCAGCCCTCATCCATGGAATCTGGCATCAGGCTTGCAGCAGCCTCTCTGCACCCTGATGGCACATCTCTGACCCAAGTACAATATAATCTGTACTTCAAAGCTTCACTTTGAAGCACATCGGTATGTTTCATTGTAATGCAGCCACCAGGACACTTTGCAAAGCAAAAGACACCAATCTCACGGATCGGACAAGGGGGCACTTCAGGACTCCTTTCTTGCTCCCTTTGCACTCTGTCACTTTGAGCTTACTTAGATCTCACGGCATCTCTGCTTTGCTTGTCTTGCCCTCTCAACCACATCTTATAGGGTCACTGTACATTTGCCTTGCCTTAGTGCAGACAAAAAGCCAGGTAGCTTGTCACAGTTGTCAGCAACCATCAGGGAAGGCATGAAGATGTTGCTGTGCAGCCCCACGTTATGACAATCTCATACCTGTGCAACTGTACAAGGTTCCTCTCCAATCAATTCTATTGACATAGACCCCGAGTGTGTTTAAGGTTCATGGCTTTTGAAATGTGTCTTACAGGACTAGATTGTCGAACTGCCTGAAAAAATCTGTTTTTCATTCCCACTCCAATTTGGATCTGCGCAGATAACAGTCAAGAGTCCAGTCAGTTATCAGTCTGTGGGTCAGCTTGAATGAAATTTGAGATAGTTTGTCAGGTGCCACTGCTGTTATAGAGAAGTTAGAGAAGTCAATTGTGAGGATTGGAAGCAGCATACTGGAATGGAAAGGGGAGAATAATTGTAAAGAGGGAAAAGTCAACAAATGATGGGGAGGAGGACAGAAATTATTGGATTTGAGAACATGGGATTATGCATTGGAAAAAGTTAGGGCTTCAATTGTCACACCCTGCCTGGCTTCAACAAGCTGTCAGCACTTTAGCATGGTTGCCATGGTTAACTGTAGTCCTGGAGCTCAGGGGTTATTGTTGGAAGACAAAGTCATTGTTTAAAGAGATGTGTGGGACCCCCCCACCCCCCATGTCAATGAAGAAAGGAACACGGAGTTTGAGGAGTGGGGAGTCTTTAATTACCAGGCTAAGCCTGTCACTCACTGTGCCAAGTGTGACTCATGTTGCCTTCCATATTCATACAGACTCTAAATGCCCAATGGAAATGGAAGATGGCTGCGAGCACACAAACAGTGCGGTTATTATCTGCCTGAGTACAAGGACTTAGTGTCTGAATGATGAGTGGCCCCTCAGGTGGCATTGCAACCATGACCCCTCACTCCATGATGCCACCCCTGACTAAGGCCAAATGTACAAGGAGTGTAGCCCATTCTCCACCATGGTGAAGGGACAATTGATTTGTTGAAAATGAGGTTCTTGATGTTTCTGGGTGGATCCGTGAGTGAAGTGGTGTCCTGTTGGTCTTTAATTATAGCACTAGAACTTACAACTCTTGAAGGTCTCATTGGGGGAGTGAACACCCTGCCCTCTCACCCCATGTGATTCGCTGTTTAACTTGTATGCTGTCTCGCTTGCATATTGAATGAGGAGAAAAGCACACGGTTGCACTTGGTAGCTCACCCTGGACTATGGGAGAAGTGATAAACTGAAAACATTCAGCTTCATTCTCCATCTTCAGAGTGGAAAATCCTGACCCGTGTGATGTTTCCTTCCTGTTCCTTTACAACACCTTCTTGTAATCTTCACCAAATACATCTCCATCATTGAACTTCCTGAACACTCTTCAGCCATTATTCTAAAAAGAGATGAAAGGGAAAACAAACGTGCATGTTGGTTTGATGAGATTGGCCATGAATTATAATGCAGACATTGAATAAGGTCCATGATGGTTTGGATTTGTTGTATCGAAGAGAGGTACATATTAAAAGCAACTTGGTATATATCAAGAAGTTTCATTCAATTAATTGACAACGAAATGGAAAAAAAGTTAATGAACTTTTGTTTCCTGATAAATGCAAATATTGTTCAGTTTCCCCAATTTTCTAATTGCTTCTTTGCTCTGTTTAAATATCATCATATGTTCTTCCCTGTCCTTGAGTTGAGATTAATATTACTGATTAATATTTTGCCCCCGCTTCTATCACTTGTAGTGCTGATTAAAAATTAATCTAGTATTAATAGATTATTATTAATTATTAAAAATTGAATAGATTATTTTGACACCCCTTTGGCTAGTATTTTAACCCAGGCATTAAGTTAACAGCTTTGTTAGCTTAAAAGTTCATTCTTCCAATGTCAACACCTCAGTTCTCAGGGCATCCAACAGTTTCTTCACTCACACCAGAATCTCTGGCTTAAATATTCATAAGGGGTTTCAGTGTGGGAGAGGCACTAGGGTCAAGAACCTTAGTAAATTTCTGCAGTGCCTCTTATAGGTGGTACACACTACTGCGACAGAGCATCAGCGGTCAAGGGACTGAATGCTTGTGGATGTGGTGCCTATCAAGTAGAATCTTTGATTTGGATGGTGTGAAGTTTCTTAAGTGATTCTGGAGCTACACTCATGCAGGCAAGTGGAAAATATTCCATCAAACTCTCCACTTGTGCCTTCTTGATAGTGGCTATGCTATGGTACATCAGGACATGAGTTACTCTCTATCGGATTCCCAGCCTTTGAATTACTCTTGTCGCCATTGTATTTTTATGACAAATCCAGTTCCGTTTCTGCTCGATGTTAAACTAGGATGTTGATGGGGGATTGACCCATGGTAATGCCACTGAATGTCAAGAAGCAGTAGTTAGATTCTCTCTTGTTGAAGATGGGTATTGCCTGCCACTTGTGTGGCATGAATGTCACTTGTCACTTATCAGTCTAAACCTGGATATTGTCTAGGTCTTGCTGCATTTGGACACAGACTGTTCCACTATCTCTGAGATAGAAATGGCGCTGCACATTGTGCAATTACCAATGACCACTCCACATCGTGACCTTCTTATAGAAGGAAGGTCAAATAGCTGAAGTTGGTTGGGCCATTACCATGGGAACTGCGGCAGAGATGTCCTGGAGCTGAAATGACGTACCTCCAATGAGAAATGGAACAGCCATCTGGTTTCAGGAAATGGAGTTGGATGATCTTCCATATCTGAGTTGCCAAATGAAGAGAGAGACTGTGTGTGCGTGTGAGAGAGAGAGAGGGCAGCATCAAGGAGCTGGAGCAGTAGCTTGAAACTTGTGAGTTGCAATGCTAAGGATACAATAGTACAAACGGCACAGAATGAAACCTCTTACAGTGGTTCGAGAGCTGGGAAATGGTACTGGACTGGGCAAACAACTGTAGGTGGACTATTTGGTCATCTCCTCATTGAAGGAAGGCAGTAGCTACATTTGAGGTGTTTCAGACGGGGTTTGTCAGATTGGTACCTGGAATGAATGTCTTGTCTTATGAGGATAGCTTGGACAAACTGGGCTTGTTTCCATTGGAGTCTCAGAGAGTTAGGAGTGACTTGACTAAAGTATTTAAGTTTTGGAATGGTCTGGGCAAAGTTGGACATGGAAAGAATATCTCCTCTTGTGGGTCAGTCCGAAACTATTAGATACTGTATTAAAATCAGGAGTGGCCCTTCAGGACAGAGCCAAGGAGAATTATTTTTCTCTCAGAGACAACTTGAGGACTCTTTACTTCAAAAGGCGGTGGAGCTGGGGGTCATTGAATGATTTTTAAGGCAGAAGTGGGTAGAATTTTGTACAGTAGAGTTTATCAGAGGTAGATGGGAATGTGAAATTCAAAACACAAACAGAATAACCACAGTCTTATTGACTGTTGGATATGGCTCAGGAAGCTAAATGGTTTACTTCTGCTCCTACTTTGTATATTCATGCGTACGTTCCTAAAAACCCTGAGTTCACAAGGCCACAAGGAGAGAAGATCCACTTTGTGTCTGGGAGACAAGTTAATCTGTGTTATGTGGATATAGGAAGTAAGCAATAAGAGCTCACCAACTCACCTCCATTATTGGGTCGATTAGAATTCAAGTGTTAACCTCAGCATCCTGGTAGATTTGGGCATATCCGTTCTAAGATCCATTATAAATAGTTTGCTCCACAAAGGCTACAGTGATGCAACATCACCACCTTCACCAGAGCAACTCGAGATGGTCCACCCAGCAACACCCACATCCCATGAATAAATAAAAATAACTTTAAGAAGTTATGTTTTTCCATTAGCATTCATAAAAAAAGTGCTTTCTAGTGAAATACTTTTTTTTATAATTTTCAAACAGTATTTATTCTTAAATTGCCTACAATGTTATATTGCTGCTTTCCTGGCTCTGAGAGCATGAGGTGGTGATATTAGAATTTGAATTAGGTTTTAATATCCTTCAAGTGCAGTGGAAAATGTCCAAAGTTGCTATTCTCTGACACCATCTTAGTACAAAAGTTACCAGGCACAAAATCTGAAGTACATAGTAGAAAAGTAAAGAACTAAATTAAAGGTTAACATTACAGCTTTTCTTGGTGTAAAGTAGAAAAATAAAGAAATAAAGTTAAAAGTTCAGCATTGCAGTCCTTGTTTAGCCATGGGCCCACAGATGCTGGGCTTCCCCACAAGAACTCGATCTCAATCCTGGGCTGGTCTCATTTTCCCCCACCCCCCACGCACTGGGCCTAATCTCCCCTGTGCTGCCAATCAGCCACTTATAGCCAGGGTCCCACCCGGACTCACCAGCCACCTTGCTGTCGATCGCTCCGGACCTCGAAGATGTGGCAATGTCACCGACCGCTATGATTCCACCCAGCTCACCAGCCCTCTCGTCGCCAAGCACCCCAGTCCCACTCTGACCCCCAAGCTGCTGTCACACTCCCGATCCCAATGCCATTGCCACAATGGCTAATATCTCTCCAGACGCTAAGAAGAAAAGAAACAAATGAGAAAAGAAGCAAATAATAAATGAGAAAAGAAGACTAGAGAAGAAAAGCAGAAAGAATGAGCCCTGCGCTCAGAGCCCCGATGCTGCCTACTCCACCACAATCTTTCAAAATGCACATTATTTGATAGCATTTGAAATTTTGATCACAATCCACAAGTCACTTGCATCCATCCATGTACACCCTACTATATCTAGAAGGGTGTTTCTAGGGTAGAAACTGAGTGCATTTTCCTTTTTCCTCTGATCAGGAAATCTAGAACAAGAGGCATAGTTTCAGGAAAAGGGGAAAATCATTTAAGACTGAGATCGGGAGAAAGTTTTGGCACTGAAGGACTTGTGAATCTTTGAAATTTACACCCCTAGAAAACTAGGAGAAAGTGAGAACAGCAGATGCTGGAGTACCAGAGTTGAAAAATGTGGTGCTGGAAAAACACAGCAGGCCAGGCAGCATCTGGGGAGCAGGAGAATCGACGTTTCAGGCATAAGCCCTTCTTCAGGATTCCTGAAGAAGGGCTTATGCCCGAAACGTCGATTCTCCTGCTCTTTGGATGCTGCCTGGCCTGCTGTGTTTTTCTAGCACCACATTTTTTAATCTCCAGAAAACTGTTAATGCTCCATGGCTGAACATATTTTGGGTGAGATAAGAGTCACTTTTGGTTGACTGGGGTTGAGGAGGGGGGTGGTGTCGAGGGATTGGGCTGGGAAGTGGAGTTGAAGTAGAAGTACAGCTACAGTTGACTAAGTCCATAGGTTTGTGTGGTCTATTCCTGCTCTCACATTTTGGTTTTTATGTCCTTGTACAAGCACCATACCAACTTGGTGCCAGCTACTCATTCAACAGTTCACAGGCGATTGATGAAGCTACTGTTGAACAATTGCATGCCTGAGCAAGAAACACAAGTTCCCATGTGGCTAGCACCACTTAAGGCAGTCTGCACCCTATAAAGGGCTGCTACAGTCTGGCTGCAGCAGATGCTAAAAACCATTAGAGTAGAGTGCTTGAATGATGAGTAAAGCTGTTCAGCTTGGCATAGAATTAGTGGCCAGATTTTCTAATGTAGTATTCAAGCCATCTTCTAATTCCATCTTCCAAGTAAACCAGTTTGCTCAATTCACAATCCACCCCTTTACTCACAATAGACCATAAGACATAACAGCAGAAATTAGGCCTTTCAGCCCATCAAGTCTGTTCCGCCACTTAATCATGGCTGAAGAATTTCTCAAACCCATGCTCCTGCTTTCCCCCCATAACCCTTGAGTCCCTGATACTCAAAAACCTATCTATCTCAGTCTTAAATATGCTGAATGACTTGTCCTCCAAAGCCTTCTGTGGCAGTGCCAATAGTTTGCATCATCATAATTCATTCCCACTACCTCTTGCCTTGCAACTCGTCCAAATGTGCTCGCCAAGTCCTTGGTGACAAGAGATTGTCCTTGAAAGGTTAAAGGTCATGCAGATGACAAGGACAATCAGGATATTTGTATTGGAGGGCTCCTAAGCAGTGGTTAAGGCAGGTGAGTGATTACTACAGCATCCATCACTCCTCCCCCCACCCCCCTTCCCCGCCAGTTCTTTGCACAATGACATTTCCCTTGGCAGTTTTACTCCTGTTATGGGCGTCCCGGCCATGTGTGCTTAGTTGATGGAGTAGATTATGCATCAGATGTGAGCAAATGGTTTTTGTTGTCAAGAGACCAGTCTGTCATGTTCAACCATGGAGTATTAACAGTCTTCTGGGGCTGAAAATTCCAAAGACTCACAAGCCTTTACGTGAAAGAATATTCCTCTTATCCCAGTTGTAAGTGGTCAGAGATTGAAGGAATGGGGAGCAATGATACATACAAAAGCATTGTGATTGCTGCCAGGAACTGTATGTGTGCACACAATGATACCATGTGCAGCAGGGAGATTCACTGCCCTGGAAAGGCCCTGTGCGTGCAGACCATAGGCAATGATGCCTCCCTCTCCTGGCTTAAAGAACTCTCTTTGATGCAGAAGCATACGGTGGACTGGGGGACATTCGATATCCTGCCAAGTCCAATGTGTTAAAATCCCAACATGAAGAACTTCAGGGCCTCAAACATCTTCATTATCACTGGCAGTGCCATTCTTGCCTTGCTGTAAGATTGCAGGTTTCATTGCAAGACAGGGGCAGAGCTCTGTGAGCACCTCCTTCTTAAAATACATATGATACATACACTGCTCCTGGCTTTAATAGAGATAAGAGATGTTATCCCAGAGCTCCCACAGCAAGACCTTGTGATGAGTATCGTTTCCTCCCTATCTTTCCTCTGTGTGTAGCTTGTTCATTTATTTGATGCATGCTTTATCTCTCTCTCTCTGTAACTTATGAAAATTACAATGGTGGCACAAGTTACTGGTAGGCAGTGGTGTACCCAGAAACATATTTGACTGCCAACACCTGCTCTCCACTTCCCCCACACTTCACCTATCATGAGCAATTCCTTAAAACACTATTCACAAACTCAAGCAGAGTCAGGAAAACATAATCAGCAATTAACCTGCAAGTTATTAATGAACTCTTTAAAGTGCCTTGAGAAGTTGTTCCTGCTACTGGATGGCTGTTTATCTATGCAAGGTTAAGGCATGCCATTAGCTGGAACATTAGGGTCAAAAGGGGCACTGCTGAAGTCAAATCAGTATTCCATACTGACTGAAATTATTGTTTGCTTAGTCTGCACCAATTTGTCTCTGATCTTCTTTGCTGTGCCTAGCTCATTTCTGATACTGTGCAGTTCCTTAAAGATTGCCACACAGCTGGACATATATATATCCTAAAATGATTTATGTTTGTATGTCGCCTATAAGTGCTTCATTACATATTTCTGATTGGCTCGTGCAATCTGTGTTGCACAAGAACCTTCCATCTTCCAGTGAGACTCTTTCACACTAATACCTTCCCAAGATGCCATTCAGCATTGGCCATATTGGAAGTGATTACCCATGATGCTACTTCAGCACCTGTAACACTAAGACTACAGATTCTTAATATTTTTGGTTGATATGTATGTAAGGTACAGATTTCACATGATGTCTACTTTCTCAACAATGGAACTATGCTTGCTTCACAAAACGCAAGGTCAATATAAATAAAAAGGAGCTTTTATAATCTGAATGAGGCACATATTTTCAAAACAAAATAGTTATGGTTTCACCTACTGTGCTCAGAATCAAACAATGCTCTAGTTTGGGAGCTGTCTACATACTATTTCAATTTACAGTGTATACAACAGTATCTTTTTCTGCAAGCTTCATTATCATTCAAGCTTTTGTTGTGCAACTCCTGACTGAGGATAAAATTTGACAAGATTGCAGTCAACATTAATCACTTCAAATGTGAAACATGCAAATAAATTTGAACGTTGACAAAAATTTCCAAAATAAAAGAGAGATATGCAAATAATTTCTCAAAAAGCTAATGACAGGAATAATACTGTGAAATAACCAGTTTTTAAAAAGTATTTATATATATTGATTTAGCTTGAAATTTCACTATGCAATATTAATAATAAATATGTAAAATCCCTGAGATGACATTCCTTTATCTACTGTCTTAGAAACTGTTAATTTCAAAATAAAGTTTGTTGTTAAAGTAAGGGATAAAGGAGTATTACCTGCAAACAGGCAAGTTTCCTTTTCTAGTCGGAAACTGTTGATAAGTCACAGTTATCACTACCAAATAAACCTAGCTGCAGATAGTGCCAGTGAGAACATTTGGTCTGTTTCTCAAATTCTATACAATTTAAATCACATTATTGTTCCATTCAAAATGTAAGATGTGTGAAGTGGCAATCCATGACTTTGTTGCATCAGTACTCTGTTGAGGCACATTTGCTTTACCCACATTAAAAATCATAACTTCCAAATCTGTGGATTCTCAACATTGTAAAGCAAATGATTGGAAAGTTACAATCAAGAGGAACTTGTACAAAACCTTAATGTGTCATTGTTTTGCCTGTGGGACAAATATGCCAGGGGATTCTACCTGGTTCAACAGGAGTGTAGGAGAACATTCCGACAGCAACACCGGCTACACATAAAAATGAGGTTTCAATCTGGTGAAGCTACATCACGTGAATAAATGTTGGATAAATAACTGAAGCAGCATATGACAGGCAAAACTAGCAATCACACAACCACCAAATCAAATGATCATGTTTAGTGCTTCAGAGATGTGCAGAGATGAAACAATAGATTCTTGATGTGAAAAATACTTTATTACAAATGCTTTGTTTTTAAATGTCTACAGCCTGCATGTTCCAGCTTGTTTTCAATTCCTCTTGATCAGACCCACAGGGTGGAACCTTGTCTGAGCGACGTGGACTCTGACAAGATATACGGCAGATTCAGAGGAGGAGTCTGGAGAGGCTCATATCAATGTCAGAAGCAACTCATGCCATATTTTATGCTTTTCACAAGCGGTGTGGCAAACTTCTTGCTAGACAGCAGCATATTACCAATGAAGGAGATTATCACGTGTTAAAAACCTTATTGATGGTGCAACATGCCCTATTAATATTCACCAAACAAGCTAGACATTGTGAAAACTGGACAAGAAAACCAGAGACACTACTGAGTGAATATAGCTCACTGCTTGTTCTGAATGACCTCCATGTTGGATACAAGGTACCAATGTCTTAGGGCAATCTCCACTTGCATATGCATGGATATAGGCACCTGCTATGTCGAGGAACCTTTATTGCACATTTCCGATCTAGCTCCGGGATATTTCAGCACTTCAATCCTACATGTCAGGCTGTACCGGCAACATTCATTGTAATGCTGAGCAAGGACACTGTGCATTGAGAGACATGTACCCAGCTCCTGGACTGTTCACTTGCTGTGGTCTCTCTCACTTACCCGGAGCCTGCATGCATGCTTTGTATTGCTTTGCCTTATGTATTTATCCCATCAGCCAGTGATACCAAGCTCATATTACTTCAACATTGCCTTTCCAGGAAGCACAAACATGAAGGAAGGAATCTTGTCATGTCTGTCATCAGGCTTCAGTTAGAAGAGTAGCCTTTAATCACACGTCACAGCACAGTAAATCAAGGGCAGCATCTGAAACCAGTTCAGGGTCTCTCATCAGTAAAGTGGTAGAAGTTATCATCAACAGTGTTGTCAAACAGCCCTGCTCACCAATGCCCAGCTTTCATCCTGTCAGGACCACTGAACTCCTGACCTCGTAATAAAAAAAAGAGCTAAGTTCCAGAGGTGTGGTAAGAGTAATTGTCATTGACAACAAGGCTGGCATTTGATTGAATATGGCAACGAGGAGCCCCAGCAAAACTGGCATCAATGGAAATCATGGGCCAATCCACTATTGGCATTATACCTAGCAAAAAGGAAGATAGTTGTTGTTGTTGAAGGTCAGTCATCTCAGCTCCAAGATATTTCTGCAGCAGTGCCTCAGGCCAAATCTTCAGCTACTTCATCAATGACCTTTCCTCCATCATAAAGTCAGAAATGGTGATATATTCACCAATAATTGCCCAATGTTCATCATTGTTCACAACTCCTCAGATACTGAAGCAGTCCATGTCCAAATGTAACAAGTCCTCGACAATATTCAGGCTTTGGCTGACAAGTGGCTAGTGACATTTATGCCATGCAAATGCTAGGCAATGACCATCTCCAACAAGAGAAAATCTAACCATCACCACTTCACACCACTGACTTCACCTCCTAGCAACATCTGGGGTGGCGGGAGGTTACCATTGACTGGAAACTGAACTGAATAACCATACAATTACAGTTGCTGCAAATGCAGGTCAGAGACGAGGAATTCTGGAGCGAGTGACTCATTTTCCGACACCCCCAAGCCTGTCCACCATCTGCAAAGCACAAGCCAGGAGTATGATAGAATACACCCCACTTGCCTGGATGGGTGCAGCTCCAACACCAACCATCCAGGAGAAAGCAGCCTGTTTGATTTGCATCACATCCACAAACCTTTGATCCCTCCAACACTGACACTCAGTAGCAGCAATTTGTCCAATTGAAAAGATACACTGCTGAAATTCTTCAAAGATCCTTAGGTGACACCTTCCAAACCCATGACCACTACCACCCAGAAGACAAAGGCAACAGACATATGGAACACCACCAGTTACAATTTCTGTCAAAGCTGACTGTCAGAGCTATGATGAAGTGTCATCTATACTCGAAACATTAGCTTGCTCTTTCTCCAATTGCAACAATTGTATCTTCAACAGATAGGAGCAGGAAGAACCACTTCTAGCCTCCTCTTTTCCATGGCATTGCCTTGGCGTGGACTTGAATGAATTCAAGTCGAAAGTCTTCCTCATTCGGTTGGATTATCGCAGCCGTTAAACTGACGTAAAGTGCTTACACGGGCTCACCTCTGAAATGAATACAGCCTCCCTCGAGAGAAATTCTCAATGTATAATGTTCTAGGCATTGTCACCTCAGATAATTGACCACACTTTGCAAATGAATGCTTTAATTTCTTGACCAAACTGCATGTGTTTGATCAAGTGACAAGTTCCCAAGATACCCACATACCACTGGAAACAAGGAGGGAGGGGGACACCATTTGAAGCTCAGTTTTATTTCAGCTGGGGTCACTCAGCTCCTGACCTCCTTACAGCCTTGGTTGAAACATGGATAAGAGAAGTTAACGATAGAGAGAAGATTTAAGTGATCACCCTTGAATCTTGGCTGCATTTGACAGCGTAGTATCATAGACCACAGACTAAACTGGATTGAATAGGAATCGTGGGAAAATCTCCCCTGAGGCGGCGCGGTGGCTCAGGGGTTAGCACTGCTGCCTCACATCACCAGGGACCTGGGTTCGATTCTAGCCTCAGGCGACTCTCTGTGTGGAGTTTGCACATTCTCCCGGGTGCTCCAGTTTCCTCTCACAGTCCAAAGATGTGCAAATTAGGTGAATTGGTCATGCTGAATTGCTTATAGTGTTCAGGGATGTCTAGGTTCGGTGCATCATTCAGGGGAATGTAAAGTAATGGGGTTGGGTGGGTTACTCTTCAGAGGGTCAGTGTGGATTTGTTAGGCCAAATGGCTTGTTTTCACACCATAGGGATTTTATGGTTGCAGTTATACCCAGCACAAGGAAGGATAGATGTAGTTATTGGAGGTCAATCATCTCATCCCCGGGACATCATTGCAGGGATTCCTCAGGATATTGTCCTTGTCCAAACGTCTTCAGCAGCTCCTTTAATGATCTTACAACTATCATAAGTTCAAAAGCTTGGATGTTTTGATGATTGCACAAAATTCAACACTATTCATGACTTTTCAGATACTGAAGCAGCTTGTATCCATATGCATCAAGTCCTGGGTGAAGTCGAGACTGGGGCTGATAAGTGGCAACTAACATTCACATCACACAATGACCCTCTCCAGCAAGAGACAACCTCCAATGCTGTTATCATTGCTGAATTACCAACATCTGGGGGGGAGTTACCATTAATGAGAAATTCAATTGAACTAGTCATACACACACTCTGTCTGCAAGAGTCAGTCTGAGGCTAGGAATGCTGTGATGAGAAATAAATCTCGTGTCTTCCTAATACCTGTCCACCATCAATAAGGCACAATTCAGTAGTGAGGTAGAATACTTCCCATTTGTCTGGATGAATGCAGCTCCAACAACATTCACAGTGGTTGACATAATCCACTTAAGAAGCAGGTGGTAATGTTCTCATGCAACTGTGGCCCTTGTCCTTCTATGTGGTAGGAGCAGTTGGTGTTGACAAAGGAATCTTAGTGAATTACTGCAGAGCATCTTGTAGATGGTATGTACTGCTGCTACTGAGTGTTGGTAGTGGAAGGTGCCAGATAAGTGGGTTGTTTTGTCCTCTGTGTGACAGGTCGTGCAAGGAGTCATGAAGCAAGGGCAGGATACAAATTACTTCTAATCCAAAAGACAACCTCTGATTCTTCACATGTGCTGAAATGTGGCGGATACATTGATTGATGATGGCTGCTGCAATTCTGTAATCTTTCTGACTGTTGTTCTTTCTGTCTCATTTTGTTTGCTTTAGTCAGAAACCACTTGTTTCCTGAAAATTATTCTGCAACACCTACCTATAAGATAGTTTTCCAGGGGCTCTCTGTCATATCTCATGCCATTTGCAATGGAAATGCCCTGGCACAGCATTGAGGTTAGCGGGGGTCATGAGCTATGGAGAAACCCTAATTGGAAATCACTGTAAAGAATCTAGATTAGAGTGGTGCTGGAAAAGCACAGCAGTTCAGGCAGCATCCGAGGAGCAGGAAAATCGATGTTTCGGGCAAAAGCCCTCTATTCCTGATGAAGGGCTTTTGCCCAAAACGTCGATTTTCCTGTTCCTCAGATGCTGCCTGAACTGCTGTGCTTTTCCAGCACCACTCTAATCTAGAATCTGGTTTCCAGCATTTGCAGCCTTTGTTTTTACCTCACTGTAAAGAACGCAAGCTAAAGTACTTGAAATAAAAGTTGAGAGAAGTTTATGGTAAGCATATTGCTCCTTTTTTGATTATGATAAAGCTCTTTAAACACTACATACACTCTAGGTTTCTTTTTAATCAATAGACAATTTCAAGGTTGTGGCCTGCTTGCATTGTATTTATGACTTAATATGTTATTCCCTTGACAATCTCAGTCTCTGCCATGCTATGGAAGACAGGAGACAGATTGTGTTCATACTTTGTGTATTTCGTTTACCTAAAATGCAAGAAGACCTGCACATTCTTTCGATTATTTTGAATTGCCAGTAATTTAGGGAAGATTTCTGTTTTTGTTTAAATTTGAACTACAGTTCATACAAGCACTTAAATAGACCTGGAAGTTGCTGCCAAGATATTAGAAGGCAAGCATCCTCTCAGTTTATTCTTCAAAACGAGGTGTTAATCTTTTGAAAGCCTTGGCTAGCTGATGTATTACATCGTTCACTTCACTATGGTTCAACCACGAGCATGAAACCGTAACTGGAAAAATAAAGTACAGATCCAAACATCTGGCTTATTACGTCCCACTGTAATTTTTAACTATTTCACTTTCTGAGCGAATGTGCATTTCTGGACTTATTTTCTTCAATAGAAGCCCAGATTGGGTAGTCAGCAGTGAAACAATGGTGCCTGCTTCTGACAGCCTGTTGTTTAAGATAATGGTTCTCAATGAGTTAAATGTTCTTGCTGCATTGAACTCCATCCAATCTGATTATGTCACAAATTAGAGTTAGTTGAGGTCAATACAAAAATCTAAAGGGAGCAAATATATTCTGTGTAGCTCCAGAGAATACTTATTCGCAACAAGTTAATGTAAACAGTACCTATTGCTATCACGCAATAAATGACTTTGTTGTGTAAGCCAAGTGCCTCTTTTGTTAAGATTAACCTGCGTTCTAACTGATAATTAGACAGGCTCCAGATTCAGCATAGTGAATGAAGATCGGTGGCATCCCAACCAGAATTCCACGGTAGGGATCTAAAAGAGATGACAAAGTGCTACGGCGGTGATGTTGTGAAGAATAGCAAAGCCCCATGACATGACATCCACATCAAGGATCTGGTGATCTCTGTGGCACAGACTTGCCCTTTCCTCATGCCCACTGAAGCATGGCACCAAGACCAGAGCATCTTCAGCCAGAGATGGCTGCAAATGGAATAAGAAACTAATAAAGTGGAGTCGTCTCATGGACAGAAAACTATAAAGTTAAAAGTTGACTTTCGTGTTTAATTTGTGTTTTCACATAAAGGTAAATGATCATGATTGAACTTAAGAGAAACTAAATCATTAATATAAACAAACTGCTTTTCATAATGGAGAAGTGGGACATTCCACAAATGTAAAATTAGGTTGTAAAGGTTTGTGAGAGAGTTGAAGAGTAATTATGAAATTAACAACCAAATTGCACCTCACCCACTAAAATCTAACTTCTTCCAGATATTTCATATCAAGACGAATGGAGCAACATTAGAAGTTCTTGTTAATTCACAGTTTCCCAGTGACAAACAAGCAGAAAACTAGCCACCAGGATATATGAACATCAACTAGCCACAAAACGACATGACCCTCTCTCACTAGTATCCTTACATACAGAGGAGGAAGGACACCACTTCAACTGGGAAAACACATCCATTCCAGGACAAGCCAAACAGAGACACGCACGAGAATTCCTAGAAGCATGGCATTCCAACCGGAACGCTATCAACAAACACATTGAATTAGACCCCATCTACCACCCCTGAGAAAAAGAACAGGAAATTACATCACCACAGGAAATGATGTCACCACAGGAAATGACATCACCAATCCAAAGAAACCTAAACATATAAACAAAAAGCAGGAATTATAAAATATGATGTAAAATATCTGGAGTAAACCTACATGGTCGTGGGTGGGGCGACATGGTGGCTCAGTGGTTAGCACTGCTGCCTCACAACGCCAGGGACCCGGGTTCAATTCCCGCCTCGGGCAACTGTCTGTTTGGAGTTTGCACATTCCCCCAGTGTCTGCATGGGTTTCCTCCCACAGTCCAAAGATGTGCAGGTTAGGTGAATTGGCCATGCTAAATTGCCCATAATGTTCGGTAGATTTGTCAGGGGTAAATATAGGGGGGTGGGTTTCTCTTCGGAGGGTTGGTGTGGACTTGTTGGGCCTATAGGCCTGTTTCCACACTGTAGGTAATCTAATCTAATCCAGAACCTCAACCTGAGTTACAAATCTCAAAACACACTCTCTGCGTTGTTCTACACTTGTGGGGCTTCCCAGAATCGCTGTCAGTTTCTGTGGAGCCATGCCAGTGATTGCCACTGCAAAGTCTGGGTTACAATGTTTATGCATGATTTTTGGAAAAAAAAGAAGGCTAATTTACAGCTGCTAAACTGTAAGATGCCTTCTGCCTTCCTCTCTCCCCACTATCCTTTTGTGAAAGGCATGTGTTATGACTGAGGACATTCAATGTCAACATCAACCAGTATTAAAAATCACAGGCTGGACAAAATATGTTTACGTGCAGAGAAAATTCCCTCTTCCTTCACTTGAACTTTAAGAGAACAATCTCAACTACAGCAACATAATACTGATCCAGTTCTAAATCAGCCATCATTTGCTATTTCTCCCAGTGAGTTTGTCAAATTAATATTGATCATTATTAGGGCTTTCTTCTTCTTTTTCTGTGAGCCTGCACCTCATTTGAATTAGATTTAGATTGCCCAAATTAATTTTGCTCCAGACCCTTAGAGCTAGCAGACAATGGAAACTTTCATTAGTGGGCAAATCACTGATGTGAAAGATCAATGCACTTTTTTCTGTCCCTCTAGCAATGTTTCCATCCTTGTTTTTATCATGAAAAATTGCAATAATGGATCACAGTAATTGCGTGAACAGGGATGTCAGCAATGGAAAGTACAGCAAATATGATCACATGGGCTGAAGGAATTATGGCAACCAAATTTGGAAAGTGCAGAGCATGAGGATCTAAATATCAGCATGGTTTGTGAAACATATCTTCAGTTCATATGGATATGATTTTTCAAAAAAAGGCACATTGTAATTCAAAAAAAGGCCTCCCTTGGTGCATAATGGATACGAGCTTCACTCCACACAAAACTGCACTGCAAATATGAATAGATTCTCAGGTCAATTTGCTGTCTGGGCTGAGTTCACTGATTTCAGACAAAGCACAAGTTAGGCATTATAATTTTCCTTTTTTTCTGAGGTTTCAGGATAAGCATTAAGTGAATATTTGTGTCGGAATACAATTCGATGATAGAGCCTGGCAAGAATAAATACAAGAATATCAACCCTAAGCCTTGACTCACATGGTCAAGGTACTAAGCTACTGACAAAATGAAACCATTCATTTATAAGCGTTAGTTTCTTCTTTAGACTGGAAAACCTTTGAAGGCAACGTTTTGAGTAGGCTTATTGAAGGCTGATCCCATAAAATTGTTCATTCCTTTGGAGCATTGAAAAACTGAATGTTATAAGTGAAAAATTAAGGAGTGTGTCACATATATGTCCAAACTCTTAATGAGGACTATGAAAACAATAGTGTAGTTAGATTCAGGAGGTAATTCAATGTGAGTCTGAGGAAAGAGCAGATTGAGTAAGATTTAAAATTGGGTGTTGTTCAAAGCAACTAAAAAGTGTCAGGCTTTTGTGACTTTTCCTGCTCTGAAAGGGAACTATGTTTTCAGCATTTTCTATATTCCTTTGTGCCTGTATTCATAAGCATTGGGACATTAATGCAGTGTTGCTTCACAGAGTAATTGAAAAAAAAATTCTCTTGTAGGAATTATTGAGATTCTGCAAAATTATGTGGGAGCCGAAATGTGAGCTCCCTCAATTGGTTCATAAAACGATGTAGTTCATAACACAAGCATATGCTTAATAACAAATTCCACTGTATAGCCATTAAATTACAAACTGTAGTATGCAAAGCATGAGATAGATTTTCTTATCTCATTTACCCAAAAATAGATAATACAATCAAATGTATGACTCTGTGTCCATCTTTAATAATTGCGTCAGATTCTTCCTGCATTGACTTTTCTCTAAATGACATGAGAAAATATCTGCGAATCCCATTCAAAGCATTATAATTTACCAAATATCCTTGTCTAAAACTTTAAATTAGCTAAATGTCAGATATGAAACATTCTGGAAGTTCAAATTAATTAGTTCCTTCGAGAAATATTTGGCAGTAAGCAATTAATAGAGATGGTTACTTACATTTTGTACTTAGTGAGTACACGTATCAGTAAAATACAACAGAAGCTTCAAAATGCACTTCTGCTGTGCATTCACTCTGCTGTTCCTTTTAAAAAAAAAGGATATGATTGTTTGATAAATATTCTTTTTACCATCTCATGTTACTCTTGATACTGACTTGAATGAGTGGCGTTTTTCTCTCCAAGTGAACCAATTTTTTTCCTTTATTCTTCCTCTGATCTGAGTTGAATTTGAAAGATTGCTAATTATCTTTCAGCCCTGGTTCACTGGGAACTTAAGTATTAGACAGGAATAGTTTAAGATGTAATCACTTTTCACACAATACTTCAAATAAATATGAACCTTCTTAGTCTTAATGTGGCTTATATGTTGCTTGGACATACACATCTTGTATAAACATCCTAATCCAAATTTGGAATGAGACAACTTCAGATGTGAGCTATAAGGAAAGGATGAATCAGGCAGGTTTGATAATGCAATGTAATATTGAAATTGATTTGTGTTTAAATTATAGCAGTGTTAGAATTTAGCTTTTGTTTGCTATATAGGGAGGTATAATACTTAAATTGTAAAGCATTAAATCACTCCTGGTGTGCAGCAATTCTAAAGTAGTAACAACTAAATGTTTAAACTAAGAATGAATATTACAGCACATAGGATCTTTTATTTTGAAGTAACCACATCATTAAGGAGAAAAATTAATTGGTGATGTTTGATTGCAGACTACCTTCTGAGTTTCAAAGAGCAGCGGTTGTGGTTTGGGTGCAAGGGCAATCACTAAATCCTGAAAAAAATTCTGGGTAAAATATCTTTTTGCAAAAAGAGAATTGCGCAGAATTAATTAATATCTTACAATTAAAGGACTCACTTGGTGGCATAGCAATTATAAGTTACAAGAGTAACATTTTAGCAAAGTTAAAATAATGGAAGTATACTGATTTCATTAGCTCAATACATAGAAAGAGTTCCTCAGTCAGGAAATTGGTTGACGATAGTAATTTATATGATACCAATCCAATTAGATTTGCCTTATATGGAGTCATATTTAACTTTTAATGTCATCATGTAACATGCAATTCCGCACATAGTAAGCAAAAGATGTGAGTGAGGACAATTAATTAGCACTCCAAATAGATTGTGTGATGAACCTGCATCTTTTGATTATGATACAGGGAGCACAGTACCTTTGAACTACCATCAAACATATAATCACTCTCCTCACCTTTCCGTATTTCGAAGAGACAATTTCAAAGACAGATCTTGACTTTGCGACACTTCAGGAATGGTGATACATTTCCAAGTTAGGATGGAGGGGAACTTGAAGGTGGTGGTGCTCCCTCAAATCTGCTGCCCTTGTCATTCAAATGATAGTGGTCCTGGATTTGGAAGGTGCTGTGTAAAGAGCCTTGGTGAATTTCTGTAGTGCATCTTGCAGATGGTACACACTGTTGCTACTGAACATTGGTAGTGATGGGAGTGAATATTTGTGGATGTGGTGTCAATCAAATGGGCTGCTTTGTCCTGGATGATGTCATGTTTTTTGAGTGATGCTGGCGCTGCACCCATCCAGGAAAATGGGGACTATTCCATCACACTCCCGACTTGTAGATGATATACATATTTTGAGGAATCAGGAGGTGAGTTACTCTTTGCAATATTCCTAGCCTCTGACCTGCTCTTGTTGCTTATCTAGCAAGTATGGATCAGTTTCTAGTCAATGGTTAACACTCACCCCACCCTTGCACAAGATGTTGGGGATCTGTTGTGGAAATTGAATATCAATGGTTAGGTTCTCCCTCATTGCAGGTAGCCATTGCCTGACATTTGTATGGAGCAAATGCCACTCGGCATTTGTGAGTTCAAGCCTAGATATTATCTAGATCTTGTTGCATTTTGACATGGATTGCTTCAGAATCTGAAGAGTCACAAATGGTGCTGAATATCTCCACTTCTGACCTTATGCTGCAGGAAAAGTAATTGATGAAGCAGCTGAAAAATGTAGGGGTATGGGGTGGGTTTCGCTTCGGCGGGTCGGTGTGGACTTGTTGGGCCGAAGGGCCTGTTTCCACACTGTAATGTAATCTAATCTAAAAAGTAATTGATGAAGCAGCTGAAAACAGTTGGACCTAGACCAATGTACTGAGGAACTCCTGCAATGAAGACGACTGAAGAGTGTGTTCCCCAGACAGGAGCCAATTTTCCTTAATAACCATTGATGCCAGTTTTGCTAGGACTCCTTGACGCTACACTCAGTCAAATGTGGCCTTGATGTCAAGGGCTGTCAGTCTCACCTCACTTCTGAATTTCAGCTCTTTTGTCTATGTTTGAACCAAGGCTGCAATGAGGTCAGGAGCTGAGTGGCCCTGACAGAACCCGAATTGAGTTTTAGTGAGCAGTTTATTGCTTCAGGTGCTGTTCAATAACATTTTTGTTGACAACTTTGATCACTTTACAGATGATCAAGAGGAGGTTGATGTGGGCAGTTGTTCGGGTTGGATTCATCCTTTTTTTGGGTACAGGACATAGCTCCACAAGTTACACATTGGCAAATGGATGTCACTGTTGTAGCTATTCTGGAACAGCTTGTGCAAGGGCACAGTAAGGTCTGGAGCACAAATCTTTAATATTATTTCTGGAATATCATGAGACCCCATAGCCTATGCAGTGTCTACAGTCATTTTGTTATATCATATGGATTGAAATGAATCGTCTGAGACTTATAAAAAATTACAAGGATGTTACCAGAGTTGTAGGACTTGAGCTATAGGGAGAGGTTGAATAGGCTGGGACTGTTTTCTCTGGAGCATCGGAGGCTGAGGGGTGACCTGATAGAGGTTTATAAAATCATGAGAGACATGGATAGGGTAAATAGACAAGGTCTTTTCCCTGGGGTGGGTGAGCCAGAACTAAAGAGCATAGATTTAGGGTGAGAGAGGAAAGATATAAAAGAGACCTAAGGGGAAGCTTTTTCACGCAAAGGGTGGTGTGTGTGTGGAATGAGCTGCCAGAGTAAATGGTGCAGATTGGTACAATTACAACATTTAAAAGACATCTGGATGGGTATATGAATAGGAAGGAAGAACTAAAGAGCATAGATTTAGGGTGAGAGAGGAAAGATATAAAAGAGACCTAAGGGGAAGCTTTTTCACGCAAAGGGTGGTGTGTGTGTGGAATGAGCTGCCAGAGTAAATGGTGCAGATTGGTACAATTACAACATTTAAAAGACATCTGGATGGGTATATGAAACAATTACAACATTTAAAAGACATCTGGATGGGTATATGAATAGGAAGGATTTAGAGGGATATGGACCAAGTACTAGCAAATGGGACTAGATTAGGTTAGGATGTGTGGTCGGCATGGACAAGTTGGACTGAAGGGTCTGTTTCAGTGCTGTACATCTCTATGCCTCTATGACTGTATGGAGGAGACTGAGATGGATCATCCACTCAACATTTCTGGCTACAGATTGTTTCAAATGCTTCAACCTTATCTATAACACTGATGTGCTGGGCTCTCCCAGTATTGAGGATGGAGAAATTTATGAAGCCTCATCCTCCGTTGAGTTGTTTAATTGTCCACCACCATTCATGATGAGATGTGGCAGGACAGCAGAGCATGAGTGGATAGATTGCCTGTGGAATCACCTAGCTCTTTCTATCTATAGTCGTCCTATATTTGTAGTCATGAAATCATAATTAACATCAGGGGCAGCACAGTGGCAAAGGACAACATGGTGGCACAGAGGTTAGCCCTGCTGCTGCATTGTGCCAGGAATATGGGATCCATTCCAGCCTTGGGTTATTATCTGTTTGGAATTTGCATGCTTTCCCATGTCTGTGAGGGTTTCCTCCCACGTTCCAAGGATGTGCAACTTAGTGGATTGGCCATGCTAAATTGACTATAGTATCCAGTGATGTGTAGGATGGGTGGATTTGCCATGGGAAATGCAGGGTTATGGGCACAGAGTTTGGGACTGCATGAGGTACTTTTTGGAGGGTCAGTGTAGACCTGATGTGTTGAAAGGCCTATATATGCAGTACAGGGATTCTATTGTTCTAGGGAGCAGAGCTTTAGATGGCTGGGTAAGGAAAGGGTTAAAGTGGAGTGGAGGGGAGGGTATGACCAAAGGGATGCTTGCAATTGGCACAAGCACCACCTTAAAGAGGTTCCCCCACCACTGCCCAATGCCAACCTGAAGTGGGTCTCACTCTCAAGCAGATAAATTGTGACTGTAAGTAGCCATTACTTTTCCACTTACAAGGTGTAATTGGGGCCCAATGGTTAAATGTCCATCTGAAGTCTCTCATCTTGAGACAGCAGTCTTCCCTCCAATTTCCTGTGGTATTTGACCTTGAAAGAAAAGTTAGTATTGAATGATCAAAATGGTGGTCAGGTATTACTGCATGTTCACAAAAGATTGTATGCCCTAATCATTGTAGTGATTGTGACATGGTTAGCCAGCTGGACCTCATAGAATGAGTTCCTTGATTGGGGCTTCAGGGAGCTCTGACTGACAGATAAAAACAGGTTTGCCAGACATCCTCACACTCTGAGAGCTGGCTCTGAGGAAGCTGGGTTAGTGTGTAGAACTCGCCATGTGTATGTAAAGGGTGAGTTGGTGATGGGATAAAGACCTCTGTGGAGTTATTTCACGTGCATCCACTAGCATCAGCTTGAGTAGTGCTAGCCCCAAAGACTTTTCAAGTGTCTGCACTTGATTGCACCTAAAGAATAACATGTATAAATTCATTGCAAATTGCTGAGTAATGTTTGTGCACCCAGATTTCCCTCAAAGGTTGTGGAGGTTAATGAGGGAAAATCAATTTTGAAAACCTGATCCTCCTGATGCATGTTCCACCTATTTCAACTTAAAATGACAAGCTGGCACTGTTATGAAAGGGTCATATTTGAATAAAATGTGGTTCACTTCTTCAAATTTTGAATGCCGCTGATACCTTAGACTTAGATATTCACATGGTGGGTGATTTCTCTTCCAATGCATTCGCCTGTTCATCTCACAGGTGATCATATGAAGGTAGTAATATAATTATTACGTTCACATTTTCACAGCTGAAATGTTGGTCAGGATCACATTGCCCAAACCTTAGGATAGGTTTTCATTCGTTGGGTATTGTGAAGGAGCTATTTGCATTATTTTCTATGAAGGAAGGCAAACCAGTCCATCAGATTAACAGTCCAGACAGTAAAGGCATTTACTCATTTTATTTGCTTTGCATGCCATGTGTAAATGAAAACAGAAACCCATGCAACCTGTCTTTATTTAATCCTGATTAGTAACAGTACAAGGTCAAATGTCCCCAGTGAATGATATTGCAAGATATTTTATTGGTGTGTTTGTGGTGGTTATTTACTTCCCAATGAATGATCCTTCCAGCCAAAAGCAACACTTAACATGACTCTATAAATGCGGATTTTAAATCATTTAATCTGAAGATTTACCGACTAGATTCTAATCTAAATAAGAATGTGTTTGCAGATTTAGTAAGGCCTTATTCACTGCACCAGTTCTCATTTAAATGTAATTTGTGATTTAAGTAATAGATGTCATGGATTTAAAGTAACATATTTCTTGAAACCAGAGGTTTATTGTACTTCTTGCGTCTAACATTCTGTAACTGAAATGGATTGTGCTGCCTGTTTAATAGAGTAGTTGGAATGTTGCAGTTCCACTGATTACTATTACAGTCAAATATTCTTCTGATAAAAGAACAAAAAACTATGTTGACATCCAGGAATTAGGATAAATTGAAAACTAGTCAAAATAGACAGATGCGGATCAAAAGTTCAAATGAGCTTTCAGCTCTCAATGGCAATTTGAGGTCAATTATGTACTTGAGATGAAAGACCAATAAAGTCATCCAACAGAGAAAAAACTAAACTATCAATATAAAAAAAACTAATTGGGCTCATCAGAAAATAAAGTGACTGCAAGTTACATTTGTGCCATACAAGTTCCAGGTAATGGCAATTTCAAATAAGACAGAACCTAATCATCTCCTCTTGATTTTTAATTTCATTGTAATCACTGAATCACCCATTATCAACATTGTGAGGTTTACCATTGACCAGAAATAGAACTGTACTAGTCATAAAAATGCCATAGCTACAACAATAGGTCAGAGATTTAGAAGTCTACAGTAACTCACCTCTTGCCTGAATGCCTTCCACAGGCATAAGTCAAAGGTATGATGGAATATTCTGTACTTGCTAGGATATTTGTTGTTCCAGCAACACTAAAGAGGCTCGACATCATCTAGAACAAAGCAGCCCACTTGACTTGCACTTCATCCACCACCTTCAACGATCACTCCTTTCATCACCAATAGACATTGGCAGCAGTGTGTACCATCTACAAGATACACTTCAGTAACTCACCAAGGCATCTTCTGATAGCACTTTTCAATTCTTTGATCCATACTCCATAAAAGGACAGGGGCGAACATGGAGTTTTCTGTCCAAGTCACACACAATCCTGACTTGGACCACATTAGTGTTTCTTTAATATCCTGGAATTGTCTCCCTAACAGCATTGTCGATAATCCTGCCCTGTAAAGGATGCATGGTTCAAGGCATCAGCTCACCAGGTAATGAATGCTGTCCTAACCAATAATGTTTATATTCCATGAATAAATAAAAATAAATTATTTGCACTATAGCCGTAATATAATTATCGAGGTTTACTTCCAATAATTCACAGATTTGAGGGAGAAATTACTGAAGTCTATAAAAATATATACTCTTTTATACCATTTCATTTTCTGCATTTTTGATTATTAACCAAAATGGAAAAAAAAACTGTTTGAAGAATAAAACTTGAGGATTGGAATTGCTGCACATTTTACGCATACTCATTGTATATGTTGTTTACACTGCTGCTTTTTTCAAGTAGTGGGGGGAAGCTGTTTGCAAATGGCCTGGCACCAAGGAGTATCTGCAGAATGAGATCAAACCTGCAACAAATAGCAGATTGATTTGTACAGTTGTAACCTGTCATGGATGTCAAAGGTCATCAGCCTGACAGATCTTTGATTGATTCCTTGGTAGATGAACAGCTTGTGGGAGTGAACAACATAGTGAGAAGCCTTTTGACCTCTGGAAGGGCAGATTTTATTTGCAGTAATAAAAAACTGAAGACTGAAGAAAGCCAGTTATTTTCTCTCACCAGTTCCTGTAAGTTGTTGCCATGAATCAGTAACTAAGAGGCTTTGCAGTTAACATGCCAATTTCCCTTTGCCTCCTGCAAAGAAGCAAAGGAACCGAGAGAATGTGATGCCTAGCAAGTCAAAAAGATCATCTCAGTAAACTGTGGACTGGTGCTACTGAATTTTATTCCCAGTCTTACCTCCCCAACCATTAAAACTTTTTGTGGCTGTGTCCGTCTCTACATATGTGTACTGGCTTTAAAAGATGGTTACATTCTATCCAGAGGAGCCAAATGTTGATAGTCCAGTGCTTAATATTAACTTGATTCCAACAGACAGGTAAATTGGTGACTTTTGTGTGCTCTGATAAAATCATTCGAGTTTGTCACAGACTCTGAGGCAAATGAGGCTTCCAAATCAGTGCATGCTTTCCCAAGGAGGTCATTACAAGAATGGGAAAAAAACCTAAATTTTACTTTCTAAGCATTTCAGAAACCAACAAACATTTTAGCAGAATTGATTTCGGTCAGTGTTCTATGGTCTCCATTGTGAGATTTCACTACTACTCCAAAAAACATCAAAAATGCTTAAAGAATATAAGCAATGTCTTGATTTATGCATTATTCCTTTAGAACATTGCCTTAAATTTGTGTTTTAAATCAAAGCGTTTTCTTCTCTTTCAGTTATTTTTAAGCTGGGAGGAGTAACACTTGACCCCAGTCAATGTTATTCCAGAACTTTTCGCCCACAAGGTACACTTTGCAAGATTTTCTTCCCTCTATTTATTATTGAAGAAATTTCTGTCTAGTGCAGTGATGGACATATCTTTTCGATCTCCAGTGCTGAACTCCTTCTCAATCTGTTGAGAGGCAAACATATATGAATGTCCTTGCTGACGGCTATTCAGAATTTATATATCAGTCACTTTTATTTAAAGTTATTTTTAGCTCTTTTCTTCTTTGTCAATTTCATTTTCTCTTTTAGTTTCAGGATATTTTAAATGATGATGTGTAGACCTGGTGCAACACTGTTTCCCTGAGTTGGCACAATTGCAAATAATAGTTTCAGTAGCTGGAACAGCCTAATACTCAGTGAGGATGTTTAAGTTCTCCCGAATAGGCAGGGCAGGAAATCATCAGAAGACTCAAAGAATACGGAGCATAAAATTAGTGTACAATCTCTTCTCTCCCTTGTGCAGAGATATCAATCAATAAGCAACAGAAGCCTTGTTATTTCTGGAGGAATGCAACTCTGCAACATAAGTCTACTTTTTAATATTTGCTTTCCCTTAAAAGGACTATAGACCTTCAAGAGTTCCAGCTATAGAAGAAAGGGTGGGACTGGATGGAATGAGGCTTTGAAATAGAAATGTCAGCTGCTGCAGAAAGTACATTTGTTTTGTTGTGAAATGAAGAAAAGTAGGGACAGTTAAGTGTTCCGCCTTGGAACACTTCAACCCCAGGGCATCAATGTGGATTTCACCAATTTCCTCATTTGCCCTTCCCCCACCTCACCTCAGCTCCAATCTTCCAGCTCAGCACCGCCCTCATGACCTTTCCACCTATCCACTCCACCCTCCTCTCTGACCTATCACCTTCATCCCCACCTCCATTCACCCATTGTACTCCTTGCTACCTTCTCACCGCCCCCACCCCCCTCTCATTTTTCTCTCCACTCTGCAGGGTCCCTGCCTCTATTCCTGATGAAGGGCTTTTGCCCGAAACATCAATTTTCCTGCTCCTTGGATGCTGCCTGACCTGCTGTGCTTTTCCAGCACCACTCTAATCTAGACTCTGGTTTCCAGCATCTGCAGTCCTTGTTTTTACACAGTTAAGCTTGAAGTCCAGTGTATTTATAAAACAGAAGGATGGCCTGTGTAGTAGTTTGCAGATGACATGCAATGGTCAAGCCCAAAAATCAGAAGCCAAAGTCATTGTAGAATCTGTGCATCACAATTAGAGTCAAGAGTCACTTTGACAGCACTGGGGCTGACTATGATAAGAGAGCCTAATGAGTCATGTCAGAATAATGGGGAGGTGAAAAGACAAAGAGACCATATTTTTTTTTAAGAAACACCTGCTTTATATTTTTGCCTTTAAGTTTGAGACTGGTGCAGAATAGCATTTTGGAAAAATAGTGTAATTCAATGTGTATCATGTAAGAATTCCAAGTTTGCTGAGAATCAAATACAACACTTTTTTCCTATAATTTGCTTAAAAGAATTGAATTGAAAAACAATGTGATCACAATATATTTACACTAAAGAAAGGACTAAGTACAGAGTGCTTTTGTGACAACACAATAACTTTAAAAAATGTACTTTGTCCTTTTGTTTATGAAGAGGAGATGAGACAGAGGTGCCAAGGGTTCTGCTCAAGCCAATAAAATAAACAGCTTGTGAGGCCTTGGGATTTGTTAAAAGTTGAAGCAGCCTGGCTGGGTGGGGTAAGACTCCTACAGAACCAGGATATTTAGTTTTAGCTTTCTGCAGTTGCTGGGGTCTTGAAGCTGGATGTAGAAGCTTTTATTCCTCTCTCTGTTACAGTTAAAATCTGGGGTTGTCTTCCTGCTGCTAGAATTGCATCTGGGACAATTTATTTTACAGAATTTGCCTTTGCCAAGGGTGTGTTTATGGGATGTTACTATTTTGGAACAGTTAATTAGAAGTAATAATTAGAAGTTATTATATATAATATATAAATTCTGTTCAGCATTTTGATAGATTTACATGTAAACCAATCCTTTTATTTTATTTTTGCTTTGTATTTTAACTATAGCATAAAAAGAGTGTTTTGCTTGAAGTCAAGTAGTTTATCCAATTGAATTGCATCTTGAATACAATGCCTTAGACTTAACTTTAAAATTAAAAAAAAGCATTTAGGCTATCCTCCTAATATGTTTTGAGAGAGTTTGCTCTGGTCTATAACATTTTATATTCTCCATGTATTATCAATGAAATGCATCATATAAGGTAAAGACACCACAGTCCTATCAGACCATAGGGCTGCTTTCTTATTAGAGACATAAATCATAATTCCAATGTCAGCTTCATTCCCCGATGCTGATTCAGCCCAATGGCTTATAATTGTAGAATGACAAAGAGCCATTCTGCAATAGGACTTAAACTACTCTAAAATGATAAACATAAAAATACTTTATCCAGCTCTGAACATGAGCACTACCGATGGTCAATAAATTCTTGTAAAGTTGGTGGTCCCTGATTGGAAGAATTAAGAAAATTTAATTTTCATTATGGATCCATTTTAATTCAGAATAAAGAACAAATCACTGTATGAAACACATTTCTCAGTGCTCCATCACCAAAATCCAACATAGTGGCTCAGTATTACTGGAGCTTCTGTGTGTGTTCTATGTTTGCCAATTGGAGTTGGTCCAGGGATGGAAGCAAAATTATGGATGCTACGGTCATTTCATTAAAGCACAATGCACCAACTTTGACGATTTCAATTTAATCAACCTTTCAACAGTTTTCCAAAAACTTTCCTGTGAACACGACTCATATTCAACTCAGGCTCACAAATATACATTTCATCATTACAGGTTATTCCTAACCCAATATTCTTACCTGCATTCTCAACTAGTCATTGCATACTGAACTTTACATGAACTTGCATTATATCTTCAATTAAACTTACATTGGGACAATTACGTATAAATTTTAACGTATAAATTATGAGAGGTTGTGAGTGTATTGAGAGAGAAAAATGACACATCTTGTGGTCCCAATAGGGCCTAACACGTGAGACTTTATTTGTTCTTGAGGGCTGCAACTGCACTGCAACTTCTGTGTGGAGATCATGTAAACTAAAATTCAGAGGTTTTGATACTTCCACAAGGACTTCAGGAAAGCTAACGAATGATCAGTGCAAAAACTTGGGCTGATTAGCCTGTGAATACTAATATTTACATTCATTTCAACAGGACTACTTCTGGCAGTCATAGAACCTGTTCAGGTCACAGCCCACAAAAGCACCAGGACTGCGAAAAAGCTCCTGTATTTGCTAGCACCTTAGCATACCTAGTACCCCCAGCTATACGCAACGTAGTTCCCTTTCCTATAGCTTCTTATTGCATGACAAACCAGGGTTACATGGGCCACACCCTGCAATGCCATAAAAGTGAAATGAAGGATCCTTCATTCACGGCAACGACATATACTTCTCACTCCAGCAGTGAGGTCAATACTCAAGAAGCCCTCATAGCTGCTAAATCTGCATTCAAGTTTTTAAGCCTTTTACTTCAGAAAGAGAATCTTCATCCAAGCCAGGTGATACAGTCATAGAGTCATAGAGATGTCCAGCATGGAAACAGACCCGTCGGTCCAACCCGTCCATGCTGACCAGATATCCCAACCCAATCTAGTCCCACCTGGCCCATATCCCTCCAAACCCTTCCTATTCATATACCCATCCAAATGTATGTTGCAATTGTACCAGCCTTCACCACATCCTCTGGCAGCTCATTCCATACATGTACCACCCTCTGCGTGAAAAGGTTGCCCCTTAGGTCTCTTTTATATCTTTCTCTGCTCACCCTAAACCTATGGCCTCTAGTTCTGGACTCACTGACCCCAGGGAAAAGACTTTATCTATTTAGCCTATCCATGCCCCTCATAATTTGTAAACCTCTATAAGGTCACCCCTCAGCCCCTACGCTCCAGGGAAAACAGACCCAGCGTGTTCAACCTCTCCCTATAGCTCAAATCCTCCAAACCCTGGCAACATCCTTGTAAATCTTTTCTGAACCCTTTCAAGTTTGACCACATCTTTCCAATAGGAAAGAGACCAGAATTACACACAATATTCCAACAATGGCCTAACCAATGTCCTGTACAGCCACAACATGACCTCCCAACTCCTGTACTCAATACTCTGACCAATAAAGGAAAGCATACCAAACGCCTTTTTCACTGTCCTATCTACCTGCGACTCCACTTTCAAGGAGCTATGAACCTGCATGCACTTCAAGGTCTCTTTGTTCAGCAACACTCCCTAGGACCTTCCCATTAAGTGTATAAGTCCTGCTAAGGTTTGCTTTCCCATAATGAAGCACCTCGCATTTATCTGAATTAAACTCCATCTGCCACTTCTCAGCCCATTGGCCCATCTGGTCCAGATCCTGTTGTAATCTGAGGTAACCCTATTCGCTATCCACTACACCTCCAATTTTGGTGTCATCTGCAAACTTACTAACTGTACCTCTTATGCTCGCATCCAAATCATTTATGTAAATGACAAAAAGTAGAGGACCCAGGACCGATCCTTGTGGCACTCCACTGGTCACAGACCTCCAGTCTGAAAGACAACCCTCCACCACCACCCTCTGTCTTCTACCTTTGAGCCAGTGCTGTATCCAAATGGCTAGTTCTTCCTTTATTCCATGAGATATGATGATAGTGGATACTGATCTTGTTTTCATCATTTATAACTTTTGCTTACTTTACTTCAGATCTTTATATTTTTATTTTATCCAGAAGTATTATCACTTTTACTTATGTAACCTGCAGCAATGGTCATTCACTAAATTAACATTTTTATCTTGTTTCAAGCATAAATGTTTCCTTCTGGTTATTTTTAAATTATAACACTTGATAATTAAGGAAGGGTCACATACAAACTTATGTAAATCCTAGTTTATGCACCATATTGAGGAGGTACCTGGGTATATGATTGTGACGGGAAAGTGAGGTCTGCAGATGCTGGAGATCAGAGCTGGAAATGTGCTGCTGGAAAAGCACAGCAGGTCAGGCAGCATCCAGGGAACAGGAGAATCGACGTTTCGGGCATAAGCCCTTCTTGAAGAAGGGCTTATGCCCGAAACGTCAATTCTCCTGTTCCCTGGATGCTGCCTGACCTGCTGCGCTTTTCCAGCAACACATTTTAAGCCCCGTATATGATTGTGACACCTTGGAAAGAGTGCCATATATATTTACCGGAGTAATACCCTGCTCCTAACAGTATTTAAACAAATAAGATTGTATGCTTTGAAATTTAGAAGAAATCTGTGGAGGGATTTGATTAAAGTATTCAAATATTAAGAGGAACACACCAAATCACATGAACCAGGATCACCTTGCTGTTCAGAAGGTATCAGAGTGAACTTTGCATCGCAGTTACACCCAACTTTGCTGCTGTAGGTTGTTGTGATACAAACCCATTATGAAAATCTTAATATGATTAGCAAAACATATTTTCAATCTGTTTCCCTGTACCATTTTTTTAAGGATATTCAATTTCAGAGAAATTCCCGTCCTATCTCAATCCTTCAAGGTTTTAACTTAACTGACTCCTCCCCAGTCTTGCTTGCTTGGAGTGTGGAGAAACTTTAATGATTCCTCTCCAAGTCTGCTGGCATACTTTTTCACAATTTCTGATGGTCTAATTTTAATTGGTTGTAATAACTTGTAGATTTCTATCCAAGCTCTCCTGTCTCAGAAGTTCTGCAAATTAAACAGGTTGGTTCAAGTTACTGCTCCTCCTGCACTAAAAGAAACTGTTCTTCCTTCATAACTGAACTGAAATCAAAAGCCACAACTAATGGCTTTCTGTTCTGTTGTAAACTCAGCAATATAAATAATCCATTGACTAACACTACACTGATAAGCCTGCTATTTGACTGCAGTTGCACGCTTTCTTGGAATTGATGCACTTTGGTTCTTGCTTCAAATGACTCAAATGAGGTTTATTTGGAAAAAATACCTCACAGAAGTGAATGATGTCTTTCGGCCTCTATTTTAAAATCCAAATCCATATAAGTGATGTACCTTTAATCCCTATGTGGCCCTACTGGGAACAATTACTCAAGAGATCATCATAACACATAAGAATTGCCATCAGACCATGGTGGTGATCCATGAGGAGGATTGACTTTGTAGTAATGACCACATTTCAATTTCTTTGAAGTGCTTTGAGTTCCTCAGTGGTTGTGAAAAGTATCATAAAATTGCAAGTCTTCTTGTATTCCTTTAAGATGCTCACTGAACCCAATTCTTTGGCCAAGCTTTTGTTCCACAACTTTAATGTCGAATTTTGTCAATCACTTCAAATATTTATTTCCTCTGTCAGTGATGCATCAGTTTGTATCATCCAGAAAATGTACTGTAGCATCTATTCTTTCAGCTGTTTTTTCCTGACTTCTGTCTTCTACATCTGGAAAGACAAGAGCTGGAAATGTGGGGGAACAGCACCCTTTGCAAGTCCCCCTTCCGACCACACACCCTGTGACTAGATCGCCATTCCATCTCTGTCACAGAGTGAAAATCCTTACAGTACTGTATATAACGTGTATTAAAAATGTAGCTCAGGTCAGATTTTGTTTGATAATTTCCTGTGAAGCATTTTAATGTAGTTTACTAGACTAAATGTTCTTAGCAGTACAAGTTGCAGTCTCTTTTTTTTTATCGCACCAAGACCACGTAGGTAATAATATTTTATCTGCAGTGAGCTGGGATCATTTCTGATCAATTGATGGAGAAAATGGGTTCGAAAGTTGTTTTTTATTTCTGGTGCTGAATTTAATTTTGTGCAAGATAAATGGAATGCAAGCCTCCTTTCTGTGATACGGTTCCCAAAGTAAAATGAGACACCCCCTAGGTCCTAATAGCTAACCTCACTTTGAGACTATAAAGATGAATGGTGGAGACATGGAAAATGTGTGGTGATGAACTAGATTTGATAGTGAGCCCTCTGTGATTGATGTCAAGGCATGTTGTTGGGGACGTGCAGAGAACGCTTTGCTCAGTCATGGTCCATTCCCTGTCCAAAGCGTCTGTAGTTAACATTGTTTCTTCTCAACAAATAAGCCCAAAATGTCATGTGTTATTCATTTTGAAAAATAACTGAAGAGGTAAATGCTGCAGTGCAGCAGAAGGCTCGGCTTTTCAAAGATTGAGGGATGAATCACTTTTGTTTCTTGGTTTCACAGATGCAGTCAGCTAGATTTTCTCTTTTGATACCTAACTCAGAACACAGTCTTCAAAAACTGAACAACTTGCACTTTCCTATTCATCTTTTTTCATCGAACCTATAGTCTTTAATGTCCCTGAACTACTACTGTTTGATTTATTTCATCCTCTCTCCTCTCTTCCCAGTACTCCTTCATAATTGATAATAAGTGCTACAAAATCTCAGGCATCTGGGGCTTAATTTGTGAGATTTTTACAAATTTTACAAATGGGTCAAGTAGGGGAATGGGAGTGGGGTTTGGTGGGTGTGGGGGGGGGTGCATGAGGGCAAATTGCTACCCAGCAATTTCAGGTTTTGCATCAGCTAGTAGATTTTAACAGTACACGGGGATCCAAGAGTGGACGGTTTGGAAGGGGTGCATTTCCTGCCAAGAGTCTCCCTGGGAGCACAAGTCCATTTTAACAATTGGACCTTGTTAAAATCTCATTGGCTAGCTACCTATCCGAAATGGGTTAAGAGTTAGGCCGAAGGTGGACCGGGGTCTTGTGGATGAGAAGCCTAGCTTCGAGAACCTTAGCTTCACTGTTCAGACTCAATATCGCAATCACTTTGCTTGGGTTTGCATTAATGTTACCTTGGTGGTCTTGGTAAGCAATACCCCAGTTAACATGAGGCAGCCTCAGTAGCAAAATTATCGCAAAGGAAAATCAGGAAGCCAAATATTGCTGCTTAATTTTAACTCCTCCTCTGCTAGATTTACACTAAGTTAAGGCAGCTAAAATAACAATCTCACATTCAGCATCATTTTTCCCTTCCATGCTATTAGGATTATCTTTGATCCAGACGTCACTTCTCCCTGCTCAACATTGAGAAATTAAGTGAGGGAGAGAGAGAAGTGAACACGATTCAATTCAGGCAACACTAAAAGCTAGAATGCCGTAAGGCTATTTCCAGAAAGGTATCAGTTCTTGCTGAAGCCTTCTTGTAATCTAAGATGTAACCAGTGACAGAGTCAACCCTTTCCCTTCTCTCTGAGCTTGTACACTATTGCCATCATCTGTCATTGGCATTTGGTGTTTAATTCTTTTCATTTCTCTAATTTTCACAAAGAGTCCTTTCTAGGCATTGCACCAGGCCTCAGCTTTTCACAGGCTTAGCCTATCATTAACAGAGCAGACACAGTCTCAGAGGGGAGTCAGTATACTTCATTAACATATGCCCATTAATATCCACAATGTAGTAGTTGACATTTTGAAATAGCATAGAAATCCCAAATGATCTCTCAATTCCAGGTGACATGCCCATTTTAATGTGGGGAAACATGATTCTATAACAGAAAAAAGATCCCAAATGCTACTCGAAATGGAACTGGTTAATGCCTGTGCTAGGTGCACTGGGAATCAAAAATTGAACTGTTAGATTATTTATCTTGTGAGCTTTAGAAAAGCAGGAGTGTTCTTCATAGGCTTGCTAAAATAATCTGGGTTGCTCTCACAGTTTGCTACCAGTGAAGCTAAATGGGTGGAACTCAGAAATAAAAAGGGAATGATCATGTTGGTGGGATTGTACTATAGCCCCATCCCACCCCTCCAACAGCCAGCAGGAAACTGAGAAGCAAATTTGTAGAGAGATCTCAGACATCTGTAAGAATAATAGGGTTGTAATAGTACGGGATTTTAACTTTCCAAACATAGATTGGAAGTGTCATAGTGTTTAAGAACTTGAATGGGAAAGAATTTGTTAAATGAGTTCAACAAAATGTCTCCATCAATATGTCAAAGTACCCATTGGAGAAGGAGAAAAACTTGATCTTTTGTTGGGAAAGAATGCAAGGCAAGGGACTGAAGTATTAGTGGGGGAGCACTTTGGGAACAGTGATCATAATTCTATTAGTTTTAAAATAGTTAAAAGAATAGGCCTTGTAAAAAAATTAAAGTTCTTAATTGGCACAAGCAAAGTTTCATGGTATGAGACAGAAACTTTCAATAGTTGATCAGAGTAGACTGATTGCAGGTAGAGGGATAACTGGTAAGTGGGACACTTTCAAAAATTAGTTACCAAGAATTCAGAGGCATCATGCTCCTGTTCGAGTGAAGGGTAAGGCTGGTAAAAGTTGGGGAACAAAGGATGAGTAAAGATATTGAGACTCTTGTCAAGAATAATAAAGAGGCATATATTAGGTTTAGACAACTGGGTCAAATTAATCTCTTGAAGTTTGTAAGAGGTGTAGGGGCATTTTTAAGATGGAAATCAGGAGGGCAGAAAAGGAATATGAGATAGGCTTAGAAAAGGGCATTTAGGGACAGAATAGGGCCCTATTAAAGATCAACAAGGTCAACTTTTTGTGTAACCATAGTGGATGGGAGAAATACTAAACAAATATTTCATGTCAGTTTTTATTGTGGAAAAAGACATTGAGGCTGTGTAACTCAGGGAAATAAATATTGATGACTTGAAAATAGTCCACATTACAGAAGAGGAGGTGCCGGAGGTATTACAAACATAAAAGTAGATAAATCTCCAGGACTTGATAAAGTGTCTCCCAGGATATTGTGTAAAGTTAGGGAAGAAATTGTGGGGGCTCTAGCAGAGGCTCCCATCACCTACAGCCCCAGTGAGATGCCAAAGGACTGGAGGGTGGCTAATGATGTGTCTTCATGTAAGGAGAAACCTGAGAAATAGAGACTGGTGAGTCTGATATCAGTGGTGGGGATGTTCTTGGAGGGGTTTCTGAGAGGCAAGATTAAAATGCATTTAGAAAGGCAAGGACTGATTAGCGATGGTCAGCATAATTTTGTGTGTATCTCACAAACATGATTGAGTTTTTTGAGGACATAACCAAAAAGATTGATGAGAGCAGAGCACTGGATAATGTTGCTATGAACTTTAGTAAAGCCATTGACAAGGTTCCACATGGTAGACACATTAGTAAAACCAGAACAAATAGGATTCAGAGAGAACTTGCCAATTGGATGCAAAATTGGCTTAATAGTAAGAGACAGAGAGTGGTGGTGGAGGTTTGTTTTTCAGGCTGGAGGCCTGTGACCAGTGGTGTTCTGCGAGGTTTGGTGCTAGGTCCATTATGGTTTGTCACTTATATAAAGGATATGGATGAGAATTTCGGAGGCATGATAAGTATGTTTGCAGATGACACCAAAATTGGTGGTGTAGTCTGTGATTAAGAAGGTTATCTAAGGTTGCAAAAATCAACTGGGCTAATGGCTGAGGAGTGGCATATGGAGTTTAATTTGGATAAATGCGAGGTATTATATTTTGGTAACAAGGGCACATTTATACAGTTAATGGTAGGGTCTGGGGTAGTGTTATTGCACAGACAGACCTAGGGGTTGAGGTATATAGTTCTTTGAAAGTTGCACTGTTTGTAGACAGTGTGGTTCAGAAGGTGTTTATTGCCTTCATTGCTCACACCATTGAGTATAAAAGTTGGGATGTCAGGGCATTGGTGAGGCCACTTTTGGAGTACTGTGTATGGTCTGGTTGCCCTGCTATAGGAAGGATGTCATTAAATTAGGGGAGGTTTTAGAAAAGAATTACCAGGATATTTGAGTTATAAGGAAAGGCTAGATTGGCTAGGACCTTTATCACTGGCATGTAGGAGGTTGTGTCATGCCATTATAGGGGGTGGGGGGGGGGGGGGGGGGGGGGGGGGGGGGGGGGGGGGGGGGGGGGGGGTGGCAGAATTAGAGTGCATACTTTTAAGGTCAGAGGAAAAAGATTTAAAAGGGACCTGAGGGGCAACTTTTTCACACTGAGTATGGTTCATATATGAAATGAACTGCCAGAGGAAGTGGTAGGTGCAGGTACAATTACAACAGTTAAAAGACATTTGGACAAGTACATGAACAGGAAAGGTTTGCAGGGATATGGGCCAAAAGCAGGCAAGTTTAGTTTGGGTATCTTGGACAGCATTATGAGTTGGACCGAAGGGTCTGTTTCCATGCAGTGTGATTCAATTACTCTACCTTATATCGACCCTACAACTTACCATGCTGATACTTACCCAGGTTGAAAGTGCAGCCTCAAAATGGCAAGCTTCTTCAGTACCACCACCACCATGTGCAGTTTTCCCTCCTAGCCACTCATCATTCTGATTTGGAAATATGTAACTTTTCCTTCACTGTAGCTGGGACAAAATCCTGGAATTCCCTTCTTAACAGCATTGTGGGTCTGCAGTGGCTCAGGAAGGCAGCTCACCACCACCTTCTCATGGGAAACTAGGGACTGGAATAAATGCTGGCTAATTAGTGATTCCCACGTCCTGTGAGTGTATAACAATTATCCCCGCAGCTCACTTGCCTGATTGAAATGGAGCTGACTAAGAGGGGCTTCTTTGACACCAAGAGCCAGACAAACAAAAATCAAAATTAATTCCAATATATGTTGCTTACTTCAACCTGCTCATATTTTAAATCTCCTCTCACATATAGCCATGTAAATACTCTTTGGTTATTAATTTCTGCAACAATGTATGTTCTAGTTTAAGTTTATATTCAGGATAACCACTTCCTTTACATCTCTCCCTGTTTATTTTTCCTACCATTTGCAAAACTATCAGGTCACATCTTTCAATTCTGAAGAAGGGTCACTAGACTCAAAACACTAACTCTGTTTGCCCAACAATGCTGCCAGACCTGCTGAGCTTCTCCAGCATTTGCTGTTAAAGGTCATATCTTTCCTCACCAATGCGGGCCAAATTGCCTCCTACTGAGTTGTAACCATTCAATGACTCAATTTTAATTTGTGTACAGTTATCAGGAAAGTAGTACAATCACAAACCTGAGCTGATCTATAGATGACTAGGAAGGGTTTGGAGGAATATATGGGCCGGGTGCTGGCAGGTAGAACTAGATTGGGTTGGGATATCTGGTCAGCATGGGCAGGTTAGACCAAAGGGTCTGTTTCCATGCTGTACATCGCTATGATTCTATGGCTGTATGTGTGTCGAACTGAACTTGAGGCATCTTGTAGACTTCTGAGTCCCCATCTGCACATGATGCGAGTGTGTATTGGCAGCAATTGCTGGTGAAATCCATATGATTCATTCAAACATGTTTGGGATGGATGAGTTCCAACAGATATCATACACTTGCTATTGTCCATTTTAAAGCAAATCCGTTTTTAATATTGTAATTTTTAAAAATCCTGCTATGATGTCATCTTGACTTAGCTTTCCTCAGGTTCAAATAATAATTAATATCATAATTACAGCAATTTCTAATGAGGTTCAACATTCCATTCCATCATTTTAAAGCAAGTATGTAACCATTTGTATTTAACTCTGTGATCTGTCTGTATTGCTCACAAGACAAAGCTTTTCACTATGCCTCGGTACACGTGACAATAAATTCAATTCAATTCAATCTAGTCAATGCAAAACATTGATTTTCATTCCATGTCACCCATATCCTTAATCATTAAAAATTTATCCAGTGATTTAGCAATTCCTGGAATGCCAGTATTGGCAGCAGAGTGGCTCATTGGTTAGCTACTGCTGCCTCACAGCACCAGGGTCGCAGGTTCAATTCCAGCATCAGTGAACTGTCTGTGTGGAGTTTGTACATTCTCCCTGTGTCTCCATGGGTTTTCTCTGGGTGCACCAGTTTCCTCCCACAGTCCAAAGATGTGCAGGTCAGGTGAATTGGTCATGCTAAATTGCCCATAGTGTTAGTTGCAGTAGTTAGAGGGAAATGGATCTGGGTGGGTTACTCCTCAGAGGGTTGGTGTGGGCTTGTTGGGCCAAAGGGCCTATTTCCACACTGTAGGGGAATCTCATCATTGTGAAGATTACCTTTAATTAATAGTGGCATTTCTTGCTGAGTTATGTAAATAAACATGGATGAGACAGGGACATTAGTCTGTTGACAAAATATATTGAACCTAACAGGTTTTCAATTACTTCTCCTCTACCTGATCCCGACATTTTGTGGTATAGAATCAGAAACACAAGTTGCTTGTGAGAAAAGTACATTTCACAGACTTCTCAGTGAAAAAAAAACATTGCCCTTTCAGCTTAAAGTTGAAATTGCCAGTGATTTATTTCCACATCTCTGTACTCTATTTTGTTATTTCTATGGAATCGTAATATAGAGCCATTGGAAACTGTATCTGTCTACCTTGAAATACGTAGAAGTGGTTAGGATGCAGTTCACCTTGGAGAAATATTGAAATTTATTGACATACAGAAACAAAAATCAAATTTGAGTTCCATAACACATCCTCGATTTAATGCATATAAAGCAAACATAACAGGTAGAATATGAAAACAATTTCAGAGCAATTCTGTGCATACTCATGTGTTACAGAATGCATTCACTTTGGCACCTTGAAGATGTCAATAGGTCGTGTTTACTTTAACAACATTGCAGCTTGAATATTTGTGTTTTATAATTTTTACTTTATGTTGCTATTTGCAAACTTCCATAAAACATATAGGCCATAAAACATAGTTCCATAGCACTGCTAGTTTTGGATATTAGCACAACAACACATGAGTACACAAGAAACATTCCAATTGGGCAGATCATGATGTCTGTTGGCATCTAAAGCTGATTTGGAGTACAAGGCACCATTTTCACAGGCCCTCTGTTAATACTCACTATTAAACAGGAATAGCTGATCATGTGTTCAGCTGTACAAGAGCTCTATTTAAAGGGAGCACTGTGTTCAACTTACAGGAGAGAAGCTTTTGAACTTCCTTTGCTGTTGCAGAATGAATGAGAATACTGTGTGCTGTGGTGTTGAGGAAACTTGCACTAGCACTTTCAGTTGGAAGGGAGTGATGTTGGGTCTTTGAATGAGTAGTAAGGAATTAGAGGAGATTGGATGGGACACAAGGTTGAGCAATTCATCAACTTCACCAACACATTCCACCCTGACCTTAAATTTACCTGGACCATCTCTGACATCTCCCTCCCCTTCCTGGACCTCTCCATCTCCATTAATGACAACCGACTTGACACTGACAATTTTTACAAACCCACCGACTCCCACAGCTACCTGGATTACACCTCTTCCCACCCTACCTCCTGAAAAAATGCCATCCCGTATTCCCAATTCCTCCGCCTCCGCCGTATCTGCTCCCAGGAGGACCAGTTCCACCATAGAACACACCAGATGGCCTCCTTCTTTAGAGACCACAATTTCCCTTCCCACGTGGTTAAAGATGCCCTCCAACGCATCTCATCCACATCCCGCAATTCCGCCCTCAGACTCAACCCCTCCAACCGCAACAAGGACAAAACGTTCCTGGTGCTCACCTTCCATCCTACCAACCTTCGCATAAACCAAATCATCCACCGACATTTCCGCCACCTCCAAA
>NC_057727.1:52925884-52932547 GCF_004010195.1 Chiloscyllium plagiosum | reverse complement strand
CCCCCGACCTATCACCTTCATCCCCTCCCCCACTCACCTATTGTACTCTATGCTACTTTCTCCCCACCCCACCCTCCTCTCACATATTTTTCACCCTTCAGGCTCTCTGCCTGTATTCCTGATGAAGGGCTTTTGCCCGAAACATCGATTTTACTGCTCCTCGGATGCTGCCTGAACTGCTGTGCTTTTCCAGCATATTCTAATCTAGACTCTGGTTTCTAGAATCTGCAGTCATTGTTTTTACCCACAAGAGTTATATGGTCACACCATCTGCAGCTTCATATCAGCAGGATTAGGATGATCTGGAAGCTGAGAGGATGCCAAAAACAGAAACATACTGGCACCCTAGATGGCTTGAGTGATATCAGTGCAACATAGACTACTTAGTAACAAGCAACAGAGCACCATCTCTCTTTAAAGTGCCTGAGGATAGTTATTTTATTCTTTCATGTGTTTCCAGCCCTTTGCAGCCTCATTTAGATTGCCCCCAAAGCCAAGAGAACTATGTATAAATACACCTGGAAAAGATTTTTTAAAAAATTTAGTTCTACTCAACTACCACAGTACACTGTTACAGAATGGCTTTAGCCCCATGCCATAATGGACTGTTAGGCTGCGTGCTATAAACCTCGCTTCCCTCCCTTTCCAAAGCAATAATGCCAAGCATTGCAGTGAAAGACCATGAAGTAGCGTGATAGAAAAAAGAATGTCTGAACTCCAAAGGGCATCATTTGTGGGTTGGTTATGGGGTGGGAAATGCTCCTAAAGAGTACAGGGCCCTCCCAAAGATGGCTTCCCCACTTCTTGTCTATTAGCAGCTCATTTGCTAGGCTTGGCTCACACCTGCCTGCGTTTAAGTATTGAATGGGGTAACACATGGCATTTAAGTGGCTACTAAATGACCACATAATTTTCTCAGTCGGTCTAAGAGTGAGCATGATGCCTCCACTGCACTATAACTTCCTTGTATAAAGGAAGACAAATCAGGAAAGGGAGGAAGGCATAAAGTAGGTCATGGCATTCCATTTTACAAGGATCTGCCTGCAAACAAGTCAGTGGAGAACGTAGTTCAAGCTAAAGTGGATAACCGGCAGTCAATGCAATGTCACTCATTTTATACTAACTTCATTTTATACTAACTTCAAGGGCGGCACGGTGGCACAGTGGTTAGCACTGCTGCCTCACAGCACTAGAGACCTGGGTTCAATTCCTGCCTCAGGCGACTGACTGTGTGGAGTTTGCACGTTCTCCCCGTGTTTGCGTGGGTTTCCTCTGGGTGCTCCGGTTTCCTCCCACGGTCCAAAGATGTGCAGGTCAGGTGAATTGGCCATGCTAAATTGCCCGTAGTGTTAGGTAAGGGGTAAATGTAGGGGTATGGGTGGGTTGCACTTCGGCGGGGCGGTGTGGACTTGTTGGGCCGAAGGATCTGTTTCCACACTGTAAGTAATCTAAACCTGTTCCAGAATTTTCAATGTGACAGCTGTGGAAGAACCCAATGCACAGGCCTATATTTTTGGTTTGGATAGGGGCCTTGACATTGTGATTAAATGGGAATGACAACCTCGCACTGGGTAAAAAAACAATACTGTGACATTGACTTTTCTCGATGGCCGATTTGTGGCCGCTGGATTGCCTTCTCATCCAAACGAAGATGGTGGACAGGCTTTTGAAGCTGGAGGGTCAGGAGGAGGAGCCAGGAAGTAGCCGCAGCCTGCAGTGTTAGGAAGAGGGCACCTTGATTTTGATGCCTTAGGATTTTATCAGACGTTTAGGTTTCCTTATCTAGCTACCTGCTGCTTGGGAACTGGGAAGGCTCTGAAATCCCAATCCCATGTAATTAACCCAGGTAACTGAATGGTACCAGCAAACCGAGTGAGCAGTACATATTCTCACACCCCTGTGTCTCAGGATTCACCCCATATGAGAGCAATAGTCCTGCCTAAAGGTCCTGCATCTGTCCCGGTTGACTTGCATGGTCACCTTCTCGCTAATTCTTCTCATTTAGCTTTGCAATTCTTCTGAAATATTCAGCTGCCCCAGGATTCTGGTATTACAGTAGGTGCAACAATCTGGATAGAACAATGCACATATTACCTTCAAAGATTATTGTGGTTATAGTATCACTGGAATTTAGAAACTGACCAGAAAATTGATTGCGCATTGAGATCTTTAAAATGAAGCAGGTCCCCAGGGTTATTGGAGTTCTACTCATTAAACAAACCTCTTCTCTGCTTTCACCAGAAAGGATGGTAGATGCATTGTAAAAAAGCATGAAATATGTTCAGCATTTCCTTATTGCTTAGAGCATAGACAAGTTATTGAGAGTCTTATCCTTCATCTAAAGGAGACAACAGAGTCATTGCTTTTGGAGAACTCTTGAAAAAATTTTCAAACAGCTTAAGCAACCAACACGTACCTTTGTCTACACAGTAATTCATGTCAATTATCGACACAGTGCAATTGTCAATTACTCATGAGGAAAGCTAACCTGCAGTTGTTTTCTCCTTGGATTTAATTGTAATACTGAAGCTCTGGCTGTAGTAAATTAACAATTATTGGAAAAGAAGTAGACTAAGGTTATGGGGGAGAAATGGAGTCCTTTAGGCTCTCATGGGGATTTGAAGTTTGTAAAAAATGAATCAGACCCTATTCCTCATTAGCTCAAGATTGTTTTGGAATTCAGTTTACACAAGGGATATTCTGATTGACAAGAATACTAGAGATAAGCATGTTACTCTATTTCTCTACACACTTCATTCTTTTGTTGCTCCATAAACTTTGTTCACCTCAATGGGAGGTTCAAACCTCAGGGGCCTCCATGCCAATGAATCATAGCTTACTTGGTAGGATCATTAGCAAAACCGTGTCGCTTCAGTTTGAATTGAAAGGCTGCCAGTTTCTGTTGACTCTACTCGTTTCTAACTCAATTTTCACACTCCTCTCAGGTGCACCCCAACCATGGGTAGTACAGTGGCTAGCAGTGCTGCCTCACAGCGTCAGGGACCTGGGTTCGATTCTAGCCTCAGGTGACTTTCTGTGTGGAGTTTGTACATTCGCCCTGTGTCTGTGTGGGTTTTCTCCAGGTACTCTGGTTTCCTCCCACAATCCAAAGATGTGATGGCTTGGTGAATTGGCCACGTTAAATTGCCCATAGTTTTCAGGGATGTGTTAGTCAGGGGTAAATGTAGAGTAATAGGGTAAGGAATGGGTTTGGGTAGGATATTCTTCAGATGTTCGCTGTGGACTTGTTGGGCTGAAGGGCCTATTTCCATACTGTAAGGATTCTATGATTCATTGTCAGTACCGTTAGCTGGTTGGCAGGGTTCAAGGGTAACCCAGGCTGCTACATTCTAGCTCTTGAAAGGAAATTAGTTGTAGATGCTTAAAATCTACAATGAGCTAATTGGCCAGGAGCTTTGCATTGTGGAAAGTAAACCAGATGAATTCCAGATCCTGACAGTGTTTCCCACCCTCTCTCCACTGACCCTCTCAACATTCAAAACTGTCCTGGAACTAAATTGAGTATGGAGTCATCCATTTGAATTTAAGTTTGCATCAGGTCTTGACCCAGGAACTCTTTGAAAATTCAACACATTACCTTGGATGTACTTGATTTCGCAGTTGTAGTTAAACACAAATATCATGCAAATTATGAACTGAGCATCATGAAGACAACAAAGAACATAGTGGTCCAAACATTACTATCATAATGTGACCTGCATCCTTCACACATCCTGATATGGTGGGGAGGGGATCAACTTGGTTCAGGTGTAGTCAGTCTCCTCTGTTTATCTCTTTCCTAGAAACTGACATGCATAGCTGTCAAAAGGGAAGCCAGGGGGAAACCTAGCAAAGTGACATAACTTTGAGCCTCACTTTCTGGCTTGCTTTAGTAGTGATGGAAGCAATGTTTTTTGTCATTCTTTTAAAATTAAAATTATTGAATTGTCATGGTACAATCAGAACTAAACAATGATAATGTGCATAAAGGGGCATTGTTGATTGAACAGATTATAGACCTTTACTGCAGTCAAGAGACAGGATTCAAACTGAGTGTCAGAAGAAGAATCTATAATCAACAGGCACTAGACACTTCAGGTGATTGGTAAAATAAATTTACTGGAAACATATTTGAGCATTCAGATGGCCAATATCATGGAAGTCATTATCTTCTGGTTGTTGCACAGCATATTCAGGTTTCCTAACCTTGAACAGCCTGTTCATAACCTGCTTGACAGCACAAATATCCCCATGAGGATCATTGTCCCAGTCCTGTACATGTTCTACCTGCACCAGAATTGGTTCCAATGCCCCAGAAAGTCTCCCTCCTGCACCTTTTTTCTAGTCATGTGTTCATTTGGACAATCTTCCTGTTTTGATACTTACGAGCAAGTGGTTGTGCAAATAATCTTGCGATTAATGCTTTAGAGGTCCTGCTTTTCAATCTTTGCCTTGCTCAATAAATTCTACTGTCTAGGCCCCATTTCTCTTTCTACCTATGTTGGTGTGAATGTGATCCAGAGCTTCTTGTTCTTCACCTTCTTTCAAACCCCTGACTGGACTTTTTTTGTCTGATACATTGCTGTTTAGCACAGAGGAACAGGTAGCAGATTTTCAAGGTTGGGAATACTGAAAAATGGGGAGGACATTTACACACCAGCAGCTTATTCGGCAATGACATTATATGTGGATCCAACAAAGGCAAGCTTAAAAGTCAATGGGAAGCCAAGCTTACTGGGATTAAGCTGGAGTATAGTCTGTCAAGGAATTTGTTCAATTTCAATATGGGTATTGATCACAGTGAGTCAGACACCTGGACCTATGAGAGTCAGAACATGTATGTCCTTGCATCCTGGGATTTGGCCATGCAGTCTTGCAAGTCAAGTATAACAATCACGGGATTATACATACATCAGGCGAGTGCTGGAGTCTGGGGCTAGGCCATACTCAACTGGATCTGTTCAATCAAGTCAGTCCAGGTCTAAGCCACAGCAAGTCCTCAGAGTTTGCTCAATAATGGTCAGAGGGCATATTAGGGGGAGAACCTGGAGCCCAGTGAAAAGCAGGCAACTGAAGTCTGGGGATGGGCTTCACCGGACTGGGTCAGTGAGGGACTGATAACGGTGAAAGGGGGCAATTTGATATAGAAAGGTGGATGTCATCAAACATAGTAGGAGAGAGAGAGCTTTGGAGGTGGGGATGTGAGTTTCCTAGGTCACTATCACTCTCGTCTCTACATGGGAAAGATTATATGGTGACAAGGGCATTGTAATTCATAAAATGATGGTCTCTGCAGGAAAACTGAGGACATTGATGGTTATATAAAGGAAGTTAATGAAATCAAGAGGATGCTGTAAGGTTATAGGAGACATAGGGACAACCCCACAAAAGGGAACATGAAAATGGAATGATTAGCCTGCTTCTTAGGCAAAGCCTACAACTCTCACGCTGGGACTGGAAGTTGAAACCTTGCCATCTTTGACCCAAAGTCAACAGCACAGTACAAAATGGCTGCCACCATGTGCACAGTGGGAGGAGCAAGTTACTGTTTTCATCTTCAAGTGCAAAGTAAAGTTGTTTGAACATGAGCCCTGCAACTGGCAATTATATTAATCATGCATCCATTGATTCAGTACTGTCACCTATTTGGCATCAAATGTTTGTTCATCAACAGTTCATCTATTGTCCAAGAAGACGGCTTACGTATTATGACCTTATGTCATTGTTCATGCTCATTGCCTCATTGTCATGTCAGCTGAGCAAATCTAATCAGATATTGACATAAAAACACCACCTCAGTATTCTTAAATCACTTTCCATAGCTATCAGTGAAGAACATCACTTCAGAGTTGCCATATTTCATACACTGAACTGTAAGTATGCAAAGATATCATTGTTGAAGTACAGAATACCTTTATTTTTGCAGGGGCAAGCGGTCACAATGGCTTGCTGCTAGAATTCTACTTGCCAATGTAGCACTTGTCAATGCGTGCTTGATTGCTGCAATGTACATTTGGAGAAGATTACATATCTCAATGTTCCTTGTGGAGGCATGACATTGATAACATGAAGCCTCCAGGGCACACTGTGTAACATGAAAGTTCATTGTGTTTGATGTGATAGTTCAGGAGTACTCTAAGTGAAATGGTTCTCTTTATGACATTCCCCACAGCGTATCTGCTCATATATATGACATAGACATCAACAATCTGGAGTGCTTGTGCCATTGTTTGAAATGTGAATATAATATCTGCTGGTGTGGCCTCCTTTGGCAGTCCTTCAGAAAGAACATTAATCTCTTCTCCACCAAACCAACCAGTAGCACCTCCAGGTCCCAGTCTGCAAATCAGCATGCCAGCTTCCTTTTCTGTACCATGTCCTTCGTAATAACAGCTGAAAATGTGTTGCTGGAAAAGCACAGCAGGTCAGGCAGCATCCAGGGAACAGGAGAATCGACGTTTCGGGCATAAGCCCTTTTTCAGAAATGAGGAAAGTGTGTCCAGCAGGCTAAGATAAAAGGTAGGGAGGAGGGACTTGGGGGAGGGGCGATAGGTGGAAAGAGGTCAAGGTGAGGGTGATAGGTCAGACTGGGGTGGGGGCGGAGAGGTCAGGAAGAAGATTGCAGATTAGGAAGGCGGTGCTGAGTTCGATGGATTTGACTGA
>NC_057727.1:52885592-52924756 GCF_004010195.1 Chiloscyllium plagiosum | reverse complement strand
AGGTGGAGGGCGTGGGTGGTGTCCCGAACGTAGGTGGGGAGTTCTTGGACTAAGGGGGACAGGACGGTGTCAAGGTATGCGGAGATGAGTTCGGTGGGGCAGGAGCAGGCGGAGACAATGGGTCGGCCGGGGCAGTCAGGTTTGTGGATTTTGGGCAGGAGGTAGAAGCGGGCGGTGCGGGGTTGTGGGACTATGAGGGTGGAGGTGGTGGATGGGAGATCCCCTGAGGTGATGAGGTTATGGATGGTCTGGGAGATGATGGTTTGGTGGTGGGGGGTGGGGTCATGGTCAAGGGGGCAGTAGGAGGAGGTATCTGCGAGCTGGCGTTTGGCCTCAGCGGTGTAAAGGTCGGTGCGCCAAACTACTACCGCGCCTCCCTTGTCTGCTGGTTTGATAGTGAGGTTGGGGTTGCAACGTAATAACAGCCTACCACCATAGTTTCAGGAGCAGTCCCTGGTTTAGCACAACTGAAATGTTGTGCAGCTTGGCTTTAAATATGTAGCCGGTGGCATCAATGCTGGAAGATCCCAGCGATTCAAGCTTCTTGATATCTCCTGTCATGTGATTCCACAAAAAGGCCCTATAATTCATGAGGTGAATTGAGAAAGACCAGGTCAGAAAAGTCTTCCTGAGCCATGACAGACCAGACTCCACGAACCTCACTTGACAAAACAATTTAATTCAAAATGGAAAAACTCAGCCCATTGATACTATAAATACTAACCGCAAAGATTGTATGAGTCCACATGTGTTCAACTATCTTTTCTCAAAATGTATTGATTACTCAATCTGATAATGTGTATAAATGCGAGAGGATCAAACATTTGCAAACTGTCCATTGAGATATCTTTCTTTTGAGCAAACGCTCCCTTAAAGTTAATGGATGGAAAATCATGAAGGCCATGAATTGGTTCAGTGATTTTCATCCTAAGCTGATGATATCTTTTGCTGTCATGATAAGCTGTACAGTAGAAATCTTGTATTGTGTAATTTTATTGTGTATTATTCCCACACAAAAATGAAAACACTTCATTCCAGTTTGTAGCCCACAAGTTTATCCAAAATTCACATGAAATCCATATAAAATGAAAATACTGATATTTGGAGCACACTGCAATTCTCCCTCCATGTCATGCAGGAAGAGGTTTGGAATAGACATCACTTTCCTTCCTTCAGGATAATGATACAAATATGCTGTAAATTACTTTGTTCTGTTTACAGGATTAAGAGTACCATAACTCACTTACAATCCCTCCTTCCAAGGAAACAACACTAGCTGCAAGGTATCATAATGGAGAGGGGAAACGTTATGAAATAATTAATACTTTTACTTTCAGTCTTGGCAGGATGCTGTTGGTAACAGATTGATTGTCCATAGTATCTATTTTATTCACTTTTCCAAATTAAGTCAATAGAAATTTAATTTAGACAGCATTTATAATAAACAATAATCCTTTGCTGCAGTTTGCCATCATTGCTAAAATTGGAAGCTACCCCATTAAGTATTACTTGTGCAGAGTGTCATTTAACATTTCATATCACTGACAATAGCCCTTCATATTGTCTTGAAATTAGTATGTAGCTTATTATTGAGATATGCTGTGAAAGCCTTTTAGTTTGCACTCTTAGAATCATACATACAGAATCATTCAGCCCATCAAGTCTGCACCAATCAAAAAAAAACTACTCTAAACTACACCAGAGCCACTCTAGCACTTGACCCATAACCTTGAATGTTATGACATGTCAAGGACTCATTCAAGTACTTTTTAAAGATGGTGAGATTTCTCACCTTTACTGCCCTCCCATGCAGTCTCTTCCAGATTCCCATCATTGTCTGGGTGAAATAATGTTTCCGCAAACCTCCTCAAAACCTCCTGCCTCTCTCTTAAAAAAAACCCCACTATTATTGACCATTCAACTAAAGAGAATGCCTGCTTCCAATCCTCCCTGCCCGAGCCCTTCATAATCTTCTACACCTCAATCAGGTTTCCTTTCAACATTCTCGACTTTAAAGAAAGCAATCTGAGCTTGTTCAGCCTCATAGATAAACTGCCCCATTCCAGGCAGCACCCTGGTGAATTCCCGTTGCACTGCCTCCAGTGCAATCATTCCTTTAGTTGTTGCAAAGTGAAAGGGTGGGTAAGTGTGTCCCCTGACTAATCCTGACCAGTTCGCAGTAATCCTTCTTAACTCAGCGGCATAATGCAGTGATATAGATAAAGAAGACAAGAGACAGGGAAGGTCCAGCACAACTTTATTGAAAATTTTATCATGGATAAACAATATTTATCAGATTCCAGTATTTAAACTCTATCAAACTCAATCAATCTCTTTACAAGACTTTTCATTAAACAGTCTTAAATCTTTAAGCAAATAGTCTCGAATCTTCACAAGCTATTTACTTCTGAGACATGCTTCCGAGGATTCGTTGCACCTTATCCACAGGTTCCTAGCATTGTATTTTAACTGTTCGTCTGAAAGGATTGGTTCAATCAGACTCTGGCAGACTGTTCCTTTTTTGAGGATTGCAGTCCTCAATTTGAGTTTCCCTTCGGGTCCAGGGCTGGTTCCAGTTTCGGGTTGTCTCACCGAGTTGGTCTCTCTGGGTCCGGTCAGTCTGATGATGCTCACCAGGGACCACAAGGAGCTAGAGATGCTGTGCAGCTTGGCTGCCAGGAAAAGGAGCTCTCAGGAGATGCTGTTGAAGAAGGTGCAAAAGCAGAGAAAGAGAGAGAGAACTGGGGCTCCAGGTTGCCCCTACTAAATCCCCACTTCTCACCCTTCTCAAAGAAGGGTGTGTCCTATACTAGCAGAGGCACAGTGTGAGCTGTGTCAGTAATTCCAAAGTCAGAATTGTTCAGTAAGTGTATCACATCTATCATTTAACATCATATTTTGAGGTTTGTAAACTGGTTTGTTAAGTGTGGCCAATGGTCTTTTAAGCACAAATCGCATTTGAAATTTTGCATTCTTACTGCCAAAGATGAAATGCTGGAACAGCATTTTTCCTTTCCAGCATCACTCAAGATCTTTACTACCGAGTGATTATTTAGTTCATATTTTTTACCTGTATTCGTGTTCTAACATAAATCTCTTTCTCTTTCAACACATCTATTTGAACCAGGAACATATAATTAGAGGTGTCTTGTTTTACACCTCCTCAGTGCTGCACTATAGATGTTATGTCAAAATCCTTATTTAATGCAATCACTCAGTCAGTCTCACTCTGCAGTTCCTTCACTTTTCCCAGTTAGAATTTTTCTACATACCTTTGTGTTAGTCACTCTCTTTTTGCTCTGTACTCTATCACATTCTTGTCAAAGATGCTGTTCAGTGTGTTGCAAAGACACTGCACATTTAATAGAGGACTTAAGTTTTTGAAGCATTGTAGAAAAATGGTTTTATTTCAAGTTTTTTTTAGAATTAGCTAGAGTTGTTGTTTTGAAAGAGGTTATTGAAAAGTACTGTTGAAAATTGGAGATATTTTTTAAAAGGTAAAGCTTCTTGGCAGACATGCATTCGGTAATAGCTGTTTGCTTTGCTGTAGGTTGCTGCTGGGGTTGTTTGAACGATGATTGGGTGTCTGGAATTAACTGGGGGCCGAAAAACTTGAAATGGAGGGTTGTCCAGCCAATATCTCCCATTTCTGAAAGAGAAACCTTTTGTTGAGTTCAAGCCTAAAAAAAGATTTGTTCTTCTGAAAGACTGATTGGAGGCACTTCTTAATATTGTACGTTCTAAGCAAGCTGTGTCCAAAGAACTTCAAAGAAAACCATACATGTTTAGTGACTTGATCACACCAACCAAAATATTAGAGCAACAGAGTTTAGAACATTTTATGCTTTATCCTTTGCCTTCAAGGATACCTCATTGGTCAACATTGTGTTCTTTATTTGGAACGCTAATCTCTGCAAAGAAATCCATTTTCCTTTGCTTTTCCTGAAGAGAATATGTGTGTTTGTGTGCATATTTACTGTCTGGGTATCTTAACCAATTGTTGCGTCTTCTCTGAATATGTTTTGTTTTAATATTAAACAAAAATTGTGCTTATTAAGAAACCAATGAACAGATGTACAAACAAGGAACACGAGGAGGCCATTCAGCCTGTTAAACTTGATCTGTCCATTTAAGAAGATCATGACTGACCTGATTTTGACTTCAACTCTATGTTCCTGCCTGACTCTGATATTCTTTCATCCCCTTGGTAGTCAAGATCTATCTACCTCTGCTATAAACAAAAATTAATGATTCTACATCCACCATATTTTAAGAAAGGAAATTCCAAAGCCTCACAATCCTCTGAGAGAGAAAAGAAAATTCTTCTTCTCTATTTTAACTGGATGAATCTTTATTTTTAAACTATGACCCCCAATTCTAGATTGCCACACAAGAGGAAACTTGTTCATGCATTTTAAAAAAAATTACAATCTGATAAAGATCTAGTGTTTAATCGGCCATTTTGATAATCAGGTAATTATATATTTTCTGTGTTGTGACCTATGAAGTAGTAGGGCCAGATGACAGCACACTCTTCCAGCCTTAGTTATCAAAAATGATTAAGGCAAATGTGAACATCGGCATTGCTACTACCCTCTGAACCCATTCACACAGATGTATTATTAGACAGCATTTCCTATCCTCGCTGAGATGCATTGAACAAAAACAGAGTCACATAAAACCTGCTTTGATTCAACGAGAATGGAAAGCATACCTGAAGCTAATCCTGTTCTGCATGGTGCATCCTGTGAAAAAATATTGCTTAAAATCCCTGATTTACAAACATCTGACTTACAAATGCTTATACTTACAAATGAGATCCTTTATTACCCAATTTTAAGGAATGAAATGTGCACGTTCACTCATAGCAAAAAATGATATTTTATACTGTTTTATATTGTGTTCAACTTGTGTATAAATCAACGTATGAATTTACTTGGGAATAGAACCCTTTTACAACCTGGGGACCTCCTTTATTGCATCTTATTGGTAAAATATAAATCTGGATAATTACAGCCACTCCCCATTATGTAGCAATAGGTTGGAAGAAGAGGATTATAGTCATTTCTTTAATACGGGTATGATGATGGATCATAATAGTGTGAAATTCAATTTCTTCCCAGCAATAATAGATTCCCTTGCAAGTAGATTGTTTGATGTACTCTCTGCTCAGTTGAAAGCAGAAAGCATTATTGTCACAGGGCCAGAAGAAACAGTACCGTTATGTGATGATGACTTCTACACTCGCAACAAACTGATTGGATAAAATAATTTATACAATACAGTAGAGGATCCTTATTTAGATCTGCTACTTATTGCCAATGTGTGGTTTCTATCTCTCTATTTACCTCCCATTTGTGTATTTATAAAGATACACCTTAAATGTTGCTAATGTGCCTGATTCTACCTCCTCCACTGACAGTGCGTTCCAGGCACCCACCACCCTCAATGTGAAAAAATTTCCCCAGAACATTACCCTCTCACCTTGAACCCGTGCTCTCTTGTAGTTGATTTTTCTATCCTGGGAAAATGCCCCGGACTATCCACCCTATCTATGCCTGTCATAATTTTGTAGACCTCTATCAGGTCACTCCTCAGCCTCCGCCTTTCCAATGAAAACAATCTAGTTTATCCATCCTCTCCTCAGACCTAAAACCCTCCAGACTGGGTAACATCTTGGTAAACCTTCTCTGCACCCTCTCCAAAGCATCCACATCCTCCTGGTACTGTGGTGACCAGAAATATACACAATATTCCAAATATGACCAAAATAAAGTTTTGTATAGCTGGAACATAACGTGCTAACTAATATAGTTGATGCCCCAGCTAATGAAGGCAAACATGTTGGATACATTCTTGACCACCTTATACACCTGTTTTGCCACTTTCAGGGAACTGTGGACCTGTAGACCCAGATCCCTCTGTATGTCAATGCTCCTGTGGGTTCTGCCATTTATTGTATAATTCACACCTGAATTTGATCTTCTAAACTGCATCACCTTGCATTTGTCTGGATTAAACTCCATCTGCCCTTTCTCTGCCCAAATCTGCAATCTGTCTTTTATCTGACTTCTGCATCCTTTGTAAACCTCCTCAATATCTGCAACTCCGCCAATTTTAGCATCATCCACCAACTTACGAATCAGACCACTAACATTTTCAATTCTATATATTACAAACAACACGGGTCCCTGTAGAAGTACCCTTCCATCCCCCCCGCTACGCTTTGTCTTCTATGACCAAGCCAGTTTTGTATCCATCTAGCCAGTTCACCCCAGAATTCATGAAACTCTACCTTCTGTCAGCCTGTCATAAGGTACCTGATCAAATTCCTTACTAAAGTTCATTTAGACAACATCCACTACCCTTCCTTCATCAATCATTCATGTCACCTCCTCAAAAAACTCAACCAAATTAGTGAGACATGACCTTTCCCGCACAAACCAAATGCTGCCTTTGACTAACAAGTCCATTCACTTCCATATGTGAATAAATCCTGTGTCTCAATATCTTCGCCAACAACGTCCCCACCATTGGTATCAGGCTGTCTGGTTGCCAACTTCTTTCCTTGAAATGTACATTTGGGCTATAAAATGTAAGTGTCTCTTGTTCTGAAGGTGTAGAGATGTACTGTACCTTTAAGAGAGAGAGGAAGCTGGCAAGGACTGACTGAAAGCACAGAGTATCCTGAACAAGGTGAAAATGTAACATTTGGTTGAAAGAAATAGCTGGAGTTGTGTTGCCATGGAACAAAAACAAATTCAAATTCAGCCAATCAGTTTAAATTATGCCCCAGATACCAAAATCCAATTGAATTTGAATTTTACTATTTGGGAGGACATCAAACCACTGAAATGATCCATTGTTTTGCAGTATAAAATCAGATATTTTGAACAGTTAGGGATAGAACTGCCAACTCACCATCAAACAGACTGCGAGCAGAACAGCTCTCTGAAAGGTACCTGTCTATAAGAAGTTTGAGCAGCAGAACACCAAAGTCGATCTAGGGGAAATCTACAGAGAAAGTTCAACATCCAAAAACTATACCTGGGTTTGAAATTGGTTTTTCTGTAAATTTAAGATGGAATTTATCAGACTTTATTATAGAGTAGGAGGTAAAAATGGGTTTAAGAGAAAGGAGTTGTAATTTTTTTTCAGTATTCTCTGTTGGACTTAAAGAATAAAACTATTGATTTCTACTTTTAATGGTGACCTCTGGGATATTTCTTTGCCTCTCAAAATTTAACAGGTTATGGCACGAGGTGAGCTTCTCTGTGTGTCAGGTTTAAAATTAACAGAGGGGTTTACCTCGTGTCATAACACTCTCGTGCAAGTTATTCTCAATGTTCCAGATGCACAAGATTTTGTATTTAAAAATCTCCTTGATGTTGCTGTCCCTCATGCATGGCAGAGACTTTGAGGGGATGAATGCATGAGTTCAGGTGTTGGTAAAGGGTTAAATTTAGGGAAATGTAATTGCATTTCGAAGTCAGCTTTGACATGACGCCTTCTCGGATTAACTCAACTGCATTTAACACTGCATTTCCTCTTTGTTCATGAGATGTGGGCATCATTGCGTAGATTCAGTGAGATGCCAACCGTATTGCCAAGGGTATGGAATCACATGATGGCAGATTTCCTTCCCTAAAGGATGTTAGTGAACCAGATGCACTTTTATGATAATCAGCAGTGGTTATGTGATCACAATGAGGTTAGCTTTACTATTTCAGATTTTTATTGAATTCAAATTTTACCATTTGCCATGGGTGAGGTTCGAATGCAGATCTGCAGACCATTAGCCTGGATTTCTGGCTTACTGGTCTAGAGAGATACTGAAGCTTGATGATTCCAACTAAGTCTAGTGATTTAATGTAATACAAAGACCAACTGATGCTGGGAACCTGAAACACAAAAAAAACCCAGGAATTGCTGGAGAAACTCAGTGTGTTTGGCAGCATTTGAGGAGAGAAAGTGGAGTTAACTAATAGTGACCCTTCTTCAGAACTGATAGCAGGTAAGAAAAGGTGATATTTTTACTGATGACAGGGTCAGGGGGTACATGGACAGGGAATGCTTAGGACATGGAGCAGAATTCTAAACGCTCATTCTCACTGTGCCCCTGGAGATAGTTAACATTCCATGCAATAATAAAAATATACACAAAGTCTGTGTTCAAATATCTATGTTTGGGCTCATTACAACAATTTTTACCACTTTCTTCAAACCCCAGATGGCATTATAAAACAACCATGACTACTAAAGCACAAGAGTAACACAGAGGTAAATCAAAATTATTGTATCATGATCACCTCATTTCCATATGCCCACACAAAACTGACAGAACCTCCAGGACGAACTGTCAGAACTAATTTAAAAAAACAATAAATATGAATTTCAGATGTATTTTACAAATCCTTATACAAAAATTTAACTCGTGCAACAAAATTATTGAAATTCAAATATTAATGTCAGCAGTTTTTCTGCTCCACGTGTCAAAGGGGATTATCTTCATGAAATAATCTTCCAAAAAAACACGAACATCAATCTTAATTTAGAAGTTACATGATTGTAGGTGGCTACCTTTCATTTACACCTGTCAATACTTGTTTGCTATTGTCTCTGCTAAAAATATAATCTGTTAAAACACAACAAGATTTAGTTCGGTTGAATTAGAACCACAGAGAATTACTTATGAAAGCGCAACTCTCAAATTCCTAAAAATAATTCTGGAAGCAAAACGACATGTAAGAATTCAAGCAACCTACTACTTAAATGAGAGAATGGGAATCAGTCATCCGTGAGTTAATGTTCTTTAAAAAAATTCCATGTTGGATTTACTTTAGGAAGAAAGTTTCTTTTGATAAATCAACTGAGTTTTCCCCCACGCTTTAATATGGACACTGCAGCATCAAAGTGCATCTATAAGATGAGATATTATTCACTGAATATGTGAACGTCAAAAATGAAGCTCGTTTTGTCCTCACCAGGATTAAGCAAGCGAGACTGGAATAGTTATCTTGTAGAACCTCTTTGATGTAAAGGCATTTCTTTGAAGTGATGAAGCAAAGAGATTTGAGTAGTTCTCTCTGCATGGTAGACAATTGGTTTTAACAGCAGCATTTCCTTACTGGCATTTCAAATCACATATCCATCTGACAAATGCTCCATCCATTTTAATAATGTTCCTTGCCTCCATCAAAAAGAATCCTCCATCAATCGTTCTGTCGTTAACAACCTCCTGCCTGTTTCACACAGATGTCTCCACCATTTTGTACTTGGAGAGCACACTACAATGCATCGGAAACCCATGAGGAAGAACGTAGGTAGTCCCTGAAAAGGGTTCCAGAATTTACATGAAGCTTGCTCATTATCATTCCAGTTGTGTGCAGCCAGCACTAACAGGACTGTTGTTGGAATGCACACACCAGCAGGGGTTCTATATCATGACTTACTTGTGTTAAGAGAGCTTACACTGTTTAAACAGAAGGTGCGCACTGTGGCAACTTTATATCAATTGAAATAGTTTAATGCAAACTAGAGCAATGGTTAATTTAATCAGCATTTTCCCATACTGACTGGGCTTCACTGGCGGTCCAATTGCAAAGGAGGATTTTGTATAAGGTAGTGGTTCCGAAAGAGTTAATGTTCATGCTCCATTGAACTCCATCCAGATGAATGATGTCAAAAGGTTTTTGAGTGGAGACATTGAGTTTGGCATGAGTACTCATTGAAACCAGGTGTATTCTATATGGTTCCCCAGAATCTATAGCAATGAGAGCTAACAACAGAAATTGCTAGAAAAACTCAGCGGGTCTGATCTGGAGAGAGAAAGCAGAGTCAATGTTTCAGGTCCAGTGATCCTTCTTCAGAACTGATAGTAGTTAGGAAAAGGTGACGCATATCTTTTGGGATTTTTTGGTATGTCTGCTGAAGGCAGGGGGTCAGACCGTGGTGAGTGGGGAATGAATGGATAGATTGAGATAGAGTCCAGAGAGAGAAAGAAGTACAATTGGGAAGAAAAAAGGGCTGGTTAGCCAGGGAGAAAGAAAAGCTGACAATAGAAACCATAAGTAGGTGAAAATGGGTTGGTTGTCAAGATCAAGCATGTCAGTGAAGGACATAGAAGAATGTGTTTCGTTTCATTATATATTAATTCCAGATTGTCATTGAATTCAAATTCTATTATCTGCCATCCGGTTCTAGAGCATTTCCTGAGCTTCTGAATTAATAACCCAGTGAGAATATCACTCTCCATCCAAGTATCTGTAATATCTGAAGATAATCTTCTTTCTCCTCTTTGAAATAAACAGTTTAAACAGCCCCTAATCGGGAAAACTGAAATACATAATTTGATTGTGTAGAACGTAATCCAGTCTGCAACATTAACCTTTTCAAAATCAATACCATTTTATATTGTTCCATAGAATATGGACATGCCTGGCAAGTTCAGCTTTTGTTGTTTATCCCTCATTGGCCTTGAACTGAGTGAATGGGGAGATAATTTCAGAGGGCAGTTAAGAGTCAACCGTATTTCCTGGGTTTACAGTCAAATGTAGGCCAGGCTTGAGAAACTGATTTATTCTCTTAAAAAAGTTAGGGAGCCAGATGTGTTTTTTTTACAGTAATTGATGATAGCTTCATAAACACTATTGTTGAGACTGGTTTCCAATAGTTGTAATCTAATTTATACCCATTGCCATAATGGAATTTGAACCTTTTTTCTTTACCCTAAGCCTCTGGATTATAAATCCCCCATCTTCACCTATGCTTCTTTTCCCCATACCTAACATTTATTGTCAATTTTTTTAAAAAGCATAAACATTTATCATTACCTCATCTCACTTTCCAAATTCAGATGGCCTGGGGAATCACTGAATTATTACAGTCCAGAAAGAGGCTCTGCAACAGCACCAGCTCTCTAAAAATGTGACTAAATGCCAAACTCCTTGTACCACCCAAGGGGTTCATAGCTTTTCAGCTTTACCTTCTCAAAAGAATTTTAGTCCTGAGTTGTTCAAGTTCTTTATTTTAATCATATTAGTGGCAAAACATGTATTTCTGCTTAAGACGGAGGTTTCCTGATTATAAAGTATGCAGGCGTTCTTTACCATTTGATACAATCTGTGTTGTAGTATTATTTATAGAACACCATTAATGTTGAGAGATATTCTACCTGGATCATACAGCTTCATGTCCAAAGTTTGTAACATCTGTTTCTTCTGCCATGGTATTTGAGTTGGGGCTCTCCCCTGTACCAACCTTAAAATTAATGAAATGCTTATTCACACAAATTGGTTCTGTCAAACTTGAATTGTTTGAATCACCAATTTCACAAATGCACCAGGAATGATTTCTAGTAGTGGTGGTTCTATTAATTTAAGAATTTTGTATGAGTAAGCATTTGGTTTTTTACTGCTCCAAATTGCATTGTACTTTTGCATATCTTCTGGAAGTGACATATTGTTTACAGATATAGAATCCTTTTGTCTTGCTGGTCACTGCTTGTGCCTGTGAGGTTCTTTTGTCCTCCAGTGCTGATACTGAATCTTACAATCAATTGTTTCGTCTACTCTTTATCATGTGTCTTTAGAGCGTTCAGCCTTTATAAGGTCAATTAATTCTATTGTTGTTCTGTGATAAGGTGGGCCTTCTCCTCTCATAACTTTATTCTGCTTCCATCACAATTTAATCGGATTCTCCAAAGTTAAATCTGCTTTGGTTCATAATATACCTGACAAAGATTCATCAATAATTCCAATAGCAATTCCATCTCTTATGAATTCTGATTTCAAATTTCTGCTTCATCATCACAGTTTTACACAAATCTATACAGATTATTAATAAAATTATTTATCAATGCTGAATACTTTTGTTTAATCTTACTCTTTCAAAAATTCTATTTGTTGCCTGATCAAAGTAATTGCCAAAAGCTTGAAGAATGTCTTCAAGAGTATCTGTGCTGTCTTACTCATTTGATCATATATTATATCAACAGCTGTAGCTCCTGTTGAGAACTTTGTTTAGGTTAAATATAACATTTAAAATTGAAGCAATTCTGTATATTCTATATTATTTTCTTCAAGATATCAGATCCTGTGTTCTACTTGGCCCATTTTTAATATATCAAATAATTATGACAATATTATTTCTCATGCAATGTTTTCACAATATGATTAATACTTCTTCCTTTTACAGCTGTTTTAAATTAATCAGTATCTAAATGCTGCTGCTAGATTTATAGTCTCAAAGCTTTTAATCTTGCAAGATGTCAATGTTTTCTAATCATTGTGGGAGGAAACTGGTCCACACGGAGACAAGGGGAATATGCAAACTCCACACAGACAGTCGCCCAGGGGTTGGAATTGAGCCCATGTCCCTGGCATTCTGAGGCAGCAGTGCTAACCACTGAGCCACCATGTCAGGGCAAGCTTACACAGTTAATGTTAGAGCCTGGGGAGTGTTGTCAAACAGAGAGATCTAAAGGTGCAGGAACACAGTTAATTGAAAGTGGCATCACAAGTAGACAGAGTGGTGAAGAAGGCATTTGGCATGCTTGCCTTCATCAGTCAAAGCATTGAGTACAGGAGTTGGAATGTCATGTTGCGGCTGTATAAGACATTGGTAAGGACCACATTTGGAGTACTGTGTACAGTTCTGGTTGCTGTGCTGTAGGAAGGATTATTAAAGTGGAAAGGGTGCTAAAACGTTTTACAAGAATGTTACCAAGGGTTTGAGTCATAAGGAGAGGCAAAATAGGCTGGGTCCTTTTGGTGACCTTATTGTAGTTTATAAAATCAGGTGGGGCATAGATAAGGTGAATAGCCAAGGGCTTTTCCCCAGGGTATGTATGTCCAACACTAAACGGCATTAAGGTGAGAGGCCAAGATTTAAGAGGGACCTGAGAGGCAATTTCTCACAGAGGGTGGTGCATATATGGAACGAGCTGCCAAAGGAAATGGTAGAGGCGAGTGCAACTACAGCATTTAAAAGACATTTGGGTAGGTACATGGGTAGGAAAGTTGGAAAGGGATGAGGATCTAAATGCAAGCAAATAAGAATGGTTCAGTTTAGGAAATCTGGTTGGTATGTATGAGTTGGGCTGATGGGTCTGTTTCCATCAAGATTAGAGTGCTGTTGGAAAAGCGCAATAGGTCAGGCAGCATCCGAGGAACAGAAAAATCGACGTTTCGGGCAAAATCCTTCACTGGGAATTTCCTTGCTGCATGACTCAATGCTTCTATATCAGAAGTGTAGTAATGCTTGATGGATGGCATTTTAACAACTTCTGGGCAATCAACACACTCCAACAACAGACATGACTGTGTCCCATTTCGCCCCCTTATTCTTGGAATTGTAGAAGAGATGCATGTTTTTAATTTTCTCTCCATTAGTCTGGTTACAGGCACAGGTTAGGAAACATCTCAAACTTGTGAGCAATAATCCCTTAAGTGGAATAAGTATCAATTGGAAAGGAAATTAAAATGCAATCAACTTAAGGGAACATCAGCATTTTAAGGACAATGTAAGAAGTTGATTCTAAAGAAGTGAAGGATTCATATTTTAATATCTAAATGAGTGTCCTTCAGTTTTCAGGTTGCAGCCCAAGGTGACAAACAGCGATGTAATGTTAAATATTAGTCTGTGTGCTGTAGTGTTAGAGACCATGATGAAAACATTGTTTTCTATCCAGCTCATGCTCACTTGATATTCCTAAACAGGTGTAATGATTTTGAACATCTCACCCACATCTCTTGTGGCACTCTGCTCCAAACTGACAAAGTCTGAAGAATTTGGAAGGTCCCCCCAGACTTTAGAAAATCCAAGAATCCCGGAATACAGTATTGAATGGAAAACAGTTGAGTGCATTGCTTAGTTAGTGATAACTCAATGAATAACTTGAATGCGTCAGGTGGAGCAAAGGAAGAAAATCGTTCGTGGATACCCCAGAAAGTTGCCATAGCAAATAAATAATGCAGCCAAAAAAAAGCAAGGCTATATAATCACCAGCAATTTCAATTAGCCAGTAATGAAACAGCAGAACAATGGCTTCCCCATGAGAATGAGGAGAATGGGGATGTGGGTGACTTAAAATTAATTTACAAAGGTAATCAGACAGACTGCTGTTGAACCCAGTGTGTTTATCCATTTGTTGTAGCTAATAATACATTAAATCCAGCACTTGGCAATGAACCAGCAATATCAAATAACCTGGCAGAACATAAATCGGAGCCAGGTCAAGCTTGAAACAAGACATTTACAATGGTTAGGTTTATTTTATATCCTATTAAGCCTAAAAGACTATGCACATTGCTTTTATCTTGGAGTTAATGGAAATTAAAAGACATTTTATAGTTGTTGACTGCACAACAATAAAGGAATAGAAGTAAACAGCTCAACTCTACATTCCAAGATAAAGTTGTAGCTGCATGGCATCATAGAATTAGAATAAAACAGGAATCACAATAAGAACAAAAAGAATACAGCAGGATCTAAACACACTGCTGTTTTATTTTATAATTGTCATGCAATGATATTCTCAAGACTACAGTTCCAATATTAAAATGACACCATTATGATCAATGGCATGTGTAAATGGCCTGTAATAAATGACTTGGTATTGAGAGAATTATTAAGCCTGCAGCAATCTTACAGTTATTCTGCATGACATTATGACAAAGGCAAATACTAAAAATAGTAAATGAAGGCCCTGAACTTTAGGAGAGTAGAATCTAGTTCAATAGAAAAGGAATAGGGGAGGATAATTTGGAAGCATGATGAATAGGAAAACAAACTGGCATTTTAAAAGGTTGCATTTTAGGACAGAAACCATTAAAGTACTTCTGAGTTAGGAGAGATTGTCCAGTTGACTGGATAGAGAGGCTGTGAAAGTTGTAAGTGAAACTTTAACAAGCTAAGAAATTGACCAGGGAAGCATAGAAGACAATATTTTGAAGCTCCACTTTGAATGTGGAGTTTCTGTGATCGAAATATGGATGCAGAATTGAGATATATATTGCAGGTTTATCTCTGCCCTACTCTGGTTCTCAAGGTGCCTCGAAAATAGCAGTGCCACCTTGCAATTTCAGCTCAGAAAAAGCACATCAAAGCAATAAAATTTGCAATAAAAAGGGAAATTTGAGAAAAAGGATATGACCATCAAGGAGAATCAAAATGCCTTTCAGTTCGAAGGAAATCAGCTTGATAAGGACAAATAACTTAAGGTTGGATAAAAATTCAGAAAATTACTTGGAAGGCGAGAGTGAAAAGCTTTGTTAAATCTTTAGGGTTTTAAAGAAGTCAAAGTCAATACATGGCATAATATTTCATTCCGTGATTATGGAAAGAACAGACTTAATGAATAGAATTGTTTTGATGTTCAGTTTCCATTTACATTTAATATCCAAGACTGGCAAATGAATGGTCAAAGCAGCAAAGGGAACTATAATCATTAGTTAGTAAAAGGTTGATAAAATACAAATCATGAGAAAAATCAGCAAATTGAAATTCCAGGTGCAACCAAGACCCAATGGAATGCAGTATAGGAAAGTGCGATTATAAATGACAAGATGATTACTGAGGTGTAGAACAAAGATAAATCAAATAGATGTAACAAGGTTAATTTCAGTCAAGAGAAAAATAGATTTAAAGTATTATATAATATTAAATGATCACATGTAAGAATGCAGGCTATCGTAGGCAGTGAGTATAGCTTTAGGTACAAAATCTCTCACCTGATACGTTTGTCTAATTTGCAGGATGTGACTCAGTTGTGAAGTGGACAGTGCTTCAGCGATACTCATATTTTAGTTCAAGTAAAGACTCATGACATAAATGGACCTTACCTAATAAAAAGTTGACATGACAAAAGCATAAGAAGGTGGATTGTGAGATTAGACACAGTCTTAGTGAAGAACATAGATAAAAGGCATTCAGCAATGAATGGCATTACATCTTTACAATGTGTCTTCTTTAATACTGATTAAGAAATATGATTGTTGGTAATGTTATTGCAGATGGCCCACAGTTCCTGAATGAGCTATCACATGTAGCATAACCAGACACTATTCAAAAGGATCTTGGGATGTCCAACAATTGGGCTGAATACTGACAAATAGTATTCAATCTGGAGAAAGCGTAGATATACCATTTAAGACTGTGACAGAAAAGCACATTCATTGAAGATATTGAACAGAAAAAAAGTCTTGAAAATAACTATTGATTTGTCCTTGAAAACGCTGAGCTATATAAAATGCCGATCGACAGAATGGATGTGGCATTATGCTGCAGCAGTCAAGACAGTGAGATCTTTTACTGTTCACTGTATAATTTATGACTGAAATCATCCTTAGAATTTTGGATCCAGTTGTCCTCTAGAAGTATGATTCCAACTTAGTTTAGTTTAAGATCGACAGAATGGATGTGGCATTATGCTGCAGCAGTCAAGACAGTGAGATCTTTTACTGTTCACTGTATAATTTATGACTGAAACCATCCTTAGAATTTTGGATCCAGTTGTCCTCGAGAAGTATGATTCCAACTTAGTTTAGTTTAACTTTCGGTAATAGTGTAAAGCAGGCAATAATGGATTGGTTGCATGTGAAAATTATTCCCAAAGTGAAAATGCAAATAGTAAATAGTATAATGGAGCTGGCAAGCTTCAATTGTAGAATATGAGGCAAAATCATGCTGGTGATTAGTGACATTAGATAAAGCTGCTTCACCTTTGTGAGCTCATGGCAATAGATTGCTTCAAGTCAGTTTATTTATTCGTTTATTTTTCTATTTTCTTTCTTTCTTTGAAACTTACCTAAGTATGGTTCCATCTCTGTGGTTGATGGAATATCCAGATGAATGCACTCCTTCCTTGAGCTTAGGTTTACAACAGATTTCCAAAATATATACCCAGCTAAACTTCTGAAAAGACACCAAACAAGTGGTTGGTAATTTAAGTACAATTCTCATTCATTGTATTAAAACATTGCCAGACAGATAACATCTTAGTGTTTTAATCTAATTTATTTGAAGAAACATTGATCATGTAAATTATAAGGGATGATGAATAAAAAATAGTTAAAAGTGCAAATGTGGTTCCCAGTCAAGACGAATTTGTACTTTTACTAGTATACAAAACAACATGTTTGTTGATATATTTGTTGTACTCGCATCAATGGAAATTAAAATGAGGCACATGCATAAACAGGGTGCTGAGTGCATTACATCCTGTTTCTGCTTGGTGGTGAAAGTGAAGATGTCCCCCAGGTGTCTTTACGATAGTGAGAGTCCAGAGACAGTATATTCCTGTTAGGGTGAAAGGAAAGGCTGGTAAGTATAGGGAATGCTGGATGACTAAAGAACTTAAGGGTTTGGTTAAGAAAAAGAAGGAAGCATATGTCAGGTATAGACGGGATAGATTGAGTGAATCCTTAGAAGAGTATAAAGGAAGTAGGAGTATACTTAAGAGGGAAATCAGGAGGGCAAAAAAGGGAAAGCTTTGATAAATAGAGTTAAGGAGAATCCAAAGGGTTTTTACAAATACATTAAGGACAAAATGGTAACTGGGCCCCTCAAAGATCAGCAAGGCGGCCCTTGTGTGGAGCTGCAGGAGATGGGGGAGAAACTAAACGAGTACTTTGCATCAGATTTTACAGTGGACAAGGACATGGAAGATATAGACTGTAGGGAAATAGATGGTGACATCTTGAAAAATGTCCATATTACAGAGGAGGAAGTGCTGGGTGTTTTGAAATGCATAAAAGTGGATAAATCAGCAGGACCTGATCAGGTGTACCCAGGAGCTCTATCGGAAGCTATGGAATTGATTGCTGGGCCTCTTGCTGAGATATTTGTATCATTGATAGTCATGGGGAGGGGCCGGACGACTGGAGGTTGGCTAACGTGGTGCCACTGTTTAAGAAGAGTGGTAAGGACAAGCAAGGGAACTGTAGACCAGTGAGCCTGACATCGGTGGTGGGCAAATTGTTGGAGGGAATCCTGAGGGACAGGATGTCCATGTATTTGGAAAGGCAAGGACTGATTCGGGATAGTCAACATGGCTTTGTGCGTGGGAATTCATGTCTCACAAACTTGATTGAGTTTTTTGAACAAGTAACAAAGAGAATTGATGAGGGCAGAGTGGTAGACGTGATCTATATGGACTTCAGTAAGGCGTTCGACAATGTTCCCCATGGGAGACTGGTTAGCAAGGTTAGATCCCATGGAATACAGGGAAAACTAGTCATTTGGATACAGAACAGGCTTGAAGGTAGAAGACAGAGGACGGTGATGAAGGATTGATTTTCAGACTGGAGGCCAGGGACCAGTGGATTGCCACAAGGATCAGTGCTGGGTCCTCTACTTTTTGAGCCAAAGGGAGAAGTTGAATAGGCCAGAGCTGTTTTCCCTGGAGCGTCAGAGGCTGAGTGGTGACCTTATTGAGGTTCATAAAATCGTGAGCGGCATTGATAGGATAAATAGACAAAGTATATTCCCTCGGTTAGGGGAGTCCAGAACTAGAGGGCATAGGTTTAGGGTGAGAGGGGAAAGATATAAAAGGGACCTAAGGGGCAACTTTTCATGCAGAGGGTGGTATGTATATGGAATGAGCTGCCAGAGGAATTGGTGGAGACTAGTACAATTGTAACATTTAAAAGGCATCTGGATGGGTATCTGAATTGGAAGAGTTTGGAGAGATATGGGCTGGGTGCTGGCAGGTGGGACTAGATTGGGTTGGGGTACCTGGTTGGCATGGACAAGTTGGACCGAAGGGTCTGTTTCTGTGCTGCATATCTCTATGACTCTATGAATGCTTAAATTGATGACCAATTCATATCGCATACTGCATGTGGGAATATTAATTTGGGAACTATGTATTCGTGGATAGTGTAACAATCACGAACAAGAATAAATTGATATTTGCAACTAAATTCAATCAGTACATCATAAAAGATTTGAACTTAAGGCAAGGAGAACCTTTTTATTAAAAGAGGTAGTCAACAGAGAGGCTAAGCAGAGGGGCTGTGTCAAGTTTCCTGCTTCATTAGTTTTATTTGGTTATATATTTCAAATATAACGTAAAGCATTATTGAGAAATATTTAATATAGTGCAGAATAAAGTGAAATCTGGTTCGAATTAACTCCTTGCGGTATAGGATGAGTGATGATTTCACACATAAAATGAGTAAGATTATTGGAGTACAAAGATACAGTAGGGGGCTGAATCTGGATGGGATGCTTTTGGAAGGTTGGTGCAGATTCAATGGGTCAAATGGCCTCCTTCTGCACTGTAGAGATTTTATGATTGTATGATTATTCAAATAGCAGAAGCAAACATGAGAGGTCCTTTCCAATTCTATAGTTTATAATGTTTAAAAGGACTGTGACACAAATTAATTGGGGCCATATTCATTCTAAATATCTACGTTATAAACTGATATCATTATCCCAATGGAACCAAGGAGTCTCTAGGATGGTGAAACAGGGAGTACTTTAACCTTTTTTGGTTGGAACAGGGCTGGGCAGTCATTAAAGTTCCTGTGCAAAGGTTTGATGTATAATTCCTGCTCCAACCACAACCACTATTATCAGTGCCTTTCTGCTCCATAAAATCTAGCAGGAAAGTAAAGATGCTCTCCTAAAATAGGTCAAAAAGTTTGCTCAGTGGAACTAGAAGGGGCAGATGCATCACTCCAGATACAAGAAGGAACATCTGGGCTCTGCTACTCTAGGATTCAATGCATTCCACGGCTTCAAACTTCTCCAAATCTACCTGCCTCAGGATTTCAACCTCCCTGAAGCTAATTGTCTGCCTCTTTTGACCTGGTTCCTGGTTAACCACTTTTGACTGCTTACCTGGGGTGGACGGCAAGTGTCGTAAATGATAAAAGTGAGGCCCACCTTTTAATATTAACTGAGGGGCATTCACTAGAGATACTCAGGAACCTCATTCTGGATTTGTAATCCACTCAAAGGTAACTGGGAGAAAACAAATGTGTTCCAATTAATTGATTTGATTGCACTTGGTACTTCATTTTGTTTAAAGTTAATTTTCCTTGGTGTGTTGAGTACTTAATGAGCTGATGGTGAATTGTAGATGCAATTTTCCTTAGTAGATGTATAATTCCCTATGGTGGGTAGCCTGGTTTAAGGTCTCTGGAATGAAAGAATACATTTCAAAGAAAATATTTCCAGTAATGAAAAATTACATCCCTGGCAATGGCATCATACAGGACAGAAGAGGTCTTTCGGCTATGAAATTTGTACCAGCAAAACTATGCTTAATCTACACTAGTCCCACTTTCGGTATGTGATTTTATATGATTTCACTTTGACTCTGATGTGTATTGACAAAATCGACGTGAAAAGGATATATCCCCTTGTGGGAAAGTTTGGAATTAAGGAGATGTTTTTAAAATTATGGCTCGTTCTTTTAGGAGAGAGATGTGGAAAATTGTTTTCTCTGCCTCAGAAGACAGTAGAGATGAGGTCATTGAATTTTTTTTAAGACAGATGTAGGCACGTCCTTGTTAGGCAAAGGGGCAAAAGGTTGTCAGGGATAGGTGGGAATCTGGAATTTGAAACAAAAACAGATCAGCCATGAATAGCAGAGCAAACTCAAGAGGCTAAATGGCCTACTTTCACTCTTTACTTTTCTGTCCATGTGCTTTCTGCTTCCGTTCTGTTGAACACCTCCAAAATAAGCTCATGCCATTTTGAATAAACATCGTTTGTGGACTCTATCAATAAATAAAGAAATTAATCACAATTATAGTGTCTTTAAGAATATGATCCAGTCTTACAAGAACCATACGTTCAAAGCAGCCATGATTCAATTCAGTGTTATTTAGTTTGCTGAAAAAATGCCACGACACACATGGCCGATAGAAGCAGAAGATCTGATGTATACGTCCTCCTTTACGTTCACAATACAGAACTTTCTACAGGACATTATAATTACTATGTTAGCCATCATTTGTCTTTTCTTCCCACATGCAAGCATCCCTTGGTAACTTCCACAGCTAATTTCTCATTTGAAGGTTGTAAGAAAAGCATTTTTGCCTGAAAATCCTGATTCTCATTATATAAAATAAAACTTGAAGAGAATGCTGAGTAGGATCAGCGATAGGCCTTACTGTACTGTACTGCCTTTGTTAATAAAATCAATCCTCCTTTGAATTACATACGGAATGTGGCGCATGACTCATCTAATAGTGCTGGGTGGTTGTCACTATGTATATTGATCAAGTCTGTTTTATAGTTAATGTAACTTTTATATGATTTTAATGATTTATTTCAATAATTTATATGAATATTATATATGATATCTATTACTCATCATAAAGGTTATTTCCTGTTTGTAAGAATTATTTTCCATTATAATTGTTCAAAATATCTCCAAAATGCCTCTTTATCCTCCAAAAGCTGGGCTTCCCCATTTGTACTTGAAGTGTTTTGTCAAGTGACATTCATGTTGATCAGTCCACCATGGCTTGCAGCAACCTTTCTCAGCGTTGGAGATGCAGTCTTTCCTCCTGTGATCTCACGCTCACAGGCCCAGCGCTCACTCTAACACTATCATAGCGCACACATCTCACCAAACCTCATGAATTACAACGTTCAATATTGTATGCTTGATACTAATACAACACCATTCATCCGTTCCATTCTCCCAACCCACAAAACCTCCCGGCCCTCTCCACTTCCTACTCACGCACTTCATCAGCTCTCCCAAATGTACATTAACACTGATTGATCTTGCATCCATTTCCATTGCACTCACTCCCCAACTTTTGCCTCATTTGCAGGAAAAGCTGTTTCATGCCCTGATCTGATGTGATAACAGCACCCTGACTGAATTACCTGTCATCCCCAGACTCCTTGCACTTGACCTGCAGGACTGACTGTGACTGATCCCTGACTACAACATTGTGAATCCCTGGATTCTGGTACATCCAAGTTCCTGTTTGGGCCAATGCCCCCATAATATAACTAAACAAGAACTTTGCTGACTGGTAGTACCTCCTGATTGAATGTAGTCTGCCTTAACCCTACTAAGGATTGCTCTCCTTCGAAGCACATGCAGTGTGTTGGCCACATAAACTACTGGCATATACCACAGGTCTGACATTGACATAGCAAGGTGCCAGACAGCAACATATCCATGCCCCTGTCTGACAGATAAGGTGACTATTTATGTTTCTTACAGTCACATCTGCCTGCTTCTATCTCTACATTGAAAGAAATGTTGCAAGTTGCAAAGCAGGGCAATCTGTAATTGAGCAGTGAAGCCCTTGTGCATGAAGACACAAATGCAAGCCATACAGAGGCTGGGAGCTTGGGAGTGAGTGTGGAAGTCTGTGAGTATGCACTAAAGAAGTAATGTTCAGTAACTCAAGGTTAGTAGCTACCAAGTAAGTTGTAAAGTGAATGAGCACTACAAAAGCAAGCTAAGGAGACATCATGTGTAGATGCGTAAGATGTTTGAGTGTATGTGTCTTTCTATACAGAGTAATGTAGCAGAACAAGTGGTAGGTGTCCCTAAGTAAAGTGTTGTAGAGTTTGTGCTGATTCGAGAGCAGGTATGCTGATGTGATGAGGCTGGAGTGTTCATGGATATTATTCTGAAGAAGCAGTGAAAGGATGGCCAGGGCAACCATTTGGTAAGTGCAGCCATCAGGTACGTGATCTGATTTACATGTCCGGAATTAGGACCATCTAATTTCTCAATGAACAGCAAGTTACATTTAAATAAAGTCAATTGCAACTTAATGTGATGCAAATATGTGGCAATAAGGTAATCACTGCTCTATGGTAAGGTTCAGAATTTGCTATTTATGGCTTGAGGAGAAATTCAAGATTTGGATTTCTTGCTATTATTCAGAGAGAGAAAAATTCCACTCTGCATTTGTATCAGTAACCGAAAATTCTAATGTTTACCTGAAATCAAAAAGTGAGACTCAATTACACGGACACCATTACAATGTAGCAAACTGGGCTTCTATTAGCTACACAAATGAAATAGGAGGCCTGGGGCAGCCCCTAAATGCTGATGTGATATTGTATGTTTGATAGCATTGTTGACTTTGATAGCATTGTTGACTTTGTGGATTTTATTTTACGTTTGGATGTCTGGGTGGCAATTTTCACAATTCCATGTCAGATATTTGCTCCATTTGCTGTGATTGGCCATGAGACTGGATGTCCATAAATGTCCCTTGCTACAAAGGCAACAGCCCATAGTTACTTTTGTAGAAGTTGAAAGAAGGAGACAGTTCTGGTATCTATTGTCTGTGAGCAATGTGAATAAATCAAAGGTTGGAAGATTTGGTGGGATACTTGGAAGCTATCAATTTGTCAACAACTGTTACGAGGACAATTTCTATGCCATACAAATTTTAATGATATGATATAAAGGGTAAGCTAGGAATTGTTTTCAGATTTCAGGTCAGCTTTCACTCTCATCATTGTCCTGAATGTGATATTGTCTATCTCTTGAAACAAATACCCTTGAATATCATTGTGAAAGCCTTTGTAATCACAACCGTGTTACCTTCAACTCATACATTATCCCACTGAGAAAAACAGGCAACCATGTATTAGAATTCCTTTAACCTAGCAGTTAGGATATTTGATAACTCTAACAGATTCAGAACATTAATCACTCTTCTTTTTCTATCATGCTCAGAATTGGAAGGATAAAACGGTCTTGGCACTGTATCTGATTCAAAATGTCTTCGCGTTGTGCTTTCAGAAGCAGAGCTCTTTTATAGTGAAGTTGAATTATGAAGACTTAACCATTGAGAAAAGGATTATGAGCATCCAGAATGATACTTGGGAAGAGAAGGCTCATGATGTTGAGACAACAGGGATTCCTCTTATAGAACATTCATTTAAACCTTTGTTAGATTTATGTTCATAATTGAAAATGAAATTGTTGAAATAATGGAATGGAAGGTTTCATTCAAGTGATTACCCAAAGTTACACTAAGATTCCTGAAATGTATTTTCTGTGTTCTGTTTTATTAGGCCTGGTGTGAAACTACAGATTGGCTCACAACATAGACATGGTTCAAATGTACCACCATTCAATCAGGCACAGTCTCTTAAACATTCATTCAAGTTTATTACCTGTTACAATCAGCTCAAGAAGTACAACTGACGTAATGCTTGACTAGTTGGCACAAGTAACAAGGAAGAAAGAAAGTTGATTATGAAAGAGATAAACTGTCTCCCCATTCACCCTGATCACCATCCAAACATTTCCCCCCACCCCATTCCTCTCACACCTGCACCTTTTTTACATAGAGAGTGGTTCGTCTGTGGAATGAACTGCCAGAGGAGGTGATGGATTGCAACGTTCAAAAGACATGTGGATAGGTACATGAATAGGAAGGGGTTGGCAGGATAAGCGTCAAATGCAGGCAAGTGGGATTAGTTTAGTTTAGGAACATGGTTGGTGTGGACTAATTGGACCAAAGGATCTCTTTTCATGCTGTATGACTCTATGACTCTATAAATATATGTCATAGTCATTTTAACTGTTCCTTGTAACAGTGGGTTCCATAGTCTGAACAGTCTCTGAATAATGAAGACTCTCCTAAATTCCTTTGGGATTTAGTAGATTCTATCTTACATTAAGTGTCCCTAGTTCTGGTTACCAAGAAAATAAACAGTGATGCATAGAAGACTATCTTTAAATGCAAGAATGCGTCCCCAACAACAGATTCCTCAACACTTTGGGAGATATATCTGAAAACATGACCAAATAGCTGTTACTAGGGGAGGATTCTATTAGCGACATGTGTGGGATACCAATGCAAGAAATATAAAATCTAAAACTCCTTTGGCCAATGTGGGCAGCATGGTGGCACAGTGGTTAGCACTGCTGCCTCACAGCGCCTGAGACCCGGGTTCAATTCCCGACTCAGGCGACTGACTGTGTGGAGTTTGCACGTTCTCCCCGTGTCTGCGTGGGTTTCCTCCGGGTGCTCCGGTTTCCTCCCACAGTCCAAAGAGGTGCAGGTCAGGTGAATCGGCCATGATAAATTGCCCGTAGTGTTAGGTAAGGGGTAAATGTAGGGGTATGGGTGGGTTGCGCTTCGGTGGGTCGGTGTGGACTTGTTGGGCCGAAGGGCCTGTTTCCACACTGTAATCTAATCTAATGCTGTCACCCCTTCTCAATATCTTTCACCTCAAAAATAGACATCCATGAGCTAAACCCAGGAAAGCTATTCTTCTTTCAAAGAAGCTTAAGTGACTTGAGCTTCAAAAGTAGACTGAAAGTCTCTAATTTACTCCGGTACTTTGTGCAGGACTGTACCCAAGTGTAGCTAATCTCAATGAAAATTCCTCGAAATTCCAGATGTCCAAATTCAGATGCTTCCATTACTCGATTACCACTGAGATAAGGGTAATGTCAAAATTGACCAAAAGGACTATAGGAGTTAGTTAGCTCTGTTGGCTGTCCAACTAGTTTGTGAAGGAAAGTAATGCCAACAACATGCCAATTCCTGTGCCAGCTGAGATTGCCATTCAGATCCCAACCTCTCAAAGTCACCTCTCACCTCAGGTGTAGTGACCCTCAAGTTAAAGCACTACCAGTTGTCACTCTCTTATGAGATAGCAGCCCTATGGTTGTCTGGGACTATGACACCTTTACCTTACCTTTACCACTGAGGCAATAGCCACACAGATTTGGCCATAAACTTTGGCCATGTACTGATTTTTTTGATAATGTTACAGGACTAGGACTATCCCAATAGTGATTGGAATGAGATTAGCCGGGGGAGTTCATTGAGGTTGATAACCTGGGCCAATCAGGGTGCCTTGGCTGACAGACATAAAACAGGAGTCTCAGATTGTCTCTTTGCTTGAGAGATAGTTGGTCAGAGCCCATATACTGTGCTTATATAAATAAAGGGGTGACTTTGGTGATGATATACCGATCTCTCTGCAGTCATTTCAGCTTTACTTTTTAATTTCTTTTTATGTTGGATTAATAACCAAATAACAGCCAAATAGCCTAACTGTGTCATTAGTAATCACAAGGCGTTACAATGCAGTTACAGCATAAAACCATGCTATTTGGCCCAAGAGATTGGTGTTATACTCCAAAGTAACCTCATCCCCATTTTCATTCAATCCCATCAACATATTTTCCTATACCTTTCTTTGTCATGTGCTTATTTAGCTTCTCCCTATATAAAGTAATCATTTCAACTTCCCCTCATAATAATGCATTCTGCAATCTAATCAGTCTCTGAATAATGAAGGTTCTCCATAATCCCTTTTGGATTTATTGAATTTATCCTACTTTAAGTCTCCCACGTTCTGGTCTTAACCACAAGTAGATACATATTCTCAGCACTGACCCTATCCAACCCTGACATAAACTTAAAGACTGGTACAAGTTACCCTTGCTTTTCTAACACTCTCAACATATTCTTCAGCGCAAACCTTAGACTTCTTTTTTTTAATAAAGAAAAGACCACCAACTTGTTCAATATTTCCTAAAACATTACCTTGCTTCCATATCCATCCATTGTTCACTTACATTGATACACTTATTCTTCAAGGACAATGTAGATCCTTATTCTCCACCTAAAAATTGATGACTTCACATTTATCTGTATCAAAGTTGATTTTCCACTTACATACCCATTCTGCAAGTTTATTAGTGTCATCTGGTATTAGTATGAAAATATCAGGAAAGGAGGTAAAAATTAAAACGTCGTGATTATTTTGAAGTGGAAAGATTTTCTTTTCTTTTTCAGACTGATGCATAAAATGTCAGTTAAAAATTGACATTTAAGGTAATTACACATAATAAAACACAACCAGTTTTCAAAGTGAGTTAATCTATTTACTTTCTAAATACTGTGAGCTACATCTCCAATACTTATATTGTGAGCTCTTCCGTAACGATTAATTTAACAATAAGATCTTTGATGGTTTAGATTGATAGTTCATTCGCTTATTTTTAAAACTTTCTCTGAGACTCTTCAATGCTTTATGCTTTCTGCAGAGCAAGATGCTGTAATTGCAAAGAATGCACCTAGGTGGGCTTTTGCCCGAAACGTCGGTTTTTCTGCTCCTCGGATGCTGCCTGACCTGCTGTGCTTTCCCAGCACACACTCTTAATTCTAATTTCTAGCATCTGCAGTACTCACTCTCACCTTGATATTCAGCAGTCAGGTCTTTAAAAAATGACAATTGAAAAAAACATTCTATGTGTAGAAGGACCCTGGATGTGCTCAGCACCTTTACCCATTCAGAAACTTAAGCTTGTCTGACACAGACCTGATAAGCCACAAGCTAATGGATAACTGGAACTCTCTCCTATAAAAGGATGTGAATGGTGGGTTGGTTGAAAGTCCCAAGACTAAACTGACAGATTTTTGTTAGATAAGCATATCACTGGATACAAAGCAAAGGCAGCTAAAGTGGAAATCAAATATAATCTAAATAAATGTTTACACAACATTGAGGAAGTTAAATGGAAGCTATTGATTTTTCCAAATGTTTTCAATTCAGTTAAAATCTATCAATGACAATTCACTCCAACAGCTCAAAACTGACAAAGAGCACTTGTTTATGTCATGTTATTCAGAATGATCATTTACGTACACTCAATGAGAATATTTAGATTTTAAGATGACAAAAAATAGTTATCTTGCCTTGAATATCTATGGGTGAAAGTTTCACACCTCTATGTTCCAAGTTAGAAACTAAGACCAGATGCATTAGATGAATTTCCAAGGATCCAAAGTCGTCATTCCCTTTCACAATAATATGGAACACATCTATTTGTAAAATTTATATTCAGCCAACTTAATATGATTACAGTATTGCAAACTAACATTTAATGCCTAAGATATGTACGTGTATGGAATGAGCTGCCAGAGGAAGTGGTGGAGGCTAGTACAACTGCAACATTTAAAAGGCATCTGGATGGGTATATGAATAGGAAGGGTTTGGAGGGATATTGGCTGGGTGCTGGCAGGTTGGACAAGTCGGCATGGACAAGTCGGACCGAAGGATCAGTTTCTGTGCTGTACATCTCTATGTTTCTATGGCTCTATATGTTCTAGTGTTTCAAAAGAATTGCAGAATTAATGTTGAAGGTACATAACTACATAATACAGCAAATCTCCCATGATATTCACAAAATGCTGTCTGAGAAAAGAAATGCATATCACTATGAATAAGAATATAAGAAATAGGAGCAGGGATAGACCATTCACCCCTCCAGCCAGTCAACAAAATTCCAGTATGTTGTGGTTTCAGTTGCACTTTTCTGCCTGTCCTCCATAACTCTTGATCCACATGACAATCAAAAATCCAACTCACACACCCTTGGATGAACCAAACTCCTCTGTTCACTGAGGGAGAGAATCCTGAGAACTTATCATCTTTGAAAGAAGAAATTTCTCCTCACCTTTGTCAGTCTGCTCTCCATGTTAATTATCACTCCTCCCACCTCATGTGTATTAAGCTTTATGGAATCTGTTTTGAAATACCTATCAGAACTACATGTATACTATAACTAATGGTTCATCTTTATCCATCCTGTCAGTTACATTTCAAAACACTGTGATAAAACTCTCAAACAAAATTTTTCTTTCACAAACTCTGACTGTATTTCATTGAATTATAATTTTTTTAAAAATGGCCTGCTACTATTCCTTTAATGATGTATTCTTGTACAGGAATCTGAAGGTCTAAGAAAGAATTAATAAGTTTGCAAGACAAAAGCACTGCAATAATTTCAGGACTTGAGAGGAAAATAACTAAGGGATCTTGAAGGTGTCAGAACTAAGATCAGGTCTTCTGAAAAGTCTGATGAGAATCTATACCAAAGCCTTCTAAAGTATAAAAAAGTTACACAGATGCAATAAAGTATATCTTGTTCATTACATGAAACTCTTCTCGGTTGATCAGAAAGTAGGTATCCACAACAACACCAGATCATGTGGGCCCTGGAAACTGTATGTCTCGAAGATATCAGTGGTAAAACATACAAAAGATTGTAGCATTTTCCCAATAACAGACATTAGTCTAGCTAGCCTATGGTTTCTTGTTTTCTGTTCCCCTTCTCACTTGAATAGATTGGTACATTTGCAGCTTTCTGACCAGCTAAGACATTTCCAGAATCTAATGTGCTGCATTTTAACTTGTTACTGAAGAGCAGCCGTGTGCAATGTGGCATGTTCCTTTAAGGGCACAAGGATTAATTGCTGTAAGTTGACATACCATCATACAAAATAGATGCTAATTCCTATTGAATGTAACTTATTACTCTGTGAATGCTTAGCGTCTTCTCAATGTCAGGAAACAGGAAATGACTGGCTTTCTTTCCTTTATAATTATCATAGTGTGCAAATCTCATAAATGTACGCTGGTGCAAGAGTTTTATTCACAGACTATTGGATCCTCTTTTGCAGTAAGATGGAGGATTTACTGTTTTATAATAATATGGATGTTTATCCTGTTGGAGCATAACACTAGACTTCTTGATTTACAGTGACTGGAATAAGTCAAGCCCTTTATTATGAAATGAGTTTCTACAATATTTATCGGCCCTTTGGGGTATTGAATTCTGCAGTGTGCACATTATTCTCTGAAAGCTGAGTTGCTTTTATTTTATAAGTATTGCTTTATCTTTGTATTGAAGATTTACAATTTGCAATTGTTAAAATTTACAATCCACAAGAGAATATACAAGATGGACCAAGAGGAAGGCATATTGGATCTTCTTGTTGCTGTTTTCTTGTAAAAATACAAGAGTTGCATGTTGGTACACTTGAATTAAATTGCTTCTAAAACGCATAAGAGTGTAATTTTAATAAGTTGTAGGTAATCAGAGACTAGATATGTCATGAGGGTACGAAAAATACTAGATGAGATGGAATAGAAAAAAGAGTATTAAGATCTAAGTGATCTCAGCAGGTGCATAGAAATAAATGCTGCATTTTGAAATTTCAGCAGTCATTAGCTGATTCACAATGAATAAAAGCAGGTAGTCTTTCTAAAAAAAATTGGCATCTCATAATCAAAACAATCTCACAGCAATTGATGATTCAGCGGTGATGTCTCTAACTCTTAAAGTTCAGTGCAAATCGTTATAATCAACATAAGAATAATCACTGGCAAAACATAATGGACATTGTAAACAGGTGATGTTCAACATTATTAACTGTGTAAATTCACGACAATTTTTTGATAGAGTCAGATATCGATTTCTATAGACCCAATCGGAAACAGACAGAAAGTTTTATTTTTCACAAAATCCAATCTGATATCTGATTAAATGATTCTTGACTTCACATGCTTGATAAGCACAGCAGGACAGGCAGCAACTGAGGAGCAGGAGAATCAATGTTTTGGGCTTCCTGATGAAGGGCTTTTGCCCAAAATGTCAATTCGCCTGCTCCTCGGATGTTGCCTGACCCGCTGTGTTTTTCCAGCACCACATTCTCAATTCTACCCTCCAACATCTGCAGTCCTCACTTTCTACTACCTGCACATGCTTGGTGCTGAACTTATTATGTCGCTTCCATTCATGTCTGAACTGTGATCACAAACCTAAAGAGAAATGAGGAAGGTGGAGACAAAGCAACAGCACTAATGAATTTTGGTATGATAGAATTCCTACAGTGTAGAAACAGGCCATTCAGCCCATAGAGTCTGCATTAAAGCATTGCTCATTATTGTGTACTCACCCAGTCCCCTCACTGTCATGCCATAATCTCTACCTCCTTGGTTGCGATACATTGTCTCTTGTGGGTGCCAGTGGTGAAGAGGATGGCATCGGAACATATTGTCTCATCCAGTCCTGAGGAGGAAGAATTGGTGAAACTGACTCCTGCACCTCAGCCAGCCTGGGTGAAGAGGTGAGGTTAGACAGAAATGTCTGTGAATGTGAGCTGTATACAGTCACTGTCCATGTCCTGAAATACTGGTGACTGAAGGAGAAGGTCGTGAGCTGGAGTCACCAGGAATTGATACTATCCATTGACAATCTAGCAGGCAAGGAAATGGGAATCTCAAAGAAGTGAAATTGAGTAATAGTCAGGGTGATCATGAGCAATAATCCTCATTAACACTCACTGGTGACTCACTGGTCATTGTCTTATCTCAACATCCAAAACTTGGTTGAGAAATGCTGGTCTTGACATCGAGGAGGTCCCATCTGGTAAGAATAAGTGTGTGAGAATAAATAACCTCTTTATATAAATGAATAAAGAATTAGAAAATAATGAAGTGTTTAACTCATTGTAAGAAATGACATTCCCCCTTCACATAAAGCACATTGATCACTGGCAAAGAAAATATACATTTTCTCTGCAACATTCATGAACACCAAATGGGAAACATCAAGCCATTACAGAGGCAAACAATTGATTTTGAGAAGTAAACAATCCTAGACTATCCCACTTATATGGTCACTGCAAATATACAGCATCTTATTTATGCTGCCACAAAAGGTCTCACGATCTAGGAGTAACTCAGATTTCTCTAAACATTTATATTCTGCTGTCACTACAAAGGAGTATTTGAAGATGATCTGGGTGAGTTTATCTTATCAGCTCATAAAAGCCAGTGATGCAGGAAGATGTGAGGGAGGGTGACAATTGGGACAAAGAGCATAATTTTAACTTTACAGTAGCAGTGTCAGTTTTAACATAGAACATAGAATATAGAACAGTACAGCACAGTACAGGCCCTTCAGCCCTCATTGTTGTGCCGACCTTTTATCCCACTCTATGATGAGACTAACCTACATACCCTTTATTGTACTATCTTGAATGTCCAATCCAGCAGTCGCTGAAATGTCCCTAATGTATCTTACTCTACTACCACTGCTGGCAGTGCATTCCACTCACCCACCAGTTTCTGTCTAAAAATCCTACTTCTGACATCTCCCCTAAACCTTCCTCCAATTACCTTAAAATTATGCCCCCTGTGACATACATTTCCACCATGGGGAAAAAAAGTCCCTGGCTATCCACTCTGTCTACATCTTGTACACATCCATGAAGTCACCTCTCATCCAATGAGAAAAGCCCTCAAACTTTCTTCATCAGACATGCCCTCCAGTCCAGGCAGCATCCTGGTAAGTTTCCTCTGCACCCTCTCTAAAGCTTTCACATCCTTCCTATAATGAGGCGACAATAACTGAACACAATATTCCAAGTGTGGTCTAATCAGGGCTCTATAGAGCTGCAGCATAATCACTCAACTCTAAAACACAATCCCTCTGCTCATAAAAGCCAACACACCATACACCTTCTTGACAACCCTATCAACTTGGATGGCAACTTTGAGGGATCTATGGACATGAACCCCAAGATCCCTCTGTTCCTCCACTCTGCCAAGAATCCTGCCTTTAACCTTGTAATATGCATTCAAATTCATCCTTCCAGAGTGAATCACTTCACATTTTTCCAAGTTGAACTCCATCTGCCACCTATCAGCCCAGTTCTACATCCTGTCAATGTTCTGTTGCAACCTATAATAGCGCCTGACACTATCCATAACTCCACCATCCTCATGTCATCAGCAAACTTACTAAACCACTCTTCCACTTTCTCACCTAAGTCATTTGTAAAAATCACCAAGAGCAGAGGTCCCAGAACTGATCCCTGCAGAACACCACTGGTCACCGAGCTCCAGGCTGAATACTTTCCATCTACCACTACCTTCTGTCTTCTATGGGCAAGCCAATTTAGTATCCAGACAGTCAGATTTCCCTATATTCTTATGCATCCTTACTTTCTGAATGAGATTACCATGCAGAACCTATTGACTAGATGTTCCACATGCCTTGCCACCCAACATTCTTTCAACCTACCATCCCTTCCTTGCCTCAGTGGGACAAACCTGTCTAGCACTATTAGCAAGTGCTTCCTAAACAATCTCCACATTTCTGCCATGCATTTCCCTGAGTACATCTGTTCCCAATTTAGGTGCCCCAGTTCCTGCCTAATAACATTGTAATTCCCCCTCCCCCGATTAAACACTTCCCCATACTGTCTGCTCCTATACCTCTCCATGAGTATAGTAAACGTCAGGGAGTTGTGATCACTCTCACCAAAATGCTCGCCCACTGAGAGATCTGACACCTGGCATGTTCGTTGCCAAGCACCAAATCCAATATGGCTTTCTCTCTCGTCAGCCTATCTACATATATTGCATCAGGAACCCTTCCTGGACACACCTGACAAAAACTATTCCATCCAAACTATTTGAACTAAAGAGGTTCCAATCAATATTAGGGAAGTTGAAGTCACTCCTGAAAACAACCCTGTTACTTCTGCACCTTTCCAAAATCTGCTTCCCAATCAGCTCCTCCGTGTCTCTGTTGCTGTCGGGGGGGGCTGTAGAAAATTCCCAATAAAGTGACAGCTCTTTTCCTGTTTCTGACCTCCACCCATACAGACGCTGTAGACAAATCCTCCTCGATGTCCTCCCTTTCTGCAGCTGTGATACTATCTCTGATTAGCAATGCCACTCCTCCATCACTTTTACCTTTCCTCCTATTCCTTTTGAAATGTCTAAATCCTGGAATATCCAACAACCAATCCTGTCCCTGTGATATCCAAGTCTCTGTAATGGCTACAACATCATAGTCCCAAGTACTGATCCATGCTCTGAGTTCATCATGCTTATTCCTGATACTTCTTGCGTTAAAATAGACACACTTCAACCCATCACACTGACTGCACTTTGCCCCATCAAGTATCCAACCCTTCTCAAGGACTCTCTGTATGTTGTATCTAGCTGTTCACTACCTATTCCATCAACTGATCCATAGCTCAAGATCCACCCCCCCTTCCCCCCAACCTCTGCCAATCTAGTTTAAACCTTCCTGAAGAGCTCGAGCAAACCTCTCACCCAGTGTATTGGTGCCCCCCAGTTCAGGTGCAACTAGTCCTTCTTGTACAGGTCCCATCTACCCCAGAAGGTAACCCAATGATCCACATAGCTGAAGCCCACCCTCCTGCACCAGCCCTACAGCCACATGTTCATCTGCACTTGCTCTCTGTTCCTAGCCTCACTAGTACGTGGCAATCCTTAGATTACTACTCTGTTTGACCTGCCTTCTAACTTTCAACCTAACTTCCTACCTTCTCTTTTTAGAAGCAGATTGCCAAGGAATTTTTGACTCAACCACTTCATTAGCATCTGACCTCTGGGTTTTCTGACTAATTGTGCAAGACCACCCAAAAATGTCGATTTCAGCTGAACTATTTAATGTCTGACAGCTAAGGATGAAAGTTGAAGGGCTGTTTAGGACAAACAAATCAAGATATACCAGCATTGATTTCAGATAATTGCCAGGGAGCAATTAATCTGACTCAAACTTCTAGCTGTTCCAGTGATATGGGCTCCCTCCACAGTTGGGAACTTGGTGAGAAATCTACGTCAATTCCAGAGGGATACTCAATGCAATTAAACACCCAGCAGGTACTTAATTGGCTGGCATATGCCTTCCACACACTAAATCACGTAGTGGCTGGATACTAAAAAAAAGTAAAGTATTTAGTGGGATGGAAATGCAATCCTGAGAGCCAGTCAATCAGAGATCAGCAGCTCTCCACTGTAGCTGGGACCACTGGGAACTGGAGCTGTTGCTGGAAGCCTAGCTCCAGGATCAATGCTACATTGTTGGATACAGTGAGTAAGAGGGAGTCAGAACTTCTCCAGAGGTGGGATGCAAGGGTATGAGACACCGGACTTGAGGTGGCTTTCAGCACTCGACCCTCCTTCAGGCTGTGTCCCTCAAAAGACACATCTCACTTATGAGGCCACAGGCAAATCCAGGGCATTTCCTGCCCAGCCTTCAGGGACATGAAAATCATCTGAGACATCTTCAAACCCTGGCCTCACTGATGCACAGTAAAGTACTCACTGGCTCTTTGTCAGCAAGGAAGTGTGGTTAGGATGCGAGAGGATAGTTGGAGATAGGAAGTGGCGACACCGCAAAAAATACTGGTGATTTCTTAATTAATGAACTCTATGGTACATCCCAAATGCTCTATTTGCTGCCACCTGTCCCAAAATCACCAAGTTGGTTGTGTGTAATAGCACCTCTGGGTATAAAATTTTAAAGAGAAGAAAAAGAAAAGGAAAACAAAAGAAACTCAGTGTAATTGTATCTTTCCCATCCTCTCAATCTTTGGATCTCGTAACAGTAATATTTTCCTGGTCTTTAATGGATAGTGTTACGACACGGTGGTGAACCCTTCTGTTCATTAAAACTAAAACCCAGAAAAGCTCACCTTGCCTCGTAATCTGTTAAAATATGAGTAACTCCCAAATTCCATTATTTGAAGAAAATAATATCAATTTATTCTTTAACTCTAAAAGTGAACATTAAACAACAACTATTCACAACTCTAAGCCCTTTTTCTTAACTGCTTATTATTTGCCTCCAACTCTAAAAAAAAGTGTTTTTCCAATAAAACACTTGTCAAAATTACATCAACTTGATTTCAAAACCACACAGCCACTGTGATCTTCTGTGTCTGTCTTCTTCTTGCTGAAGATCTCCCTGGGTCATCTTCTTTCTTTTTACTGAAAGTATGTTTCATATGAAATGATACCTTTGATAGAGAGTGTTTCCTAACTTCCTGGATCTGTGTTGATAGCGTTTGCTGTGTCCAATTTTCAAAATGCCTGCATTTTTATGTTCCCAACATTGGACCATCTCATTGGTTCGATGTTGGCAAAACAATAAATTCAAACACAGTTGGGTTTTAGAATCCTGGGGCATAATTTAAACTGATTGGTTAAATTCGAATAGTTGTCAAAACAGCAACTAAAACACAGGTATCCATTTCACAGCCAAATGTTACATATTTTCAATTTTCCAGCACACTCTGAGACTGCCATCTAGTCATGTCACATGGTGCTTTTAAGCTCTTAGTTCTGAATAGTATTCACTCTCTCTTAAAGGTACAGTGCACATCCTCAAATTCATAACAAGACACTCTGTTGCTTAACAAGGAACCAACCAGCTAACTTGGGCTTTGAGGTGTGAAGAGCTCAGGGAAACTTTAATGTCAAGGGATAGAAGCATCATGACCGTTTGTTGGCAACCATGTACACATATGCACAAGGTTTATTAATGGTTGCTGATGAATTCCACAATGAAGAAATGGAAATCCTTGCAGTTAACAAAAATTCAAGGGTGATCTGGCAGCAACTTGACTGCCATCTTTTCAGTTGATGACCCTCTCCTGTGGGAAACCAGCCAGATGCACAAAGCTGAGTTTCCACCCTTTCTAAGTGAGTTGTTCAGTATGCATAATCCGTGGCATCACATAGATCACTCACGAAATGTATTTGTAGGCAGTGGATTGTGAAATCCTGCAAAAATCATGCATAAACAGTGAGAGGCAAAGAAATGAATGGTGGTGAAGGACAGTCACTGGCAATGCAGAACCACATGGTTCATTTTGGTCTTCAGGAGCCTCCAAATGTCAGCAACCATCTCAACCAATACCATGAGCCTTCTGAGGCATTACTACCCAGAGATCTCCAGGGCATTGATCCTCTGCCTGAATACACTATATTGGGTTCATTACGTCCTGTAACTTGCATCTTTGTGCTCATCCCCTCTTTCCTTCTGATGCTGCTGTTCATCTTGATCCTAATCCATTCTCCAAGATAAAGCTGCATAGATGCTACCAATCCTAAATTATCCATTAACAGAAAAAAATTGTAGATCAGGTATGTAAAACTCTAAGGTAGGAAAACAAAGACATCCAAAGTTGAAATAACCTGTAAGGTAGTAAAACATACTCTCAGAAAAAATAATTCTGAGGGGAAAGTATGTTCTCTTAAACAAGAAATCAGTCTTGATGTTTGAATACTTATAGAATTGTGGGGCTGCCACTTGACCAGACTCCTCAGTTCCCAATTTCCTTTTTTGCCTTGTTTGCACTAGCAAGTCTCAGAAAGCTAGGAAAACCCACATGCCCAGATAAATTCCAAAACCCAAGTTAACACAAACCTAACAGCCTTTTTTGAAGATTGTAATGGTAGCACATCTTTCCCAAAGCAGACTTTCTGCACACAGCTGAACATGTTAAAGTTCACCACTGTACAACTGTCTCCAAATTAATTGTTGGAACTCCAGCTTAACTGCACTGTGCAGTATGAAGTTTGAAAATTTGAATTCATAAGCTTAATCAAAATGGAAAAGTATAAATATTAATGATGGATATAAGGGATCATAGAAAGCCTTTAGACTACAGTCACTTCCTGCACAATAGGTTGTCTTTCATCTAGTGCATGTCACCAGCAGTTAGTTTGCATTAGATTGTGGATAGTCTGCATTCACAGCTTCTTTTCAGGGGAAAAGGCAACTAGCTACAAGATGTCTGAGATCAGATATATTACTGTTTATAAAGTAACAGATTGGTTAATTGTACCTCTCACAAGTTTTAATGTCAGATTTTGATGTTTTATTCTCTTTCATCTTGATGAATCCAAATACACCCAGTAAAATATTGATAAATTAATTAAATTAGACTGATGTATGTCTGGAACATAACCTTCAAAATTTCCCAAGTTCCTTTCATTTCAGTGCCAAATTCAGTGATAGTTCCACCACAATTGGGAAGTAACATTTTAACAGATTACTGATCTGCTGTTTGCAGCTCTTCAGAATGAGCAGCTGCCTAAACAATTTTAATGCCAATAAAAATAGCACAGAGCTTAATATCAAGAGTACAAAGTATTGCATTACAGTTTATTAACTGGAAGCATTCCTCATCACTATTTTAAGCACAGTATTTCACATTGATCTCCATTATTATCAATGCAATACTTTCTGCAAAAATATTTATTTTTACAGAAGTGAATATCCAGCTTATGGTTCATGTGTTTTAGTGTATACATTTTTATTGTCTAAGAATTAAAATTTTAACTGTAGAAATTGGGATAAGTGCAATGTAAATGGGATGGACGATTATTACATTTAATCAGTTAGAATTGAGGAGATAGAGCTATAAACCAGCAGATGCTTCTTAAAGCATGACGTCACTGAAAACTCAAACTGAAATGGAAACAGAAAAAAATAGATTGGAAAGTGACCCTCTCAGTTTCTAAGAAAACAAAAACTGAGCCTGAAGTTTTGGAAGGATATCTGTGTTTTGTAGTTTCAGGTCATCGAGATAGGCATAACAAATGTCTATTAGACCTGCATTGCAAGCAATGAAAAACACTTTATCATTGACTGCCAGGAATGAGGTGAGGTTTAATCTCAGTTTAAATTTTTGTCAGAGAGCAGAAGCTGGAAAATTGACTAATTTGAAACAAGTAATTTGGCACCAACGACATAGGTAGGAAGAGGGGTGGGGAGGTCATTCAAGAGCTCAAGGAGTTAGGCTGGAAGCTAAAAGCTAGGACAGACAGAGTCGTCATCTCTGGGTTGTTGCCGGTGCCACGTGACAGTGAGGCAAAAAATAGGGAGAGAGTGCAGTTGAACACATGGCTGCAAGGCTGGTGTAGGAGGGAAGGCTTCAGATATTTGGACAATTGGACTGCATTCTGGGGAAGGTGGGACCTATTCAAGCAGGACGGGTTGCACCTGAACCAGAAGGGCACCAATATCCTGGGGGGTAGGTTTGCTAGCACGCTTCGGGGGGGTTTACACTAATTTGGCAGGGGGATGGGATCCGGACTTGTAGTCCAGCAAGTAAGCTAGCTGTGTGTCAGGATGCCCAAGACTGTAGGGAGGCTGTGGAGAAGGTAGCACTGACAGGGACTACTTGCGGACACAGAGATGGGCTCAAGTGCGTATACTTCAACGCAAGGAGTATCAGAAACAAGGTGGGTGAACTTAAGGCGTGGATCGGTACCTGGGACTACGATGTTGTGGCCATCACGGAAACGTGGATAGACAGGAATGGTTGTTGGAGGTTCCTGGTTACAGATGTTTCAGTAAGATTAGGGAGGGTGGGAAAAAAGGAGGGGGGGTGGCATTGCTAATTAGAAATGCAGAAAGGAAGTTTGAGGGGGATCTGCCTCTGGAGGTAGTATGGGCTGAAGTCAGAAATAGGAAAGGTGCAGTCACCTTGTTGGGTGTTTACTATAGGCCCCCCAATAGCAGCAGAGATGTGGAGAAACAGATGGGGAAACAGATTGTGGAAAGGTGC
>NC_057727.1:52871783-52883219 GCF_004010195.1 Chiloscyllium plagiosum | reverse complement strand
TTTTCTCGTTGGAACGGCGAAGGATGAGGGGTGACTTGATAGAGGTTTATAAGATGATCAGAGGAATAGATAGAGTAGACAGTCAGAAACTTTTCCCCGGGTACAACAGAGTGTTACAAGGGGACATAAATTTAAGGTGAAGGGTGGAAGGTATAGGGGAGATGTCAGGGGTGGGTTCTTTACCCAGAGAGTGGTGGGGGCATGGAATGCGCTGCCCGTGGGAGTGGTAGAGTCGGAATCATTGGCGACCTTTAAGCGGCATTTGGATAGTCACATGGATGGGTACTTAATCTAGGTTAGAAGTTCGGCACAACATCATGGGCCGAAGGGCCTGTTCTGTGCTGTATTGTTCTATGTTCTATGTTCTATGTTCTAAGTAGAAGAATCTACTGTTGGACCCCACAGAGTCTTACGGAAAAGAAAGCAACAAGTTTGGGCAAGTAATGAGAATAAGGACATGAGACATCCACAGTCAAGAGAAAGGAATGAATGCTTTACATCTAAGAACAACTGGAGCTGAGGAGAATTCTCCAGAGGGTCACCATATACTTACAATTGAATATTGGTGATTGCATAGCACTGTGCCTGCTGATGAACCTGCCATAGCAGAATACCTGTGAAGGCGGTAAGAGATGGATGTGAAGCTGGCAGTGTTGGCCAATGAGGTGGAACACTTGCATTTTGTTATAATGTCCTGGTTGCTCAGAGCTCATGCTGGTCGACGGATGGGAATGTAGTGAGTACAGCGGCATGAAAGGAAAGTGCAGTGACGTCCGGGGATATCACGTAAAGATATGTTCACTGTGCATAGTCAAAGTAAGAAGATCATTAGACTCCTAGTGGCATTAATGTCAGCCCTTTCGGGCTGGAGACCAGAAACCAGCGTCAAATGCTCCCAATTCCTTCTGATGGTCGTTCTTAAGATTACCAGGTTCCCTGTGAAACTTACTATCACTCCTCATGCCCATCTCCACCACTACAGTATTGAGCATCACATGTGACCATGAAACTCTGTCTCTACTCTGAAGAGTCATGCCATACTCATAGACTCATAGATTCATACATTTCAGAAACAAACCTTTGTTCCAACCAGTCCATGCCAACCAGAATCCCAAACTCAACTATTCCCACCTGCCAGTGCTTGGCCCATATTTCTCCAAATATTTCTTACCTATGTACTTATCCAAATATCTTTTAAACCTTGTAACTGTACATGCATCCATAACTTCCTCTGGAAGCTCATTCCACACATGAACCACTCTCTGTGCAAAAGAGATCCCCTCCTGCCTTTTTAAAATCTTTCTCCTCTCATCTTAATAATATGCACCGTAGTTTTGAACTTCCCCACCCTACGGAAAAAGACACCTGCAATTCACCTTATCTATACCCCTTATGATTGATAGACCTCTATAAGGTCACCTCTCAACCTTCTATGCTCCCAATGCAAAATGAAGCAGCACAGTCAGTCTCTCCTTACAACTCAAATCCTCCATACCCGGCAACATCTTGGTAAATCGCTTCTGAACCCTCTCCAGCTTAATAATAGGGTAATCTGAACTGGACATGGTACTCCAGAAGATACCTCACCAATGTCCTGTACAACCTCAACATAATATTCCAATTCCTGTACTCAAAGGTCTGAGCAATGAAGGCAAGTGTGCTAAATGGTTCTCATCCACTCTGTCAAAATGTGATGCAAACTTCAAAGAATTAGGTACCTTAACCCCTAGGTCTCTCTTTACAGAAGCTCCCAGACTTTCTGAGTTCATCCAACATTCTGTATGTTTGTACCTGATATTTCCTTTTCCTTTTCCTAATAGTATTTGGCAACAGAATCACGCAATTCAGTGTCACTTGCCTTTTAAAAAGGACAGACTGCCTTTGAGAACAGAATATCATTTATTATCAGTACAATTCTGGTGAAACACATCACAGAGCACAGGTGCAGTGGCAGGACAGCAGATGTTGAGCCCTAGGTAAAGGTTAAGTCAACACATCCCCAGAGGGCTGCAATCCCATATCGAGGCAGATGACTAGTGACGGTTTAACCTGAGGGTCATCGTGCAGAGGGAGATGATTAGTGATGGTTTAACCTGAGGATCATCATGCAGAGGGAGATGATTAGTGATGGTTTAACCTGAGGATCATCATGCAGAGGGAGATGACTAGTGATGGTTTAACCTGAGGGTCACCATGCTGAGGGAGATGACTAGTGATGGTTTAACCTGAGGATCATCATGCAGAGGGAGAGGATTAGTGATGGTTTAACCTGAGGGTCATCGTGCAGAGGGAAATGATTAGTGATGGTTTAACCTGAGGGTCATCGTGCAGAGGGAGTTGACTAGTGATGGTTTAACCTGAGGGTCATCATACAGAGGAAGATGATTAGTGATGGTTTAACCTGAGGATCATCATGCAGAGGGAGATGATTAGTGATGGTTTAACCTGAGGGTCATCATGCAGAGGGAGATGACTAGTGACAGTTTAACCTGAGGGTCATCATGCAGAGGGAGAGAATTAGTGATGGTTTAACCTGAGGATCATCATACAGAGGGAGATGATTAGTGACGGTTTAACCTGAGGATCATCGTGCAGAGGGAGACAATTAGTGATGGTTTAACCTGAGGATCATCATACAGAGGGAGATGATTAGTGATGGTTTAACCTGAGGATCATCATGCAGAGGGAGATGACTAGTGACGGTTTAACCTGAGGGTCATCGTGCAGAGGCAGATGATTCGTGATGGTTTAACCTGAGGGTCATCATACAGAGGGAGTTGACTAGTGATGCTTTAACCTGAGGGTCATCATACAGAGGGAGTTGACTAGTGATGGTTTAACCTGAGGATCATCATACAGAGGGAGATGACTAGTGATGGTTTAACCTGAGGGTCATCATGCAGAGGGAGATGACTAGTGATGGTTTAACCTGAGGATCATCATGCAGAGGGAGATGACTAGTGACGGTTTAACCTGAGGGTCACCCTGCAGAGGGAGTTGACTAGTGATGGTTTAACCTGAGGGTCATCATACAGAGGGAGATGACTAGTGATGGTTTAACCTGAGGGTCAACATGCCTCTGGCAAGGGGTGAGGTTGAAAAGGTGAGAACTACATGGTAGCCTCAGCCAATGTAGGAATTGAACTGGGTTGTTGGCATCAACCTCCATCACAAACTAATTCTCCAGCCAACTGAGATAACCAATCTCGATCTGTGCCCTACACTACAATCCCTTAATGAGATAACGGTACAAAGTTTATGTGCTGTTCCCTTCAACCGAACCAGAGTAAGTAGGATATGAATATCAATTCTGGGCTCAAAAATTGGACCCTAATTATCTTAACGCACAGACGGCTGCACTGCAATTGGCATTACGTCTGTTTATTCACATTTTAACTGAAGCATTATGTAGTAATATGCTCTCATGCACTAGAAGTATCTAAGAAATTGTGATGGGTGCTGGATTACTATTAGCGGTGAATTCTCATTTTGCTATTTACGATTATCATGCTTTAGATGAACAACAGTATTAGGGGCATCTGAAATGCAAGATTGTTGATTTTATATCACAAATTCTTACTGTGATCTGACGACACATCAACATGGTGGTCAAGGAAAACTAAATATGGTTGAAGGGTTTTGAAAGCTAACTCCAACTAATATAGAATTGGGTTGCTTTACTTCCACTAAAATTTGTATTTTTCTTGTCATTTACTTCTTTCACAAGGAAAGGTGGTGGTGTAATGATGATATCACTTAACTACTACTTAAAAAGCACAGGCTAATTGTGCAGGGATAAGGGTTCAATTCCCACCATGACAATTGGTGGTTATTAAATTCAATTAATTGAGAAAAGTTCATCTGGAATTGACACTGAGTCTCAATTATAGTGATCATGAAGTTATCATCAGTTGTCTTAAAAAGAATCTGGCTGGTTAATGCACTACAGGGAAGGAAATCTATCATCCTCATCCAGTCAGGCCTACCTGTGGCTCTAGGTTCACAGTATTATGGCTGACACCTCCCTTCCCTTTGAACTGTCATGGCAAGCCACTCAGTTCAGGGGCAATTAAGGATGGGAACCAAATACCATTAAAGTTGTGTGCTCTGTAAGTGAATCACCACAGGTGAGAACACCACCATTTGAAAATTCCCCTCCGAGCCACTCACCATCCTGACATGGAAACGTATCGTTGTTCCTCCAGTGTTGCTGGGTCAAAATCCTGGAACTCCTTTCCTAAGGGTTAACTTATAGTACGTGGACTGCGGCAATTCAAGAAGGCAGCTCATCATCACCTTGACAAGTGCAACTAAGGACAAGCAATAAATGCTGGCCAGCCAGCGACGCCCACGAGTGAATTTAAAAAAGGATAAATCATTGTTCATGTACAATTTGGAGGCAGTGACAGTCAATTTGAACCATTGATTTTTATATTCAGAAATTGCTGATTCCTTTCTCAGGTGCAATCTTTTTTTAAAAAAATCGTGCAATCATTATTGCATAGAGTTGCAATTATTGATTGGAGGGAATTAAAGTTATTTTCCATGCAGTCATTAGTTTTAGACATTTAAATATTCAATGGAAGTTGTGGTGAGAACCATTGAACAATCAAGCAGAGTCATAGAGTCATAAAGATGTACAGCATGGAAACAAACCCTTTGGTCCAACTTGTCCATGCTGACCAGATAGCCTAAATTATTCTAGTCCAATTTGCCCGCACTTGGCCCATATCTCTCTATTTATGTGCCCATCCCGATGCCTTTTAAATGCTGTAATTGTACCAGTCTCCACCACTTCCTCTGGCAATTCATTCCATACACGCACCAGCCTCTGCTTGAAAATCTTACCCCTTAGGTCCCTTTTAAATCTTTCCCCTCTCACCCTAAACCTATGCTCTCTAGTTCTGGACTCACCCACTCCAGGGAAAAGACCTTGTCTATTTACCCTATCCACGCCCCTCATGACTTAATAAACCTCTATAAGATCAATTCCCAGCCTATTCAACCTCTCCCTCTAGCTCAATAACGGAAAAAGCAAGGTTAACTGATTCATCCAAACTATTCTACTTTATGTCAACACCCTGTTCATCTACATTGCCCATGTAGAGAGGTGGAAAACAAAATAAAACCCAACCTCTCTGGTGATGTATTCAGTGAGGTAAAAGCTTCTCTACTGTTGCCAAAAATGCTCCAGTCGAAAACAATCCCAATCTTTCCAGTCTATTTTTATACCTCAAACCCTTCATTTCTGGCAACATCCTGGTAAATCTTTTCTGAATCTTCTTCAGTTCGATAATGACCATAAGGATTTTTAGGGCTGAACACTGTAATGAAATAAAGCCTAAGAGAGGGTGGTCAATTAGTGAGGAAATATAAAAAATGCATAAATACACAGAGGTCTCATTACACAGAGGAGTTTGTATGGAAACGTGTTGTGAATTGCTCTTAAAAGTTGTTGTTACTAGAATTAACAAGCATCATTGTCTTGTACAATCGCAAATATTATGATGACACAAGACAAAATAATGAATGAAGGCTCAAATCAATTTGTACTGAGGATGTGTGCAGGGATAATGATTCAGACACTTGTGCAACTAATAGCAAATGTCATTAATAACTGCCGAGGTGTTCATTGCTACATCGAAGTATTATACACTTGTCACAAAGATGAAAGATTTTAAAATCAGCTTTACTCCTATCTGTTCAGTGACTGCTCCATGTTCTAATTCCTTCATGTTTTACAGTGAAAATTTAACAGAACCAACCCAGATATCTCTCGGCTCACATTGGCAAGTGGTTTTTGAAAGGACATATTCTGATCCTTTCACTTCCAACTTGTTCTTCATCTCTTTCTCCCCCTCACCTTTTCTTCCTCCTCTCGTGGTTCCTGAATCTGGTCCACTGGCACCGTTGATGATGGTAATGGCTGATCTGTCAAGATTGCCAGACTGTGGAATGTGCAGTTAGTCACAACAAATCCAAAGCCCTTCCCCCTATCCTCTTATTCCCTTCCCCCCAGAAGCAGATGCTGCTTTGTTTGGACTCTTGTTTTTCCAAGGGAAGAATCCCTAGCCTCGTGTTCATTGTAGTACAGGACATTTAGTATCTGAAGGGGTTAACTGACATCACATGAAAAAGTTGACCCATCAAGTTGTAAAGGACTGCTCTTAGGAGGAACAAACCAGTTTCTCAATCAATTCTCTTTTTGGTTTTGTATATATTGCCAATATTTTGCTGGCTGCAATGTGAATTTACATCAATATTCATGATCCAGGGCCTTCAGCCGTTTCTTGAGGTGAATTGAACTAGCTGAACATCTGTGAAGCTGGGGACATCCGAAATGCACAAAGATGCATCATCCAATTGTCACTTCTGGCTGTAGGTTGTTGCAAATGCTTCAGCTTTGCCTTTTGCACTGACACGTTGGGCTCCCCCATTATTAAGGATGGGGAGGCACTCCTCCACCACCATTCACAGGACTGCAGAGCTAAAATCTGAAACATTGTTGTCACATCCCTTAACCCTGTCTGTACTTGCTACATACTCTGTTTGGTACGCAAGTAACCTCACCATCTCTGTTTTGGGAGGCCCTGCTGCTGTGCCTGGCATGCCCTCTTGCACTCTCTTTTGAAACAGGGTTCATCCTGTGGCATGATGGTAATGGTAGAGTGGGAGGATTAGCTGGTCCAAAGGGATGTATTGGAGTATTGGAGTACAATCCTGTCACTGCTGACAGCCTGCAGTATCCCGTGGATGCCCAATTTTGAGTTGTTGGCTCTGTTCAAAGGCATTTAGTGCAGTGATAGTGCCACAGAGCACGATGGAAGGCATCTTCAATTTGAAAACATTTGTTCACCGACAGGAATTTCTTCCTCAGAAAACGATGGTGGCTGGGTTATTGAATTTATCAAAGAATGAGTATCTTAGAATTTTTTTTGTGGGGCAATAAAATCAAAGCTTATGGCAGACTGAGTGGAAAGTGGACTTGAGATCACAATCAGAGCAGCCATGATCTTATGGAATGGCAGAGCGGGTTGAAAGTCTCGAAAAATGCTCCTGCTTCTAAGTCCGATTTTCACAAAGATGTGTCTTGATCTGAGGCTGGCCTAATAAGCTTTACATTTCAAAGCCTCCATCTTGACCACTTGGTGAAAGTTTTTGTGCTTCAGTGGAAAAGATAGCCCAATTATTGATTTGAAAAATAAACACAGCAGTAAGTATCAACCATATTAAAGAGATAGCAGTATATTAACTTATATATGTCGTATCTACAATGCACCAGCAATTTATCCTTTGGAGACTTAGAGCTTGCAAGAATTCGCACCCCGTCAGCACATTAGAACTCACGGTATCTACTCTTCTTAATCTGGTTCCCTACTCCTGAGATCTCAATTCTGAACCAAAAAGGCTAATGCTTACATTGATAAAAAAGGAACAGAAGTTAACTTTATGTGAACTCTTTAAAAAATGTAAGTTCCAACACAAGTGCTCACTAGTCATGAACATTGTCATTTTCCCCATTTGCCTGTACTCACTGGTGTTTAGAAGAATGAGAGGTGACCTTAGTGAAATGTATAAGAGTCTGAAGGGATTTGACAGGTTAGATGAGGAAAGGCTGCTTGCCCTTATGGGAGCATCTAAGATCAGAAGGCATAATCTCAGAAGAAAGGGTCACCTAGCTCGGAAAGAGATGAGAAGGAATTTTGTTTCTCAGAGCATGGTAAATCTGTGGAATTCTTCTCAACAGATGGCTACAAAGTTGGAATATTAAGCATATTCAAGGCTGATAGATTTTTAATCAGTAAACAAAATGAGGTTTATGGGGGAAAAGATATCAGATCATCCATAATCTCATTGAATGACAGAGAAGACTTGATGGGCTGAATGGTCTACTTCTGTTCCAACATCTTATAGTTTTGTGGTGTAAACACTTAAATTAGGAGCAGGAATTAGCTCTTCAGCTTTTCAATAAGATCATGGCTGGCCTGATTGTGTCTTCAACTTCACATTCCCACTTTGAACCCATTATTACTTAAGAATTTATCAAGTTCTCCTTGAATATATTCAAGGACAAGGGGAATCATCTTTTTAGCACCCAATCTGTCAAGTACTCTAAGAATCTTAGCTGCTTCAGTATGAACTCTTCTCATACTTTCAAACTCCAATAGACACAGACCTAACTTGTCCAATCTTTCGTCATAAAATAAACCCTCATCCCAGGAATCAGTTGAGTGAACCTTTGCAATACCGCTTTTAATGTAATTATGTCATTTTTTAAAATAAGGCGATTAAAATTGCACATAATGCTCCAGGTGCAATCTCACCAAAATGCTACACATCTGTAGCAAAGCCTCTTTATTCTCATATTCCACTAGCCTTCCAATAAATGGCAATATTTTGTTTGCCTTTCTGATCACTTGCTGTACCAACATATTTTGTTATTGCTTTATGACACAGGTTTGAGACTAGATATGTACTTGTAGATAATTACATAAAGTGACCCTCGCCATGTAATGGAAGCGAAGTAATACATTCCTACAGTTGTTTGTATGTACGCAATAGAGTCATAGAGATGTACAGCCCGGCCCTGCCGACCAGATATCCCTACCCAATCTAGTCCCACCTGCCAGCACCTGGCCCATATCCCTCCAAACCCGTCCTATTCATAGAACATAGGACATAGAACAGTACAGCACAGAACAGGCCCTTCAGCCCACGATGTTGTGCCGACCATTGATCCTCATGTAAGGTAAACCTAATGTACAAACCCTCAAAGTTCTGTGACCATATGCATGTCCAGCAGTCTCTTAAATATCCCCAATGACCTCACTTCCACAACTGTTGCTGGCAATGCATTCCATGCTCTCACAACTCTCTGTGTAAAGAACCCGCCTCTGACATCTCCTCTATACTTTCCAACAAACAGCTTAAAACTATGACCCCTCATGTTAACAATTTCTGCCTTGGAAAAAAGTCTCTGGCTATCAACTCTATCTATGCCTCTCATTATCTTGTACACCTCAATTATGTCCCCTCTCTTCCTTCTTTTTTCCAATGAAAAAGTCCGAGTTCAGTCAATGTGTCTTTGTAAAATAAGCCCTCCATTCCAGGCAGCATCCTGGTAAACCTCCTCTGAACCCTCTCCAAAGCATCCACATCTTTCCTATAATAGGGCGACCAGAACTATACATAGTATTCCAAGTGCGGTCTAACCAAAGTTTTATAGAGCTGCAACAAGATCTCATGGCTCTTAAACTCAATCCCCGTGTTAATGAAAGTCAAAACACCATATGCTTTCTTAACAACCCTATCCACCTGGGTGGCAATTTTAAGCGACCTATGTACCTGCACACCAAGATCCCGCTGTTTCTCCACATTGCCAAGAATCCTGTCTTTAATCCTGTACTCAACCTTCAAGTTCTACCTTCCAAAATGCACCAGTCTGCATTTATCCAGGTTGAACTCCATCTGCCACATCACAGCCTATCTCTGCATCCTGTCAATGTCACGCTGCAGCCTACAACAGTCCTCCAAACTGTCAACGACAACTCCAACCTTTGTGTCATCTGCAAACTTGCTAACCCATCCTTCAATCTCCTCATCCAAGTCATTAATAAAAATTACAAAGAGTAGAGGCCCAAGAACAGAGCCCTGGGGAACACTACGCACCACTGACTTCCAGGCAGAATACTTTCCTTCCACTACCACTTGCTGTCTTCTGTCGACCAGCCAATTCTGTATCCAGACAGCTAAATTTCCCTGTATCCCATTCCTCCTGACCTTCTGAATGAGCCTACCATGGGGAACCTTATCAAATGCCTTGCTGAAGTCCATATACACCACATCCACCACTCGACCCTCATCAACTTGTCTAGTAACATGGTCAAAGAACTCAATAAGATTTGTGAGGCATGACCTGCCCCTCACAAAGCCATGCTGACTGCCTTTAATTAAGTCATGCTCTTCCAGATGGTCATAAATCCTATCCCTCAGAATCCTTTCTAACACCTTGCAGACGACAGACATGAGATTGACTGGTCTGTAATTGCCAGGGATTTCTCTATTTCCTTCCTTGAAGAGAGGAATTACATTTGCCTCTCTCCAGTCCTTAGGTATGACTCCGGTGGACAGCGAGGATACAAAGATCTTCGCAAGTGGCTGAGGATAAATCTGGTCTGTCCCTGGCGACTTGTCAATCTTAATGTTTGTCAAAATTTTCAGCACATCCGCTTCCTCAATCTCTATCCATTCCAGCATGCTTACCTGCTCCTCAATGGTTTCATTCACTATAAGGTCCTTTTCTTTAGTAAAGACAGAAGCAAAAAACTCATTAAGAGCTTCCCCTACCTCCTCAGACTCTATATACAAGTTCCCTATGCTATCCCTGATTGGCCCTACTCTTCCCTTGATCATTCTCTTATTCCTCACATACGTGTAAAATGCCTTTGGATTCTCCCTAATCCTTCCTGCCAAGCCTTTTTCATGCCCCCTCCTGGCTCTCCTCAGACCATTTTTGAGCTCATTCCTCGCCTGCCTGTAATCTTCTAGAGCTGAGCAAGACCCTTGCTTCCTCCACCTCACGTAAGCTGCTGTCTTTCTTTTGACGAGAAGCTCCACCGCTCTCGTCATCCAAGGTTCCTTTATCTTACCCCTTCTTGCCTGTCTCAGAGGAACACATTTATGCATCACTCGCAACAACTGTTCCTTAAACAGTCTCCACATGTCTATAGTGCCCTTTCCATGGAACAATTGCTCCCAGTCCATGCTTCCCAACTCACGTCTGAAAGCATCATAGTTCCCTTTTCCCCAATTAAATTTCCTCCCATTGTGCCTGCTTCTCTCCTTCTCCATGGCTATGTCATATACCCATCCAAATGCCTTATAAATGTTGCAATTGTACCAGCCTCCACCACTTCCTCTGGCAGCTCATTCCATACATGCACCACTCTCTGCATGAAAACGTTGCCCCTTAGGTCTCTTTTATATCTTTCCCCGCTCACCCTAAACTTATGCCCTCTAGTTCTGTAATCCCCCACCCCAGGGGAAAGACTTTGCCTATTTATCCTATTCATACCCTTTATAATTTTGTAAACCTCTATAAGGTCACCCCACAGCCTCCGACGCTCCAGGGAAAACAGCCCCAGCCTGTGCAGCCTGTCCCTACAGCTCAAGTCCTCCAACCCTGGCAACATCCTTGTAAATCTTTTCTGAACCCTTTCAAGTTTCACAACATCTTTCCGATAGGAAGGAGATCAGAATTGCATGCAATATTCCAACAGTGGCCTAACCAATATCCTGTACAGCCACAACATGACCGCCCAACTCCTGTACTCAATACTCTGACCAATAAAGGAAAGTACACCAAATGCCTTCTTCACTATCCTATCTACCTGCGACTCCACTTTCAAGGAACTATGAACCTGCACTCCAAGGTCT
>NC_057727.1:52786321-52871068 GCF_004010195.1 Chiloscyllium plagiosum | reverse complement strand
AAGGATAATCCGATGTATCTGGAGGTTGGTGGGGTGGTAGGTGAGGACTAGTGGGGTTCTGTCCTGGTGGCGATTGGAGGGGCGGGGTTCAAGGCGGAGGAGCGGGAAGTGGAAGAGATGCGGTGGAGAGCATCGTCAACCACGTCTGAGGGGAAATTGCGGTCTTTGAAGAAGGAGGCCATCTGGGTTGCTCTTTCCGCAAGTAGGCGGCCTGTCTCCCCAATGTTTCCGCAAGTAGGCAGCCTAATCAGTCCTTGCCTTTCGAAATACATCTACATCCTGTCCCTCAGGATTCCCTCCAACAACCTGCCTACCACCGACGTCAGTCTCACTGGTCTATAGTTCCCTGGCTTATCCTTACAGCCCTTCTTAAACAGTGGCACCACGCTTGCCAACCTCGAGTCTTCTGGCACTCACCTGTGACTATTGATACAAATATCTCAGCAAGAGGCCCAGCAATCACCTCTCCAGCTTCCCACAGAGTTCTCAGGTACACCTGATCAGCTCCTGGGGATTTATCCACCTTTACCTGTTTCAAGACATCCAGCACTTCCTTCTCTGTAATCTGGACATTTTACAAGGTGTCACCATCTATTTCCTTTCAGTCTATATCTTCCATATCCTTTTCCACAGTAAATACTGAGGCAAAATACTCATTTTGCATAAGAAAAACACAGAACCCAGACTGTGCTGTTAATAAATGTCAAGATATCTGTTTCAATAAGCACCCAAGTCTTTATTGTATGTCTTATTTGGATTATCATAGAGAAAATAACAAGTAAATCATGGTGGCAGAAAGTGGACATCAAAATCTAATCATGGCAGCTAGTTTGTGGCAATAACTGTGCTGAGAAAATGATAATATATGCATCCATCAACCTGTCTGAGCCCACGGCTGAAGTAATGCAATTAACCAGGTGGCTACATTAAAACAACGTGCTTCTTCTCCCGGCAATGTTTAACATGGATCGGCGCAACATCGAGGGCCCAAGGGCCTGTACTGCGCTGTATTCTTCTATGTTCTATGTTCTATGTTCTATTAAAACAACGTGCTTCTTCTCCCGGCAATGTTTAACACTCAATAGCTAATCGTATTTGGGTGACAAATGCACACAGGTCTACCAGAGCTTAGTCATTTATGACTCCTGACTTCAATTGTAGCCTTTGTCTAAAAATGGACAAAAAAGCTAAACCAGAGCGATGAGTTGACAGTGAATGCCAATGACATCAACGTAATGTTGGACCATGTGTGGCTTCGAGAGCCTTATCAAACCTGGAGCCGTGGAGTCATAGAGTCATAGTGCTGTACAGCACAGAAACAGACCCTTCAGTCCAACTCGTCCATGCTAACCTGATATCCTAAATTAGTCTCATCCCATTTGCCAGCATTGGTCCCATATCCCTCTAAACCCTTCCTATTCATGTATTCATCCAGATGCCTTTTTAAATATTGTAATTTTACCAGCCTCCACCATTTCATCTGGCAGCTCATTCCAGACATGCACCGCCCTTTGCGTGAAAAAGTTGTCACTCAAGTCCCTTTTAAATCTTTCCCCTCTCATCTTAAACCTATTGCCTCTAGTTTTGGATTCCTCCACCCCACTTTGTCTGTTTATCCTATCCACGTCCCTCATGATTTTATAAACCTCTATGAAGTCACCCCTCAGCATCCGACGGTCCAGGTAAAACAGCCCCAGCTTATTTAACCTTATTTATAGGTCAAACACTCCAACCCTGGCAACATCCTTGTAAATCTTTTCTGGACTCTTTCAGGTTTCACAACAACCTTCTTGTAGTAGGAAGATCAGAATTGAATGCAGTATTCCAAAATGGCCTAGCCAATGTCCTATACTGCTCCAACATGACCTCCCAAATCCTATACTCAGTGCTCTGACCAACAAAGGAAAGCATACCATATGCCTTCTTCACTATCCTATCTATCTGTGCCTCTACTTTCAAGGAACTATGAACCTGCACTCCAAGATCTCTTTATTCACCAACACTCCCCAGGATCTTACCATTAAGTGTATGAGTCCTGCCCTTATTTGCCTTTCCAAAATGCAGTACCTCACATTTATCTAAATTAAACTTCATCTGTCACTCCTCCCCCCATTAGCCCATCTGGTCAAGGTCCCATTGTACTCTGAGGTAAACTTCTTCACTGTTCATAACACCTACAATTTTGGTGCCATCTGCAAACTTACCAACTGCACCTCTTATGATCACATCCAAATCATTTATACAAACGATGAAAAGCAGTGGACCCAGCACCAATCCTTGTGGCATATCGCTCTTCACAGATCTCCAGACTAGAAAGCAACCCTCCACTACCACCTTCTCTCTTCTACCTTTGAACCAGTTCTGTATCCAAATGGCTCGCTCTCCCTGTATTCTATGAGATCTAACCTTGCGAACCAGTCTACCATGAGGAACCTTGTCGAACGCCTTACTGAGGTCCATATAGATCACTTCCAATACACTGCCCTTATCAATCCTCTTTGTTACTTCTTCAAAACACTCAATTAAGTTAGTAGTCACAATTTCCCATGCACAAAGCCATCTTTACTATCCTAAATTAGTCCTTGCCTTTCCAAACACATGTGCATCCTGTCCCTCAGGATTCCCTCCAACAACTTGCCCACCAATGCCAGGCTCACTGGTCCATAGTTTCCTGGCTTTTCCTTACCACCTTTCGTAAATTGCACAATGTTAGCCAATTCTTCCCTCTTACACTATCACAACAAACCAAATGTGTATGACACATTGTTGGAAAGAAAGGAGAGAACAGCACAAGAACATGATCATTGAGCATGCAGATACTCATCCCAACTTGAACCAGTACAATGTATGACAGTTCTAGATTTTCATTTGAACAGTTGAGTTCATGGAAAGATATAGCTGTGTCCAGCCTGTGTCATAAGATTTGAGAACGTGCAATGGTCAAGTCTTATAAAGAAATAGCCAACATATCCACCTGCATATCATCAACCAGCCATCACACAGGGTGATGACTTGAATACTGAAAATAGAATGCCAGAAAACAATCACACATCCCCAACAAATGATATGTATCCATCCTTGATGATAGATAGCACATTACAGATTGGACCAAGACAGATGACTCATGATAAATGTACGAGGACTTGATATGGTCAAGTCGTATATCCACCAAGACATGCTTGCATATGTTTATTAGACAAGGGCTCCCATTCTTTAAAAGGGAAAGATAGGATGGTATTGTTTCCAGTCAAGACAAGCCTGGATGTTTGAGACAGTTGTACAACATGTAATATAAAGATACCTATATCGTGTTCAGTCACCTTTTCTGTTTAAAGAACTCAGTATAATTTATTCAGTCAGGTAGGTGGATGCAATACATAAAAACATCAGTGAGTAGAGAACCCTGACTCTGTATGTATATCTGTGATATTATAGTTGTGTAAATAGTGTTGTTAATAAACTTCAAGACATTTGTCTCAACAAGAATCCAACTCTCAATGGTATATGTTATGATGTTGCCAGGGTTGGAGGATTTGAGCTATAGGGAAAGGCTGAATAGGCTGGTACTGTTTTCCCTGTAGTGTCGGAGGCTGAGGGATGACCTCATAGAAGTTTATAAAATCATGACGGGCATGGATAAGCTAAATAGACCAAGTCTTTTCCCTGGGAGGGCGAGTCCAGAATTGACGACATAGGTTTAGGGAGATAGGAGAAAGATATAAAAGGAACCTAAGGGGCAAAGTTGTCATGTAGAGGGTGGTGCGTGTATGGGATGAGCTGCCAGAAGAAGTGGTGGAGGCTGGTACAATTGTAACATTTAAGAGGCATTTGGATGTGTATATGAATAGGAAGGATTTAGAGGGACCTGGGCCAAGTGCTAGCAAATGGGACAAGATTGGGTTGGGATATCTGGTCGGCATGGACAAGTTGGACTGAAGGGTCTGTTTTCGTGCTGCTCATCTCTCTGACTCTATGACTCTACATAGTAAACCACAGGCTCTTGTACCTGGATAGGATGGACCATAGATTAATGTCTATGTTCAGAGCCTGTAGGACCATCTGAAAGCAAGATGAACAAAAGACAAACAACTGCAGATACTGAAAATCTGAAACAAAATCAGAAATTCACAGACACAGGAGGTCTGGGTTTGAAGAAGGGTCACTGGAGCTGAAACAATGACTGTGCTTTCTTTCCACAGCTGTTGACAGACCTGTTGAGTTTCTCCAGCAAATTTCATTTTTGCAGTAAGATGAATGAAGTGCATATAGGACAATGGGTTCTGCTGGCACTATTGTCCCTTATTGGTCAACCATCTCAAATTTTACCCCTGGCACCTGTGTCTAAAAGACTTGGTGTGAATGAAGTGGTCAGCAATGTCTGGAGCAGAGAGGTGTACAGCACACAGGAATGCCTTAGGATTGTCAGGGATTAGGGAGTCCACAGTTGGGGGGAGAGAGAGAGAGAGAGGGAGAGAGCGTGTGCGTGTATGTCTATGTGTGTGTGAGAGAGTATGTAGTGTGTGTGCGTGTGTGTGAGAGAGAGAATATAGGTGTGTGTGTGTGAGAGAGAGAGTATGTAGGAGTGTGTGAGAGTATGTTGTGTGTGTGAGAGTATGTTGTGTGTGTGTGTGTTCCTGTCCTCTATAGGGCCTCACATCGATCAGTCTTGCAGCCCCCTCACAGATCAAGACAAAGAGCCTGCCCACTCTCATTTGTTGTCATAGCCATTTTCTTCCCCGTTAGGTAGTTTTGAATTCCAGCACAATGTATGGCAATTGCGACTGTACAACAACCAGTGGATTCCAGGCTCCATCTCTATGTGTCAGTGGGGCCTTAACCACCCGATCTCCCTTTCTGGCAGTCCTTTCTGTGAACCCTATACACTTCCAACCGCCCCACGTTCCCACCTGATTCATCCACATGTGTCTGCAACTGTCCACCTTGCTCTTTAGCTCGTGATATAAGAGGTGACCATGCCAGATTGGGGAACGGCATGCATTTTTTGCCCACCCCTTGAAGCCAGCGGTACTCCTCCCCATGGACAAATTCCCTTCTCTTGCATTGCCCCTCTCCCACATTACCCCCTTCCTGTCCATGCTTTATCATATTCCCTCAGCTTGTCACCCAATACCACACAAATAGGTTTCTGAGTCTCCTGCTGTGTACTAATGCACTGACCTATTGAATGAACGATAGTTTTCAAACCTACAATATTTCATCTTTGATAGTTTGAATACTGCCTTTGAAGATCATCAACCACCTCAAAGGTCACTGTGCTTGGCATGTTATATGCACAGTATTACAGAATGATATTTTTTCTGAACTCCCAACATTTTCCTTTCAAAACAGTTTGGTGATTTTTCTGCAAGTCGTGTTAAGAAAGTATCTTTCTCATCTATTTGCAAATTCATTGAGAAAAGGCCCTCTAACCCACAGCACCACTTGTGAATGAATCACATGCCAAGGGGGGAAGAAAAATCTCACTGATGGAAATGTATTGCTCCCAGCAGAGAAACTGCATTTCAAGTTAGCAGCAAGTAAAGTGGGTGCTGGGAAGGTGGTCAGAGACTGGGCTGGAACATTTTAGCTCTGATTATCTGACTCATATTCCCTTTGAGTTTACATTGCTACAGAGACCATAGGTTGCTGAATTGAATATCAGCTGCATATGAATTGGACACATTAATCCAATCAACATATTCATGTTCTGAGCCTGGAGACTAGATAAACCTGTTATATCTCACGATTCTGTAATTGTCCTATCATTCAAATGCATTCAAACAATAAAGATTGATTTCAAGTAATTTTCCTTATGATTTTTGGAGTCTTCACTGTGCTATTTTAAAGGCTGAGTTTGAGTCACCATCCTGACTTAATGATAGTACTAGTTTTACAATGGAAGACCCAAGAGTGTGCTCCATAACATGACAGAACAATGCAGGACTCACCGTGACAATTTAATTTTCATCTGTATTACATGGGAAAGTTAATGGCCTGCAGTAAGCTGATGGGAAAAACAGAGCAATATTTTAAGGCATTACATGATAAAACATATTTAAAAAACTATAAGATTACCAAGTGACAGTTATTTTGTAAGCTGCTAAAACAGATTAATATGGCAGCATTAAAGTCATAAAGTCATAGATTCGTAGAGATGTACAGCATGGAAATAGACCCTTCGGTCCAACTCGTCCATGTCGACCAGATATCCCAACCCAATCTAGTCCCACCTGCCAGCACCAGGCCCATATCCTTCCAAACCCTTTCTATTCATATACCAATCCAGATGCCTTTTAAATGTTGCAATTGTACCAGCCTCCACCATTTCCTCTGGCAGCTCATTCAATACACGTACCACCCTCTGTGTGAAAATGTTGCCCCTTAGGAGTCTTTTATATCTTTCCCCTCTCACCCTAAACCTATGCCCTTTACTTCTGGACCCCCCACCCCAGGGAAAAGACTTCATCTATTTATCCAATTCCATGCCCCTCATGATTTTATTAATCCCTATAATGTCTATTAGCTTGACATTTGTGTAAATATAAACCCAAATTGAGACATCTTTGAAAACAATCAGCAAGATTTGCAAAAGAGCTTCCAAGTCTATAAACACTGAGAAGGATGGAATGAAGTGTCAGCTAAATGAAATGCCATCCCTCTACCAAACGGAAGTTGCAAGGATCACAGCAAACATTACCTAATGAACACAAGGTAAGAAGTACACATTCGTGAGTTTTGAGAAGATTCAAGTTTGTCAGAACCAAAGGAAGTTTAAGATGTGTGAAGGAGAGAGTTGAGTCATGAGCAAATAGTTCACACGGATCATTTGAGCTCTTTGATGATGCAACATACAATCTGCTATGTTCTCTTTCACACACTGCACTTGCTGAATTGCATTTCCAATGTGAGACTCAGCTGGTTCACCACCACACTCCCAAAGAAACTCGTCCCAATTCTTGGCTGATACATCAACTCCTCTGTCTCAGCAGATTGAATTAGAGCACAGGAAATCTGATCAGAGATTACTTATTTTTCAAATCTAATCAGCTATCCATTAATATAAAGGAACCTTTAAGTTGGACATTTCGGCCTTGTACTTCTTTCTAACAGATTTTTCTCTATGTGCTGCATTCAGGTCAGCCAAAATCATAAATGCCCATAGGTGGCACAGTGGCTCAGTGGTTAGCACTGCTGCTTCACAGTGCCAGGGATATGGGCTCGATTCCATCCTCAAGACACTATCTGTGTGGAGTTTGCACATTCTTCCTGTACCTGTGTAGCTTTCCTCTAGGTGCTCTGGTCTCCTCGTGCAAGTCAGGTGAATTGGCCATGCTAAATTGCCCATAGTGTTCAGGGATGTATAGGTTAGGTGCATTAGTCAGGAGTAAATGTAGGGTAGTGGAGAATGAGTTTGGGTGGGATACTCTTCAGAGGGTTGGTGTGGGCTTGTTGAGGCGAAGGACCTGTTTCCATGCTGTAGGGATTCTATGATTCATTTCTGTCCTCTAATGGAAGGCATTTAGTTATTACCTTAGCTTGAGGGCACCATTCCACAAGAGTGAGTCAGAACAAGGAAGCTGACCTCCATTAATTGCCAGTGTGTGCCTGTTCAGATGGTCCAGTGATGCTCTTTGAAGAAAAACAGGCAATTCTTCTAAGATACGAGTTAGCCTTTTCTCCCTGAATCACCACCAATAGCAAATTAATGAATTTTGTTTCTCTTTGATATTTGTTGGGACTTGTGAATTTGGTTTGGATATTTCTATCCATGACCTTGATTAGTTTATATAAGGTAAAGTGATTTAGATGTTTTTCAGGAATAAGTGAGCTATTTAGTTTTATAATTTTCTTTCCCCACTTTTTATTCAAGTTTTGAATAGCAATAATTTTCCAGCTCTGTGCAGTCTCATTCCATTGGGTTCAGAAAATGTCGAAAATCAATTTGTTGGAGTAGTGTTGGATGCAGTCCACCAAGAAAAGTGCTATTATTAAAGTAATTCTATCATCCATTTTATGATAACAGAAGAAATAAAACACAGCAACTTTCTCAAACGCACTCTGCTGTGCTGCTCTGTTAGTGTTAGAGTGCTGACACAAGATGGGTCTTCTTTCCTCACTGCAAAGCTGAACAAAAAAACTAATGAGACAAACAATGGCAGAATGCCAGGCGTTATGCAACTACAAAGTTCATTGTGATATTGATAGAAGCAGGTGGCTTTGGGGGGAAAAAAAAATTAGGCAGACTGTATTTAATATTGATTATTTTAACAATTGTCACAAAACCTGATGGCGCATATTGTGTATTTCAAACCCATATGCTTCATGTCACTTCTGAGGGCTTCTTCCTGAATATATTTTGTTTTTTGAGGACAGTTCCCAGCAAGGGTCACATTGTTTATATTCGATGTTATCTTGACCTTTCTAGCTGATGGCTAACAAATAATAATGTCACACTTTTAGAATTGCAAACACATGAGGTTAAATTTAAGGTGCCTTCCTTTTCCAATCAGCATTCTCTTCAGCTTGCTCAAAAGCAGTTCAACAACTACTAATGGCCATCCAGTACCTTGTCCAAGTGTGATTACCTACATGTGACTTTTGACTGCCAGCAGGCTAGCTGACCAAGGTCAGAACAACCAACCACAGTGCCACACTCATGCATTCACAAACGTGAGAGAATCACTGACAAGAAACACAGAGTGGTTAAGAAGGCATTTAACATGCTTGCCTTCATTGCTCAGACCTCTGAGTATAGGAGTTGAAGTATCATGTTGAGGTTGCACAGGACATTGGTGGTGCCTATGCTGGAGTACTGTATCCAGTTTTGGTTACCCTATTATATGAATTATATTATTAAGCTTGAGAGGATTCAGAAATGATTTACCATGATGTTGCGAGGAATGGAGTGCTGAGTTATAAGGAGGGGCTGGATAGGCTGGGACTTTTTCACTGGAGCGTAGGAGTTTGAAGGGTAACCTTATAGAGGTTTATAAAATCATGAAAGGTATAGATAAGATGAATGTTCTTTTCCTAGGGTCTGGAATTTCAAGCCTAGGCTATATTTTTAAGGTGAGAGGAGAACGATTTTAAAAAGACACGGTGAGCCACTTTTTTTATACAGAGTGGCTCATCTGTGGAATGAACTTCCAGAGGATGTGATGGATGCAGGTACAATTACTGTGTTTAAAAGTTATTTAGATATGTACATGAATAAAAAAATGTTTGAAGTGGTATGGGCCAAGTTGCAGGCAGGTAGGACTAGTTGAAATTGGGATTTTGATCGGCATGGACTGATTGGAACGAAGGGTCTGTTTCTGTGCTATATGACTGTATGAGTCTATGAATTTATGACTATAAATCAAAAATTAGGGAAACCAGATGATTGAGCCATCCCTAACATAGAGCACTGAGAGAAATGTTACTGCTTCTATAACACAGATTAGTAAATTCAGCATAGAGCAGAGTTCATGATCAGGAAATTTTGGCTGTTATAGATAAAAATCTGGCTGAGCCATTAGGCTAAAGATGGAAAAGGCAGATGGAAGTATTTTCCATCAATCTTCTCAGAATTAATTTATATTTTTCAGTTTAAGGATGTATAATACTTACAAATTGACCAAAATGTACTAAATTATTGTAAGTTCTTTTCTCAGTTTAAACAGTGAAAAATTTGCAGTTATCCAGTGCATTTTGTCTTGTGCACAAATGAGAAAAAGGAAAGGTTAGATTTTTATCGAATTGGAATTTCTGAGACAGAGGCAAAGATTTAAGGAGACAACAAACAGTCTCAGTTGTCAGTTGGAGAATCAGCCAGAACCCCATGTAACCACCTGAAGAGAAGGTCTGCTGCATTATCTGCCATTCAGTCATTTAAATGGTTAGCAAAGACTCTTCCTATGATGAAGAATCCTGGAGGGGAGGTGACAGCCTGCTCCCCAAGAATGACTGCCCATTCAGAGGTCACACTCTTTAGAAAGGCAGTACCAGAGTGGAGATAATAGTTGCTACTGGTCTGATATCTAATGGTGACCTAGCATCATTTCAGGATCCCAGCCATAGATAAGTGAAGATAGGAGAATGGTCATTCTGTAGAACTTGTGGCTAAGGACAGCCAGCAGCACAAGCAAGAGCATGGTCCTGAATGGGCTCCTTTTATTAATGCCAAGCCCTTCAACAAAGGAAATAAGTGCCTTTGGCAGAGAGTACCTGGTCCACCCAAACGACCCCACTTGAGTTTGATAGTTACGTATTTTTAGCTAAGAGTGAGTTGTGTGAGTTTTTTTTAAAGTATTCGCGCCAGAAAACCTAATGAAATTTCCTAGCATATCTTACCAAACCCATCTCATCAACCACCTACTCCACCCGTGGCATCCCTCACTGGCTGATTCTAGTCCCACTTTGCCACGAAAATTCCTGGAAAAACTCATCGCTCGCTGAATATTTGCTGTGAGATTGGCACCCCTTGTGCCCATAACATCATTAAAAGGCCACAGTGCACCTGGACAAGCATTGACAATCCAGCATTGCCCCTCACTGGCAACATCATGACACAGCCACATAGTTGGCACTCTATCACACAGACAACCCCTATGTCTCACCCCAGTCACTGTTTAATGACCAACCCACAGTTTACCTGTGCTTAGCTGCTCTCTAAGTCACTGCTACTCTGTCCCCAATGCCTACTGTAGACACATGTCTCATCATCATCATCCAGTAAACACACCATATACAGGCAAGCTAACAGATAAGAAATCTCAAGAAGGGCAATAATGGCCAGTGTAGGCTAGGGTAGTATGACTGGGCGCCTCCTAGCAGAGCGCTTTAGGGAACATCTCCGAGACACCCACACCAATCAACCAAACCGCCCCGTGGCTCAACATTTCAACTCCCCCTCCCACTCTGCCGAGGACATGGAGGTCCTGGGCCTCCTTCACCGCCGCTCCCTCACCACCAGACGCATGGAAGAAGAACGCCTCATGTTCCACCTCGGAACACTTCAACCCGAGGGCATCAATGTGGATTTCAACAGCTTCCTCATTTCCCCTTCCCCCACCTCATCCTAGTTTCTAACCTCCAGCAAAACTGTCCCCTTGACTTGTCCGGACTTGTCCGACCTGCCCAGCTCCTTTTCCACCTATCCACTCCACCCTCTCCTCCCTGACCTATCACCTTCATCTCCTCCCCCACTCACCTATTGTACTCTTTGCTACTCTATCCCCACCCCCACCCTCCTCTAGCTTATCTCACCACGCTTCAGGCTCTCTGCCTTTATTCCTGATGAAGGGCTTTTGCCCGAAACGTTGATTTCGAAGCTCCTCGGATGCTGCCTGAATTGCTGTGCTCTTCCAGCACCACTGATCCAGAATGGGGTAGTATGATGGCTCAGTGGTTAGCATTGCTGCCTCACAGTGCCAGGGATCTGGGTTTGATTCCAAACTTGGGTGACTGTCTGTGTAAGTTTGCATGGGCTCCTGCATCTGCATGGGTTTCTGCTGGGTCCTGCAGTTTCTTCTCACATTCCAAAGATATCCTGGTTTGGTGGATTGGCCATGGTAAATACAGGGCTAGGGTGGATACGATGCTCTTCAGGAAGTTGGTGCAAACTCAATGGGCCAAATGACAACCAAAAAGGATGAGTAGTTGTCAAAGACACTGCATGAATTCAAAGTCTTTCTTTCTCCCAGAACAATGTGTGTGCGTATAATATGACAACAATGGTGTTTCAATTTTCTCCCTTGACCTTTTCTTACCAGCATATAGGCATAGATCATTTGAATCTGCTCAGTGCATGGTTAATGGAAGGAAAAAATTAGTTGTCACTCAAGAACTAGTTATAGAACTGACTGAGGATTACATTTTACAATGAGAGGATGGGCAGATGGGCTGTTGTACCTTGTTCAACCATACTTATTACTATGTGCTTTACTTTGTTTAAATGGTTTGAAGCAAAGCATATGCTGCAATATTCAGAAAACTCCTCTTCCCTGAATTATGTCCAGTGCTGTTTGTCCACCATTGAACATTACCTACTTCCTCTAGTGACTCAGATAAATCCTACCAAGCAGTTTTAACAAGCAGCTAACAATGAAAACAAAGTTAAATGTCAGCCTGCCCATTAATGCGCTCGCCTTTAATGCCAGCAGCAATTTTAGCAACTTGAGCAAAGTTGGTAATCCACTTGATTAATACCATCTAGCTCTTCCTGAACTTGATGCTTTTTAGTGCCTGACTATTTTTAACAGTTTAGCAGATTAAAATCCCAATATCCCAATCATTACTTCAATCATATGTGTCAGAGTTTAGACAAGTCTGAACAGATTCCTCTTCATTGCTGCAATTGTGTAGATCTTAAACTAAATATTGCTCCAAAAATTGAGAATACAGCTGCGCACTTTTAACAGAATTTCTCTCACTTGGATCTATGCTTTCCATATCTTTCCATTTCCATTCCTCAATTTACACCTCATCTTGAGATTACTTTTATGAAAACAAAATTTTAAAATAATTTATGTATGTTCTTAATTCAAGCTAAAATGAAGAGTTATTTGAAACTGCTTTGAATTCTGCTGACTACAAGTCTTGGTTACCATGGGGAAGGGGGTTTAGATTGCAATTTATTTGGAGCAAGGTACAAAATCCTGAAAACAGAAGTAAGAGCAGTTTGGTTAAATGGGGATAGACTTTCAGTCTCAGTTCTTGGACAGGCAGAGGAAAGGGGCCATGAGGTCTTCGCAGATTTAACTTTTGCAGCTGATGTAGACAGCAGAGTGGAGAAGGCTCAGAGTCTTTGTTGAGCTACCAGGCTGAATGTGGGAGAAAGGATGGTCTTTGGTGAGAGAGATGTATTGCATGGCAATCTAATGATTCTGGGACAGTTGCCCGCTTGTGAGTCCAGGAGGAGAGATTGTTACAATGGCCTCACAGCTGGCAGTTTGGAAATTTCCTGTAAACTGAGAGAAGCACATTTCAATTCACTTGACTTTACAACTTGGGAAAGCTATTTGGGATATGCTTACTGACTGGAGATTGGGAGTGACTTTAGACTGTTTTGAATTATGATTATAATACAGTGTAGGATATGCTATATTGTATGTGATATGGTATTTTTCATCATTTAAAAGCATTAATGGGAGTTATCTTTAGTTTTGAGAAATAATCACCCAAGCGGAGTGGCATAAGATCTCCAATGTTGTGTTTGAACAGTAACATGATTCACTGGAGATGGTTAGAAGAACATCAAATGTCGAGCCCTTTTTACCCAGGCTCCATTTCCAAAGGGTCTGATGTCACTATGACATAGCTCCTTTCTCACAGGCTCAGCAGCTATATTTAATTCCCCATTCACCACATCCATCCCTACTTCGTTAAAGTACCCTTTTACTATTACCAGTCAATCAAGATCACTTAAATGCTTTACTCAAACTTGTCTCGACCCTACAAAATCTCTTTTTTTTCTTCCTGAAGGACTAATCTCTAACAGCATTGTCTGCTTTGTACAGGAAATATGGGTTCTCTTGTTCTTTCCCTTAACACATAGAGCTATAGAATCAGACAGCATGGATACAGGCCCTTCATCCCAACTCGCCCATGCCAACCAGGTTTCCTAAACTGAACTGGTCCCATTTGCCTGTGTTTGGCCCATATCCCTCTAAAATCTTTTCTTTACTGGAATGGAATGGCAGCTTCTGATGACAGCTTGGTTTTGGGCTGTGACGCTCATAAGAATTTGAATGCAGCAGTAGTAAAGGCTCATCAATGAAAAACCGACTCATAGAACATTCCAGGACTTGAATGATCACAGCCTCTTGAAATGGAAGACAAGGAACTGAAATGGTGGTTCTCTTTTCTGTCTGTTTTGCTCTTTGATCTGGAATGAATGTAATAGACAAAAAGCAGGATGAATGGCAGGTTGAAGATAGTGCCATGGGCAAATAGATGAAAACTTTGCCACTACTTCTACAGCATGTATTTCTCTTTGGTAAGTGTCACCTGAACACTTGCTGTTGTATGAGGCTGCTGAGGTGCAGGCAATGACATGTTGGGACACTGCGAGAAAGTAACACTATATCATAATCAGCAGCAGAATAAACAGCTGGGTCAAGATCAATAGAATATTCCTGTGTGTACTCTGATTTACAGAGCTGGTTGCAATGTCCACGTTATGCTGCATTATGATCTTTGTCATTAACAAGGGAATGACGATTGTTCTTCTCTCTATCAAGGTTTTAGTTTTTGAAACATTGGTCATCACTCATTAATCATAGCAAAACATGACTATGGAGCTCTCAAAATATCTGCAATAGAGATGCTTCTTTCTCCATCAACATTATCCCTGTTATGTGTCACTTGAGTGAGAATATTGGTTGTCTGAATGAATGTTTTGTAAATCTTCTGCATGCTTCCTTTGTTTTTAGCCTGTGTGGTTCGGTTGTGCTGTTTGGCTGTTAATATAGTGACTTTTACCTCATAGTCATAGCCAGGCAGATAGACTGTGCCGATCATTGTGAGTTTTGATCTGTTCAAATTCATTCCACCCAACCTTAAAGTTGACAAGATCATTTCGCATTTCCCGCAACCTGATAGTGTGGAATTTGGTCAAAAAAAGATCCCTACAACAAGTTCATAGCTTGTTGATGGGCTTTCTCCCAGACCCATCAGCAATCATTTATGCAAGTGAACAATTTCTGCTCATTGAATATTGACTTGACCTACGTGGGTTTCCTCCCACAATCCAAAGACGTGTAGGTTAGGTGAATTGCCCATGCTAAATTGCCCACGGTGTTCAGGGATATGGAAGTTAGGTGCATTAGTCATGGGTAAATGTAGAGCAATAGGGTAGGGGAATGGGTCTGGATGGGTTACTCTTCAGAGGGTCAGTGTGGACTTGTGGAAGGGCCTATTTCCATACTTGTAGGGATTCTAGATGATTCTAGATGGTTTGGACTTGAGAATGTATTTTCCTCTGAATAGATTTTCATTAGTATCTACTTGGAGCTGTTGTACTTCTCCGTGGAGCTCCTTTAATGATTTTTGTTTTTTTTCTCTAAATGTGTCAAGCTCATGTTGATGTCTGTGATTGCAAAGATGTGATGCACACAATTAACATTTATCTGTGTAGGTGGAACTCCATCCATCCTGACTGGAGCTTCAATAGTCCTGAATCTATTCCCTGCTTAATTGACAATCTGTTTCTAACTCCATAATCTTAGACATCACAGGTTCACTTTATTGGCTATAGGAAGTTTTGCAACATTAGTGATTAAGCCTTTACAAACCCTTTGTTCTTGTTTCCCAATGGTGGTCCATCCTTTCTACTCTGGGGCGCAACATTTTCATCCAACAATGGTCTCAGTTGCTGTTGCTGGATCTACTCAGAAGATTCAGAATGATAAACATGCAATTTCATTGCTTCATTATCTTTTTCAAGAAAAGATTCCTTCTCTTTAAAAGAGACAGATAGATTTTAGGAACCTGAATTCAAAGTCACAGGAAGGTCCGTGGTGTAAGGCTCCTGTAATTGAATGATGAATGATGGCTTCCTTCTCTGGGATGAAAGACTTAAAGAACAAACAATTTTCAGAATGCACCCTGATGGCTGGTCATTATTTTGGCTGGTACCTTCTTTTCCTGCCATTTTTCAGCTTCTGCTCTGAGAGTAAAGGAGGGTCTGCACCACCCTGAGCTGGAGTGCATGGAATGGAGGGCAATCCCTGACACACTGACTCAAGGTTCATGTCTTCAGTGTCTGACAACCGAAAAATGCTATACAGGCAGCTCCACTTAGTGAAGAATCATAGTGATTAGAAATCATGCAGAAGAACTCTGCAATCTCTCTTCCCTTGTCAGAAAGTGTAGCATGCACCCTGGTCCCTCCCTCTGTTTCTAGTATTTACCAAGCCCCCAAGTTGAGTGAACAGTTATGAGTTTCCCTGGCCTCAACCATGGTGTAACTTCCAATATGTCATCTCTGACTTTCAAATGAAAACATTTTTTTCTTGTCATTCTCCTTAATCCTCCACAAATGAGAATTTGTCTCGTGGGTGTGTATTGTCAGGGGAGTTGAATTCCTGCTGTGGATTGGCCACATTCCCTCAGAAAGAGTTTATCTTTTCTCTCTGCATTCCCTCCTGCTGGGGCTGTTGTAGCCCTGTCTGTAATTTTCTTTCCTAATGCTACATCCAGATGTCTTCTTCCACTTACGATCAGTATGGACTGGCTGGGTTGGGTTCCTGCTGATTGAGATTCTCTGTGGTATTTCTTCATATGCCCATCGGCTATGCTCTCTGAATGCTTATTTCTGCTCCAACTGTGTAAATACCACCGTTATCCGTAAATACAATTTATTTTGTTGATTGATTTCTTCCTGTTGCTACCCACATACTTTGCACTTTCTTCAGATCCTGTGCAGACTTTCCTATTCTGTGATTCATTGTCTGGATGAGTCTCAAAGTCTATCACTTGTTGCTCCCCCCCCCACCCCCCCTGCCCCCCACCCCCCTCCACAAGCAGCTGAGCTTACCTTCACGTATTTCCTTTATCTCTAGATTTAGATCATTGGGCTGACCCCATGGATTCTTCCCTAGCACTGTAACATAACTGGGTTTCACTCCCCCAAGTTCTTGGATACACTTCCCTCTGGTTCTGTTTGTCTGACCGCTATTGTCACCATGTATATATGTTGCTGTGAATGAACAGCAATGGGCTTTTTTGTGTCTAACAGGAGACATCTTATCTGGAGCCCGACAGCCTAGTCCTGTTTCATACAACAACACTATGACAATACACCTTTTGCCCATGTTCAGTGGCTATACTTAGAGAAAGGCATCATTCCCTTTGCTTTACACTAATCAATGCATAATCAATATTTTAGTTTGTCACAGTTGTGAACTAGCAATCTTGTTTTGCAATACTTGTAAGTCGATCAATGGAAATTTGAGTTTTTTTTACAAAAAGTATCATTTGAAAGATAAATGAATCTCTTCTAGTTTGGAGATGATACCAATATCCCACAAACTTTCACCACATTCATAATGGCCCTGTGCAGCAACACAGTTACATTAAATCAGATTCCACAACCTTCATATCAGTACTGCATGGAAACAGTGGCTTTAGGCTGAGCCCATCTCTCATTTAGCTGTCTTGTGAACCCAGTCTGATACTTGCAGGCAGAACTCAGACAGGTCAATTATAAAAAATATTAATGTGAGCAGACCTTATCATCCTTAATAAAGCAAACACCAACAAGAAATTTGAACCCAATAGACTGAACAAACTAAGATTTATTTAGCAGTATTTCTCAAAGCTCCTAAAAAATGCTGTGAATGACAGAGAGGTACTGTGTCAAAAGTAAATCTGTGCTTTTTGAGATCAGAAGTACAATGAAGCCATTACATGCATATAAAGCAACCAAAAAGGGTCAAAAGTACTCCCTTAGAGTCAAAAGTTGAATGCTGACTTGTCTGCATCTTTGGATCTCAGAGCTCTCCAAGTGCAACACAAGACATTGGTCTTTCCAAACCAATGTGCTCACAAGCAAATAGGTCAGCATACACATAGCTGTATTGTCGTTTCCAAATATAAAAAAATCAGGATTCTGCTATTTCAATACTTTTATTCTCAAAAGGGTCAGAAGGAACTTATTTGGAAAAGAAAAGGTCAATGTTGAACATCCCCCATGAGCAATCAGATGTACAACTTTGGTTTCATTGTCAAGTGGGTGCTGACTTATTTAACAATTAACAATAAATTGTGAGAACATGCTCAAAATTGTGGAGGATACCTCAAAGCTACAACAAGATGCCATGAGAGGAAAAGTTAAAAAACACTTTGCATCTTGAATTTAACTTCGAAGATTTCGCCTACGCAGTTGTGAATCATTAGACTGCCATTGGCTATAACAGATTTTGCAAAAAAAAACCCATTACTGAGCTTACTGATGGAAATATTTGGTGTTAGTCAGTGTTCAAACTGATTGGATGTCTTCTGTCATGGTAATGATTAAAGAAAATGATAAAGTATTTCCATGCCTCAATCACAAACCATTTCATAAAATCCTCAAATGTGATTACCGTGCACTTCAGATCATAAATGATGTTCTGCCTGAAAGCATATGAATATGAAACAATTTACTTATGTGGATATAAATAACAGAATATGGCAGATTGCATTTGATGAAGGATTGAATCTTCTGACTACCTTTGTCAACATCATTTGGAAGATACTCTCCAGCATACGGCAAAAATGGAGATTGTAGTAATTTAGAATACCTTACATTAAAGTGGAAGATCCTTTTGAAATTTGATCAAGGAAATTAAGTTTAGTACACACAGAAAGACTGAGGGCAGGGACCAGCATTGGTTTGGAGGGATCAGTGAAGGTGAGGTCGTGAGTCTGGTGTGTGGCGCTTCAAGTGCAGAGGAAATTCTTCTCATTTTGGGCCATGTATCTGACTCAATCCTTTTTGTTATCATCCCAAACAGTTAATGGTAAGTAACATTAGGATAGCAGGGTCATTTATAGTCCGGGGAGGTGTTTGTTTCTGTCCTTTTGTGAGTTGCCACCATCCAAGTAATGTGGTTCTAGAAAAGCGCAGCAGGTCAGGCAGAATCTGAGGAGCAGGAGAATCGACGTTTCAGGCAAAAGTCCTTCATTCGGATATCTGATGAAGGGTTTGTGCCCGAAACATTGACTCTCCAGCTCCTCAGATGCTTCCTGGCCTACTCTGCTTTTCCAGCACCACAGTCTCGACTCTAATCTCCAGCATCTGCAGTTCTCACTTTCACACAGTTCAAGTAATGTTCCCATGCTAAATGTATGTGCCATGGTCAATAGTAGAAAGACCAAATTGTCAGGGCAATGGCAAAAGAGCTAGTACCTCAGTCTCAGCAGCTGCTCATGAAATGGCGATCCCTGTAAGAAAAAGGGTATTTCCTTTAACACACATGAATAAGGCAATTAGAAACCAATTATCTTCCCCAGCCCTATTAGTTTTTGAAGAATAAAATGAAAGGCTCTTACAAACATCTGAGAAGCACAGGACCATGACATGTGGAGGAATGAGCCAAGTACTTGCATTGGACAATCACTCCCAATTCTGAACATTGTTTTGGATGTTTCATGGATTGAATCAATAGTTGTGCAGATAGCTTTGACTTGGCTCTACACCAAGTAGAGTTGAGCACCACAGATTTTGCAAACATTTTTCTTGGTATGCAGAAGATGAGGACACACAAGAGGAAAATTAGAGGCACTAAACAGAAAATTAACATGGGAAACATCTCTTCACTGTAAACTGTTGTTCATTTGCCAGGGTCGATACAACAAGAGAGACTTACATAGATGTCTACAATGTCAATACATCAAAAGGTTTGGTCTCTCCTCCCCTGCCATACTCTTCAGGTTATTGAGCAAAAAATTGTCAATTTTGGCCAAGGATTACACGGTCTTTTCATCTTGAGCATTGTCTACACCAATTCAGGTCACTACCATCTTAAATGTATTTAAATCTAGAATCTTCGAGCGAACATCTGGTAACTGGTACCAAATCGGACAGGAAGCAGTTTATATCTACAGGAAAACACCCATTGAGATTTGTTCAGTAAACTGGCAGAATTCATTTCATTACAACTGGGACCGAAAGGAACCATTTAGTTTTAAATTAAAAAAAACAAATGAACTGCGAATGCTGGAAACCACACTTTGCTGGAAAAACTCAGCAGGTCTGGCAGCATCTGTGGAGAGAAATCAGAATTAATGTTTCGGGTCCAATGACCCTTCTTCGGAATTGATGGTAGTGAGGGAAATGTTGGTTTTATGCAGAAGATATGGTGGGGAAGGGTGTACGGAGTAAGAAATAGATGGAGATATGTTCACCTTCTTCCTCAACTGAGGATTCCCCAGCACCATATTTGACCAGAGCCCTCAGCTTGGTCTGACCCATCTCTAACATTTCAGCCCTCACCCCTCTCTTCCCTCCCACAACAGCAATACAGTCCCCTTTGTCCTCAACTACCACCACACCCAGTGTCCACATCCAGAGGATCATTCGTCACCATTTCTGCCACCTCCAGTAGGATGCCACCATTAGGCAAATATATTCCCCTCCCCTCCTTGTCAGTCTTATGTAAGGATCATTCCCTCTGGGACACCTTGGTCCATTCTTCCTTCTCTCCGAACACCCTCCCCACAGCTTCACAGTACCATCCCTTGTAATCATTGAAGGTGTAACACCAGTCCATTTACTTCCTCCCTCCTCATATCCAAGGGTGCAAACATATCTTCCAGGTGAAGCAGCACTTTACCTGCACTTCACTCAATCTATTTTCCTACTTTCGCTGCTCACAATGTGGTCTCCACTACACTGGGGAACTGAACCATAGACTGGGTGACTGCTTCGCAGAATGTCTATGTTCTGTCTGCAAAATAAAAACCCTGTTCTTCCTGTTGCCTGCCACTTCCACCACCCTGTTCCCTAACTAATATCTCTGTCTCAGGCTTGCTGCAGTGCTCCAGCGAAGCTCAGTGCCGGTTGGAAGAACAGCACCTCACTTTTCACGTGGGGACTCTGTAGCCTTCTGCACTCAACAGTGAGTTCAAAGATTTAAGGGCTTGAGCAACTCCCCATGCTTTGCCCCACACCCACACACCAGGTGTTGATGTCACATGGTCTGCTATTACAACTCATTGTTGACTACTAACTGTTCCAATTAGGAGCCATTCATCTTCTAGGCTGACCATTATCCACTCCTTTGCCAGACCAACTGTTTTTCCTTTCCCTTTGGGTTTTATCTCCACCTATCTTCTGCATAAAAAAAACAACAATAGGTCTTCTATTGTTGTACAGGCATTTATGATTCTATAATCTGATAAAACTGACCTTTGCCTGTGAAGCAAGGAGGTTTAAGTCAACTTAAAGGACCACTGGATTCTTAAGCCCAGGAATGACTTTAAAACAAGGCCATGTTTGCTGACATTGAAACTGCAAGTGGTGACTTACTTTGTCTCCGATATAATATTTTGTGACTTCCAAGCCCTATATGTGTTCCGAGTGATGTGTGGTGGACATTTTGATGAGTCCGTTCCCAGTATTATAGACCAGTGACTAAAGGGGGGGGGGGGGAAACGGGTCAGATAGAGAGTGCTTACTCAAACAATGAGTGGAAATTGGTTAATGTCAACATATTGGGTATTATTATGTATTATATAAACCAAAGCAGAAGTCACAACCAAACTGTCATGTTATGTCTCACAGGTAGCATAAAATTCACATTGAAAGAGACATGTTCATGATATCACCTTCATATCATTGCATATGATTATTATAAAGGTCTCAGCCTCCATCTCACCAGGAGATTTGCAGTGTGACGGACTGAGAGAAGTGTACTACAGTTTGTGATTAAATTGCACAGTATTAAACCAGACAGGGAAATGCCTGGCATTGTAATATATGTAGATAGCAGAAGCTGAGGTGTGGACCACACTGGCACAGTCATCTCTGTGTCCATGCTTTACCCATGAACTGACTGGATAGGTCAGAGTTATTGCTGTGATTTGGGAGTGAGGAGTGTGATGCAACTCCAACAAGAAGCTTGACAAGAAATGTCAGGACAAAGCAGCCTCCTTGATCGGCATGTCATAACCCACTTTCAGCATGGAACCCCTTCATCACTGAAACACAGTAGCAGCAAAATACCACCTAAAAGATATATCGCAACGACTTATCAATGCTCCTCCCATAGCATCTTTCAAATCTGTAGTTTCCTGCACCTAGAAAGACAAGGACAGCAGATGCTTTGGAAGACAACCATCCAGCTCAGAACTGTACCTTCACTGTCGCTGGGTCAAATTGTAATTACACTGAGACTGTACCAAAGATTGTAGCTCATCATCATCTTATTGAGAGAAATTAGGGATAGGCAATAAATGCTGGCATAGTCTACAAAGGTCACATCCCATGAACAAATACAAACACAGTGATATGCGGCATATGGGTGCACCTAAAAAGCAAACAGGTGCATGATATATGGCAGGTTACATGTGATAAGTGGCAGGACATCTGTGGTAATTAACAAGGATTATGCAATATGTGACAGCATGTGTTATAAATGGCAGGGTGAGTGAGATGTGTAGCAGGGCATGTACAAATGTGACACAGTGTTGGATAAGTGACAAGGTATGTGATGTGTGTTAAGGCACAAGATAAGAAACAGGGTGTGCAAGATCTGTGAATGGTGTGTATTATGTGACAGAGCATGCCTGGTGTGTTATAGAGTTTACAGTGTGTGGCACCATTTGGTTGACTCTATAATTTATGGTTTTTACATACTTTTACCTTGTAATTTTTAAAATATCTCCAAAACTTCTTAAAAACCCAACATTTTCTCGTACAAATTCATCACTATTGCTTTGTTCTTGGGCTCAAATTTTATTAAAAAGTAAAATTGGCTTAGAGTACAAGAGTTCAAGGTATAATTGTACATCTTTTGCCCACTTATTGCTAAATTTCGCTTGCTCTTTCATTGGTACAATTATTCCAGGTAATGTTGTTATTTTTTGAGTAGTTACTTTAAGAGCAATTAGTTTAACTGGGATAAAATTAATCTTCAATTCAGTAGAATAAGGAAATAAATTCAGTTCATGCTAAAGTATTGTGTAAAAGGAGAAAAATCAATCTAATAAAAGGCTGTCAAAATGATCCATACACATTATAGTGGATCAAGTAACTGTCAAATGTGTGCAGAATTTGTTAGAATTCTGATTCACCTCCTCACATAGCCCCAGTTCCTTTGAGAGTTTAAATGTAATTATGTTTTCTTGGAATTGATGAAAGTAGTTGACACAGCTTGGTGGAAACCCCTCTCTGTTACAGGTGACTGTACATCACCCCTTCACTTTCAGCATTTTCCCAAACCCTTAGTATTGGCACTAAGTAAAAATTGTGCTCATTAATATCCTGTTTGAGCACAAAAGCACTTTCCTTGCTCCGTGAGATTACTGTTGCTTCATTTATTTATGTCTTGGGTCAGTTATTGCAGTTTTACAACACATAAGGTCATCAGACCTCTTCCATTTCACAGATCTGTTTCTTTCTTCCTTTCATTTAGAGAATTGCCCTTAACTGTCAACAGAACTGTTTTTCGTTTTTCTAATAATTTAGTGGAAATATTACACAAGATTTTTATTCCTGATTCTTAATGAAATCTCTACAACAGTTTTATTGTGGTGTGACTTGCCTCAAACTTAGTAGAAGAAATCATAGCAACCATTTACTACACCTGTGTAATTAACATAGCTTAAAATATATTTTAACAATAGGGCCTATCAGGTGAATGGAAGTTAATTTATCAAGGTTATTTGAAGCGAAGATTTAAGTCCATTTACTCTGTAAAATCCAGTCACTGATTAGCTATTTGCCTCAAAGATGTTGTTTCTGGTGTTCAAAAAACTGGATTGAACTTTACAAGAATGCTGTGCACACTAAGTTTAATAAAGATGACATGCATTAACACAATGTCTTAGACATAAATCAACATTCCATAGTAATTCACATCAACATGATCTAACCATAGATATAAAAGCAAAGTATAAGAACTTCCATGACTGTATAATGATATTAAAGAAAGTGAATTTATCTTTGTTGAAAATGAATGCAGCTTCATACACGATAGCCCCTGGAAGTCACATGAATGTTTTTGTCGATTCACTACATCCAAAAAATCAGATCAACAGTTTTGTTATCTCAGCAACAAACACAACGAGACCCATTTTATATACAACTAACCTTTGGACAACATAATGAGTCCTTTTGAAGGTGAGAGTTTTCAAAGCTTCTGAAAAAAACAGGAGACTGGTAGGCCACATAAACTGCTTTTGCTTTATGAAACAATGATTCAATAAAGTTAACACAGCAACAATTTTAGGTTTGTTCTGTATAAGATCTGCCACAAGGCAACAATTTAAACAGAACTCCTCAAGAAAGACTCTGAATGACATCATCAGAGGCAGACAGTTCTCATCCAATGGAAGCACAATGTGAAACCCACTCAGAAATCAATTGCTGCTCTATTGAAAGAATATGGACAATTTCCAAGTGTCATAATTACAGAATGAATGAGGAACAAGAACTCTTCTTTGCTCCTAAAGCACACTGTAGCTCGAGATGTAGGTTTGCTTGCTGAGCTGAAAGATTTGTTTTCAGACATTTCATCACTATACTAGGTAATGCCATCAGTGAGCCTCCAGATGACGCACTGGTGGCATGGCCCACTTTCTATTTATATGTTTAGATTTCCTTGGGTTGGTGATATCAATTCCAGTGGTGATGTCATTTCCTGTAGTGAAGCCATTTCCTGTTCCTTTTCTCAGGGAGTGGTAAATGGGGTCCAAGTCAATGTATTTGTTGATTGAGTTCTGATTGGAATGCCATGCTTCTAGGAATTCTCCTGCGTGTTTCTGTCAAGCTAAACAGAGACACGCAGGAGAATTCCTAGAAGCACGGCATTCTAACCGGAACCCTATCAACAAAAGCATTGACTTGGACCTCACTTGCCACCCCTGAAAAAAACAGGAAATGACATCACCACCAGAAATACATCACTATCCCAAGGAAATCTAAGCACATAAATAGAAAGCGGACCATGCCACCAGTGCTTCATCCGGAGGCTCATTGATGATGTTACCTAGTATGGTGACAAAACGTCTGAAAATGAACCTTCCAGCTCAGCGAGCAAACCTACATCCAGAACCTCAACCTCAGCTACAAATCTTCTCAAACCTCACTAACACTGTAGCTATTTAATCCACCTGTACAAACAATCTCCAAATATTCAACTACAGAAGGAATTGCAGTTGCTGAATTCTAACTTTAAGTTTCAACCATTCACACCAGAAACAAAAATCTTCAAACTAGCCAGGCTAGCAAAAGTAATAGATTCATCTTACATTCATCTTTATAGGAACTTTTTATCTTCACCTATTTTTAACTTGGTGTCTGCATTTTCTTTTTGTAAATAGCTATATTTTTTACTTTGAAACTTTCAGCAATAATTATACAATAAGCTTACTTTTAAAAATCCTTGAAACTAAAACTTTGCTACTGCTTTTTTATTTGAACACTTGCCAATCAAAAAAACAAAGGCTACGTAAGCAACATAAATTTGCATCACATGAACCAAACACTGTGATCACACCCGGTGTAACTGCGATAATTGTAAAATTTGTATTAAAACCTGAAGTTTAATCTGTTGTGAAAAGACCTGTTCTAGAACCGCATAAAAGTTGAAAGTAGTGACAAATCAAACTCTTTGCAGCCAAATCAGAAGTTATAGCAGCAGTCATTAGTTGTAAAACTACTAATGTTAACATAAGATGATAACTTTAAATGCATGAGTGTTTATTAATCGGGAATTTTAATTTGGTGAAAGGCAGCATCCTTAAGTAGGGACCATCTAAAATGCATATGAAGATCTCTGGACAGACAAAGAAATGAGAACTTTTGGGGTTGCTGGCTAAGCATTTTGAATTCAGATTAAAGTCAAAGCAGACTGCAGAAGTTGAATTCAAACTGGACAAGGTTACTTTAGTCCAAGTATAACTGAAACAGCTGAAATTAAGCAGGGGTTTAAGATCTCACAAGCAAGGAAAGAGAGACTGGGCAGACAAAAGGAGCTGGAGGTACAAGTCCAGAAAGAGAGAAGAAAGAGAAAGAGGCGAATTTCAAGCCGAAAGTTGGAGTGGGGCAATGATGCTGCTGCCTGAATCCTGAAATATTGTCAGGGAGGAGAAGCTTGTGTAACGTGGAATGACCACTCTGCTCATTACCTTCAATGTGGTACTGTGTTCAGTCATTGTGGCAACCGAATTATTGAATGATACTTGCTGTGAGATGGTGCACTTTTCATCACTCACAAGTCAGTGGCATCCCTGGTGCTGTCCTCATAGATCTTTCCCTTTCACACAGCAATTTTCTGTGTCACAACTGGAAGCTTTCGCAATTGGATCTGGATAAGCTCGACATGAAGTTAACATTCTGGAGTTACATCTAAGACCAATGTATTAAGCAGTTATAAATCTCAATTAATGATTCCATCAAGATTAACTCTCATTTAAGTGCACAATTTGAAGTATTGGAATTTTCTACAGGTTGGATGGCTAATAAGTAACAACAAAAGAACAGACAAATTCTTCTACTGGCCAGCACTTTGCTTCAATTATCTTTCTCTGAATATTTCCACTGATTGGTAAAATGTGCAAGGTTGCTGATTCACTTATATAAAGTCTCTGACTTATCAGTTAACTTACAACAGTTAACAACTTTCAACACTATTACAAGAAAGATAAACTGGTTTTCTTCAGAATTAAAATTAATTTTAATTACAGTGGATGGAGTCTCTATTCCCAGTTTGTGGGAGAACTGAACACTTCTCTCTCTTATTGTAACTTCTTACAGCTTTAAGTTGTTCAGCTACCTGATCTTCAATCAAGGTAAAAGCAAAGTTGCTAGACCATAACGCTGCTGTATCATTAGGAAGAAAAAACTGGTGGTGGGTTTAGCCTAAAGGACACCATGCCTCAGATGAGGGGCGAGGTTCAGAATGTTGGGGTTCATTGTAACGTCACCCGGCATGGGAATTGAACCCACACTCTGTATTGCAAACCAAATGACCAGCCAATTGAAGTCACCCTGTCCTCGCTGAAAGATGCTTAAATTGTAGAGTGTACCCTCAAAATTAATTGTGTCTCCTTTGAAAATCAAAAACAACAAAGACTTATAGTATATATTACCACCACCTTTATCACAGTTGTGATACACTAAAATTTCCTTTGGGCACTGACACACACACCATAAATGATAGCAGTGTCAGTCCATGTGGCAACACACATGGCTCTCATGGCCTTGGTTAGAGCTGATACTGTAGAACTCAGTTGGTGACTGTTGCAATGGAAGTTGGAGCGATAGTCACCAGACATAATGGTTAAGTCTACAAGTGCTCCATTAGAACTGGCCACTGCTTGTACTCTGGGAAGGATGGGCTCCAAGCTCTGCAACGAGCTCTGCAGCAAGTTAGTGCTGTCCTCCTCCTTGATCCTCAGCAGTGACAATAGGCTCTGTGTCAGCACTGTCAATTCTCCAAGCCTTTCTGAATGTACACAGGTCAGCTTGTTTATAGGCACAAGACCATCAAAGATTGGATCTGAATCCTATGTAGCAAAATTCATGCGTAACCTTGTCTTTTGGTGAGCACTTGTTCCCTGTTCAGGTTGCAAACCTATTTATACTCAAAGGTTCACCCTGTGCAGATCTTACTCCACGCTGAAGACAGTCCAACACGTATCCAAGCTGATGAATGTATGTGAGAGATTGATTGAAGATAATTCTTCCTCAGCAACATCTTCTCTGTTTAGGCCATTGGCCTCCCCCAGCTACTACTGGTCAAGTGGCAACTGTTGTCTGAAATACAGAGGCAGAGCTAGTGTGGAGGAGCAAGGGGTACAAGGGTCACCCAATCTTCAGCTTTACAATCATGACAGAAAGCAGGATGAGAGTCAAAAGGAAATGGGGTGTAAGAAGATGGATTAGGAAAGAATATATCATCATTCATGATGGTTTCAGCCATGCCACTAGCTACAGTCTCAGTGAAGCCCACTACAATGATATAAAGGACCACCTCCAAGGCTGGATCCTGTCACTTTGCTGCTGCGACCACCATTAGACTGACAATAAAGAGGCATGTTCTTCACTTAGCATCTTCCAGTAAGTCTGGGTAATCTGCCTGCCAAAGTTGGACAGAAGATAGCAGACACAAGCTGTGAAATGTGAAATCCAGAAGAGACTGAGAAATACAAGTAAATCAATGTCTCAGCGAGAAATCTACTGTGGCAAAGTCAAAGTTGGTAAACCATTAGGACAGAGTCATGTGAGTTTATTAATAAATACTTTAGATTTAAAATTTAAGTTTTGGTGAAAGATAATCGATCTGAAACTCAACTTGTTTTTTTCTATCTCCATGGATACTCTCTAACCTGTTGAGAATTCCTACATTTTTGGCTATTAACTCATCATCCATGGAATTTTATTTCTGAATTCAGATTTTAGCATGTTTGGGGATTGAGCTGTGGTGACAGTCAGAATAAGAAGAAGGCAACAGTCACATTTAACTTGAACATGTAGTTTGGTGAAAATACACCCATCAATGAGAGGCAGAGTGAGTTAGCCTATAGAAGAGGAGACTGAAGAGAAAGGCAGAGGACTATAATAGTGGGCTACAATTCATATTCACAGTAAAACAATGCACCATCCTAATAGTCATGAGGCCTTGTATAAATAAGGGCATTAAAAAGTCTGAAAATAACAATGTTGCGGGGTAGATAAATCCACGCAATAACTGGTAGATAATGCGCAAGTACACAGCTTTAAAACAATTTCACACACTTTCCAGGTTGCCTTTCAGTGAAGAATTCAGATGACATCCTCACATAATGAAAGGTACATATACACCCAATAACGTTACAGCACAGGCAATCTGCATACGCACTAGAAAGCTGACCAGTTTGCACCCGCAAGAACTTATCCCGATGGAGGCCACACATCACAACAACGGCACGTCGGTAAAATTAGGACACTTTTCCATGTGTGTGAATTCGCACATGCAGGAAGCTGGCTTCTGTTCTGCTCCTTTAAATATCTTGCTAAAGCAATAATCAGATTTGTCACTTCAGTAAATCTAGTTAAAGCACAGGCCATTACATTTTGTTTCATACGTTTAATCAGATGAAAATAAATGCAGGAAAAACAGTTCATTCTAAAACAGCAGGAGAACATGTAGATACACATCAGCCTCTGGAGGTGACTGATTCAGAATGGTACTAAGTTGTAATTATTAATTCCACTTAATGGAATAGCAATCCTATGTAACCAGAATGAGACTAACAATAAAAGAAGGTGGTATGCAGAAAAAGAATTTAAGTATGTTAAAAATAAAGTTATTGATAAAAGATAGGATAATTAAATGTCAAAAATACAGTTTAACATTTATGGAGTGTAGAACTGCCTGGCTTGGCACATGGAGGGAGGAGGCAGAAATGTACAGGAGGCTGCTTTTAAAGATGAGTTGAATTCTTAAAAGGCAGAAGATGCTGATCTCAGAATTCGAACAACTTTGAGTGTTTTGGCTAAACCAGTAAAATTTTGATGTAAATAATGCTTTATTTTTGCAATCATACATAAAAGCAACATTACACTTGATTATCAATGTCTCGAACATTATGGGTTTAGTAAAAACCCATAAGCATATTTCTGTGTGATTGAAATTTGAAGTAGTTTTTACACTATAATGCATCTGTAAATTATTTTGGAAAATACTGACCAGTTCAGCATTAAAATCAGGCTCAAATAAAATGTTCCTTTAACTACAAAAGTGTGAAAAATGAGAAATGTTTAGTCATTCTCCTACTGATATTCTCTTCTATCAATTTTCACTTAAACTTGTTGCAGGTATATATGGAAAAAAAGAGGCCCATTGATTGGATTAGATTCAATTCAATTCCTTACAGTGTGGAAACAGGCCCTTCAGCCCAAACCGACCCTCCAAAGGGTAACCTACCCAGACCCATTTCCCTCTGACTAATGTACCTAACACTATGGACAATTTAGCATGGCCAATTCACCTGACCTGCACATCTTTGGACTGTGGGAGAAAACCAGAGCAGCCCCACGCAGACACAGGGAGAACATGCAAACTCCACACAGACAGTCGCCTGAGGCTGGAATCGAACCTGGGATCCTGGTGTTGTGAGGCAGCAGTGCTAACCACTGAGCCACCATGCCGACGCATACTGTTGCTTAATGGGCCTTTTGCATGTGTGCGACAAGGTTACCATTCGATGTGGGTGTTAAGAGATTAATGGCAGTTGCATCCCATGTCTATTTGTGCATCATTAACCTATATTGTTAGAAATGGGGCAGTCAGGACTTTCCAGTAAGTTACAACTTAAACAAGGCAACAACTGGCAGTGATGACAATTCAAACAGCTGTATCTCGGTTCATTGAGAGATCTGGTTGCAAGAGAAATAAAGCACTTCAATCTCTCTGAAATAATTTCAAGTTCAGGGAGGTTCTAAATCGATGTTGCCAGCCTGACAAAGCATCACACAGTAATGATTAATTGCTGAAAGTAAAGCAAAAGTGAAACATCTTTTTCTTCTCAAGATATTTTCTTCCCCATTTTGACCCTCACTCTAACTCGTCATGTATTATTTCAGAACAAGAGAAAAGGCAATTAGCCTTCTTGCAAGCCTTTAACAATAATGCATTTTCGCCAATCCCTGAAGAGTAAAGAAATGTAACAAATTACTTGCTAACTAATGTTTTCCAACCTTCTACACTAGATACTACTGAGCTGATTTAGCAGGCAAATAAATCTGGAACCAATTATATCATCTTTGATTCTGTATGCATTGTGCCACTGAACTTTCATTTGAGCTTCTTTACAACAGAATAATTTAACATTTTATTTATTGATAGATTTGTTTCCAAAGTAGAAACGTTCTCAAATGTATTCCTGTTTGTGAAAAAAAAGTAGTAATTACTGCATCTCAATTTTCTGAGGTGAGAAACTCATTCTATCAAAAAGATAAAATGCATGATGCAGGGCATTTAAATGACACAATGATCAGTCTGTCTTGGCTAGAATCAAGGAGGATGTGCTACTTCAATCATTCAATCTGTTGTAATGCTATGTTTTTCCTTTCAGTCTATTGAACCCCTAGTTGCCACCTGTCTCTGCCATCTGGCTTTATCCTTTGTTCAGAGGCAGTCAGGATATTTGCATTGGTCTCTTTTTCTCTCTGTCCAAAGGAATTTTCACCCAACAATGTGAAAATAAAGCTTTGGTAAGGTGCATCTGCTTCTCCAGACACACAGCCAGACAGAAGCCCATCCCTGACAACCGAGAAATTGCTTTTCTTTAAAATGCCTTCTCATATTCTTCTCTCACAGGTTGTATGACAGATTATGCATTCAACAGCTTTAATGGAAGCACGTGGGAAGAAAAAGTCACACTCACAGGCAGCATTTTACTAAAACTTCCTTATTTTGACACTTCAAAAAAAATGCTTTACAAGAAACTGAAACAATGCACAAAAAAAATCTTGTGTAACTTCTGTAAGTCATTTAAAAAATGAGAATGTCAGATCAAGCCTGGTCATTAAGGAGAAACAAAGGATTCCCAAACATTGAAACCTGTTTGCAAAAGTTAGTTTGTTTTAACCATCAAAAACAGAAGGTTTCCCTTGTTGTTTCTTCAAAATGGACAGTGTAACCAAACAAAATTGCTTGGCCACGGAATCACAGCCTTTGAATATATCGTGATATCCCATTTAAATCTGTATGAAAACTTCCAATCGAAACCAAGGATTGAAACAATGAAACAAATCAGTTTATCTACTTAAAGCAAAGTAGCACTTACATTGGTCAAAGATAACTTAAAAATGAAATATTAAGGTAACAACTGAAGTTTTGTGTTAGATACAATGCCTATACACAAGGGCTGTGAAGGAAATGTGATGCAGGCACTGCTTCATGTTATTCATTAAGCCACATCCCAAGCTAATCCGAGAATGCAACTTTTTTTAAAAAGTGTTTTGTGATTTACACATGAAAGAAGTGAAACTATCACTGTATTCTAACAGATGAAAAGCTTAACAGACAATCAATTTTTCAATGTATAATTTCAGTTACATCACACTGTAAATTTTTGCTATAAATTCTTTGTTAGGATTGAGCCCTCCACTATCACCTGATGAAGGAGCGTCACTCCGATAGCTAGTGTGCTTCCAATTAAACCTGTTGGACTATAACCTGGTGTTGTGTGATTTTTAACTTTTAACATTTATCCATACCACATTGATAGAGGTCATAATTTTAGAATAAGTGGTCACAGACTACAAACAGAGATGAAGAGAAATTTCTTCTCTTAAAGCCTTGTGAATTTATGGAATTCACTACCCCAGAGCGTGGTAGATGCTGGGACATTAAGTAAATTTAAGGAGATAGGCACATTTTTAATTAGTAATGGATAGGTGCATTATTGGAGGGAGCTAAAGGTGAAGGAACCCTGAGGAGGCAGTGATCATAACATGATTGAAATTACTATGCAATTTGAGAGGGAGAAGATAGAATCAGTGGTAATGGTATTACAGCTAAATAAAGGCAACTACAGAGGCATAAGGGAGGAGCTGGGGAGAATTGACTGGGAGAGGAGCCTAGCAGGAAAGACAGTGGAACAGCAATGGCAGGAGTTTCTGGGAGTAATTCAGGAGACACAGCAGAGATTCATCCTGAGAAAAAAGAAGCATGATACAGGGAGGATGAGGCAACCATGGCTGACGAGGGAACTCAGGGATAGCATGAAGGCAAAGAGAAAGCATATAATGTGGTGAAGGGCAGTGGGAAACCAGAGGATTGGGAAGCTTATAAAGACCAGCAGGGTCCAAACGTGTGGCGCTGGAAGGTCAAGAAGTGTCCGAGGTGCAGGAGAGTCAATGTTTTGGGCATAAGACTTTCATCAGGAATGTCGAGGGGGAAGGGGGTTCAGAGGTAAATGGGGTGGGTAGTGTGGATGAGGTTGGGGGGAGGTGGGTGTCAAGGCGATAGGTAGATGCAGGTGGGGTGATTGTGATAGATCGGTAGGAAGGGTGGAGTGGATAGGTGGGAAGGAAGATGGACAGGTCAAGGGGGTGGTGCCTGGTTGGAGAATTGGATCTGGGATGAGGTGGGGAGAGGGGAGATTTGGAAACTAGTGATGTCGATTTTGGTGCTGTGTGGTTGAAACGTCTCAAGGTTGAAGATGAGGTGTTCTTCCTCCAGTCATCGGGTGAGTTTGAGGTGGCACTGGAGGAGGCCCAGGACTTGCATGTTCCTGGGGGAGTGGGAGGGGGAGTTGAAGTGGTTGGCCACATGGTGGTGGGACTTTTTAGTACATGTGTCCCAGAGATGTTCCTTGAAGCACTCCATGAGTTCCTTCCCACATATCTCGAGCATCTTCAGTCCTCACTTTCTCCTAAAGACCAACAGAGGGCAGCAAAAAAAGAAATAAGGAGGGAGAAGATTAAAAATGAGCGTAAGCTAGCCAGTAATATAAAGGAAGTCTGTCAGAGTTTCTTTAGATGTACAAAGAGCAAAAGAGAGGCAAAAGTGAACATTGGGTGACTGGAGAATGACGCTGGAGAGATAGTAGTGGGGAACAAGGAAATGGCTGAGGAATTGAATAATTATTTTACATCAGTTTTCAAAGTATAATTTCCCAAAAATTCAAGAGAGTGAGGGGGCAGAATTGAGTATGGTGGCAATCACTAAGGAGAAGGTGCGAGAAAAACTGAATGGCCTGAAGATGGATAAATCACCTGAACCAGATGGACTACACTAAGGGAGTTGGCTGAAGAGACAGTACAGGGGTTAGTGTGATTTTTTCAGGAATCGCTAAAATCAGGGAGGGTCACAGAGGACTAGAAAATCGCCAACGTGATACCACTGTTTAGAAAGGGAGTAAGGCAAAAAACAGAAAATTACAGAACAATTAGGCTAACCTCGGTTTATTTTTAACTATAGAATCTCTATAGGCTCACCGACCCTCTGAAAATAACCCACCTAGACCCATTCCCCTATCTTCACCCCTGACTAATGCACCTAAACAAGGCATCCCTGAACACAATTTAGCACAGCCAATTCACCTAACCTGCACATCTTTGGACTGTGGGAGGAAACCAGAGCACCTGGAGGAAGCCCACATGGGGAAAATGGGAAAACCCCACACAGACAGTCCCCTGAGAGTGGAATCAAAACTGGGTCCCTGGTGTTGTGAGGCAGCAATGCTAACCACTGAGCCACCGTGCCACCCTGGGTAAGATCCTGGAATCCATTGTGAAGGATGAGATTTCTGAATACTTGGGATTGTATGGTAAAATAGGGCAAAGTCATCAAAGGGAGGTCATGCCTGACAAATCCTCTGGAATGCTTTGAGGAAGTAATGAGCAGGTTAGACCAAGGAGAGCCAATGGATGTTATTTACCTGGACTTCACCAAGATGCCACACAGGATGCTGCCAAGCAAAATAAGGGTCCATGGTGTCAGAGGGAAGGTGCAAGCATGAATAGAAGTTTGACTGTCTGCCAGAAAGCAGAGAGTGGGGATAAAAGCGTCTTTCTCAGGATGGCAGCCAGTGACAAGTGGTGTTCTGCAAGACTCGATGTTGTGACCAAAACATTTCACTTTATACACTCTTATAAGGTGCTGCCTTTTATTTCAGCTGCCTCTTTTCTCAGAGACCAGCATCCCAATTTCATTGTTATCCTAGAGTAAGGCCCTTTTAACTCTTCAATACTATAATACTCTGCCTACATTTATACATTTACAGATTACTGAATACCATCCTTTAGTGTGGTACCTCAGACCTTCTTATTTATATTTCTCTGATTCTGCTGTCTGCTCTGCTCTGTTAATATGAGAGTAATATCAATTCATCATCATTCACATATTCCACTATGCCATTGGTGGTAAAACAGTCAGACTAAAAACAGGTAGCAATGGCCACAAACAGAGGCTTTCATGACTTCTGCTGGCATTAGGTATTTGTTAGACAAGGTTACTTAACTCACATTGCAATTCCACAGAGCACTATATGCCAAAGCAGGTTATTTTAACCTTGAAGCAAAATGAATAACAGAGCAACTTCACAGTAGGCAAGATATGCAGTGGAAACCAATCGTACATAGCGGTCCTGATAGTTCAGAAATTTGGGAATTCTAATGCATGCAGAGTTCCAGCTATTGAAAAAAGCACAGAGACAAGCAAGAATATATTCACTGCTTGAGACAGGTGACATTGCAGTACAATGCAAATTACACATAAGATAAACTTTTCTTGTTTTCTGCACTCATTTTATTTCATTTTCCTAATGTAAAAAAAAATTCAAGTTTGTGCAAAATCCAATAAGCAGCCCCAAAAAGTGAATGCTACAAGATGAACTAATCAGGAGAATATGAATTCATAAAGATATGAGCAAGGAAACAACTGAAATGGACAAGATATGAGCAAACAAAATCCCTAAACATTTTTGCATCCCATTGCTCCATACTGGGGAGACAGGGACTCCAGTCACAATATTAATGATATCATGTTTAAACCATTATTGGGCAACGTGAAATGCACAATAGAATAAACTTGATAGTGACAGTGCTAATTATGGAACAAGTATGATTTGGGCTACATTGTGACTATTTTGGTAGTGAATTGATGACTCTGAAGATGGACCAAACACAATGAGCCATCTGGTTCACTCCACTGATGGTAATAGATATTATGGGGTCATACTGTGATCTTCATGAGGTACACAGTCAAAATTGTGATGTCAGTGGCAAAAGCCCAAACTAAATCAAATGGTTAGCACTGCACATGGGACCCAGGTTTAATTCCAGCCTTGGAAAACTGTATGGAATTTTCATGTTATCCCTGTATTTGCGTGGGTTTTCTTCCAGTGCTCTGGTTTCCTTCCGCAGTCCAAAGATGTGCCCGTTAGTTGGATTGGCCATGCTTAAAGAATTTACCCACAGTGTCTAGAGATGTGCAGGTTAGGTGCGTTAGGCCTGGTGAAAACCTCATGTGCAGAGTCTGGTATAATTCCTCTGATATGTTCGAAGAAGAGGCATGCCAGACTCAATATGTTGATTTTGTTTTTCTCTCCACAGATGCCACCTCATCTGCTAGCTTCTCCAGCATCCTACTGTGTTGGTGCTCAAATCTACTTTCTTGACTATTGTGGGAATTCACTGAAAAACGACAGCCAAGATTCACTGGTAGTCTTTGATTCGAGTGCACCTCTATCAGGATTGGGAAAGACTTAGCACAGAGATACTCAGGAATAGGACATGGAATGTAGAACTGTCCAGCACAGTACAGGCCATTCAGCCCTTCAGCCCTTGATGTTGAGCCGGCCTTTTATCCTTTTCTAAGATCTGACAAATCTACATACCCTTCATTGTACTATGTTCCATGTGCCTATCCAAGAGTCGTTTAAATGTCCCTAATGTATCTGACTCTACTATCATTGTTGGCAGTGCATTCCATGCACCCACCACTCTCTGTGTAAAAATGTAGGAATGCAGTCTCACTCTAGTAGAAGGAAGATATTGTTGGATCAGAGAATAGAAGAATCTGAAATGCTTGATTAACTGCTTTAACCACCACCCACTGTGATGATATTATGAGGATTAGTGAAAGAATCGTTAGGATATTGTGAGAGGCTGGGTTTTCCCAACAGCCCTTCTAATGATGCACAGCCTATTCTTGTAACCTGTAAATTATTGCAGGGATGCAATAAATATTGTCTACAATAACACTCCTTTTAGAGCAGAAGGTTTTTACCCTCACACATGTAAGCCCTTAAAGAATCTACTCACTTGAATGACAGATATGGCTCCGAAGGATTGTCTTTTTCTTGCCTGATGGGTCTCCCCACTATACTTTAAACCATTTGATGATGTGTCTGCTGGGAAAGGAGGATGGTGTCAGATGTGACAGATACTTGAAACCACAGCAGATTTTGGAAAGGCAAATTTCAATTTTACAATTTCATCAGATTTTTAATTGCAAGAAAGGGAGAAAAGTATCTCCTTATTGTCCTCTAGATACGGGTGAATGCTGTAAATACAATCATAGAAATGTACAGCATGGAAACAGACCCTTCGCTCCAACTCGTCCATGCCGACCAGATATCCTAACCTAATCTAGTCACATTTGCCAGCAGTTGACCCATATTCCTCTAAACTCTTCCTATTCATACATCCATCCAGATGCATGTTAAATGTTGTAATTGTACCAGCCTCCACCACTTCCTTTGGCAGCTCATTCTATACATGCAGCACTCTCTGTGTGATAAAGTTGCCCTTTAGGTCCTTTTTAAATTTTTCCCTTCTCACCCTAAACCTATGCCCTCTAGTTCTGGACTCCCTGACCCCAGGGAAAAGACTTTATCTATTTACCTTATCCATGCCCCTCATGAGTTTGTAAACCTCTATAAGATCATCTCTCAGCCTCTGATGCTTCAGGGAAAACAGTCCCAGCTTATTGAGCTTCTCCCTGAAACTCAAATCCTCCAACCCTGGCAACTTGCTTATAAGTCTTTTCTGAACCCTTTCAAGTTTCACAACATCCTTCCTGTAGAAAGGAGACCAGAATTGCACTCAATATTCCATTAGTGGCCTTGTACAGCCACAATATGACCTCCCAACTCCTATACTCAATGCTCTGACCAATAAACAAAAGCAAACTACATTCTTCTATTTTCAAAGAACTATGAACCTGCACTCCAAGGTCTCTTTGCTCAAAATCACTCCCCAGGACCTTACCATTAAGTATATAAATCCTGCCCTGATTTGCCTTTCCAAAATGCAGCATCTCACACTTGTCTAAATTAAACTCCATCTGTTACTCCTCGGCTCATTGGCCCATCTGATCAAGATCTTGTTGTACTCTGAGGTAACATCACACCAGCAATAAACATCCTTCAGTGCATTTATGCCAAATCTGTGAATCTAATAGGTATACTTCCATCCTGTGTTTAAGCAAATCCAAATAGGAAATATTGCAGAGGCTTCACTTCTCTCATTTAAATATCTTTTTCACATCCACAAATGAGTGAGAGTATTTTATGCCACTGGGACTGCCTATCAGAAAACTGGTAGAAGCAGGAGACAGGTGGTAGCCAAGATGGGACAAGGCATGTGGAAAATCATCATCTGCACTCTTTACAAGTGAAGCAGTGACTTAGAACTCAATGTTAACATTGTGAATGCAGAATTTTGTTTGTGTTTGAATTCAATTAATTTTATCAGGCTAAATTTTAAAGTCCAAGGAATATGTTAACATTTATGGAATGTGTTTGGCTGAATATTTGACAAGAGGGGAATTGAACAGAATAAAAATTAAATTCTCAGTTAATCTACTACATCGAAAGGTGGTAGCTGCTGTTGAAGCAGATAGGAACACAGAAGCAGCTTGAATTGAGCTTGTTCCATTGAATATGAAAGGGTACCAAATGCTATGTTCAATTAAAAGGTGCTAAAGAGACTTAATCAGGAATTTCGAATGGACCAACTGCTAGGCAATATATACAATGAGATGCAGTGAAAGCCTGGGTGATAGAGACTATCAAAAAGAATATTGATGGAAGCTGTGACTTACACATAATTATTCACTGCATCAGGCAGTTACTGTCAAATTCATTTTAAGTTTGTTATACGATTTCCATAGAGTGGTGCTTCTGCATAATTTTAAATGCAAAATTGTTGAATTTATTAATATTTCTGGTGAATGCCATTAGTTTCTTAATACTTTGATTCTTAAATGCAATTAAAGTCATGGTGCGCTATCAAAATAATTGAAAAACAGAAATAAGTTGCCAATAGCCTTGCACCATTCTAATTGATGTTGAACAGATCAGAAACAACACCAAAACATACAACTAAAAATAGTTTTCAGAAAAATGACTGAATTCTCATTACAGAATATCCTTTCATTAAAGAACTAAATCAATACTTTAATCTATATTTGTTTTTCAAATGTCTTCTGGGTAAATAGATGACACTTTAGAGAAGATGGCTTGGAGAAAAAAATCCGAAGAAATTGAATTCTTATCACAGGAGCTGAAATTATGAAACTTACATCTCTTGTTACCAATCTGAGACTGTATAGAATGGATCTTAAAATCCAACCTGTACATTTACATTTCTTCACTCCTTCATCTCTTCAAAACAAATGCACAAAGGGAGCGGAATCTTAAGTGGAATCCCTCTTTAACAAATATAATTGGCAGCTGCAAACCATCAGCAACCAAATTCCTGATGAAAGACTTCAAACTGTGGGTCTGGAATAATAAGGGGAACAATACTATGGTGGCACAGTGACTCAGTAGTTAGCACTGTTGTCAGGGAGCCAGGTTTGATTCCATTCTGACTTGACTGTCTATGTGGAGTCCTTTGGGTGCTCTGGTTTTCTCCCACAGTCTAAAGATGTGCAGATTAGGTGGATTGGCCATGCTAAATTGCTCATAATGTTCAGGGAGGTGTGAGGTCAGGTGCATTAATCAGGGGTAAGCATATAGTAATAGGGTAGGGGAATGGGTCTGGGTGGGTTACTCTTTGGAGGGTAGGTGTGGACTTGTTGGGTCAAATGACCTATTTCCACACTGCAGAGATTCTATGATATCAAGAAAACATCCCTGTGAATCTCTTTTCAGGGGCCCATAGGTCCATAATATAAAGTAGACGTAGACTATTCAGCAGATTGAGCCCATTTCATCACTTAAACAGATTATGGCTGGTCTACCTCTTGCTCTCCACTGTTCCCACATTCCCATGAAAGTGCTAACGCTTAGAAATCGTTATTTATGCATATCAATAAATCTGTGAAATTGATGTATGTATGTATTTTATGTCTGTTGAAACAGAGTCATACAGCACAAAAACAGGCCCTTCAGCCCAACTCATCCATGCTGACCAGGTTGCCTAAACTGAGCTCATCCCATTTACCTGCATTTGGCCCATATCCCTCTAAAATCATAGGAATTTACAGCATGTGTGCAGATGCATCCCACTACAAGAGATTTAAATATTAAAATGAAGCTCTTGCTCATTTTTGATGTGTCTGAAATTCTGACATATGGTGCGGAAAGCCCAGTAAAATCAAACTCCATGGGATTGTCCAGCTGCCTCCCAGCATTCCTTGCTCTGGGGTACCTCCAAACATGCGGATCGCAAAAATTTTCTTTTGTGCGTGTATTTCTGTAGGCGTTGGCTTTGATCTCTGCCTTTTTTTTTCCATCTGCATAGACCACACATTCGTCCAGTTACAGGTTGTGGTCTCTTCTTTCTTTCTTTTAAGGAAGAGCAATAAAAAAAAATGCAATATAAAGATCTCTACAAACCCCTAAGAGTAATCAAGCAATGTTCTAGAATATTAATTTAGATTTACACCCCAAACTTTGAGCTCCAGCCCATGCAGCATTACAGTAGCTTTACTTATTTATTTATTTAATATATCGTCACCTGTACCTAAGTCCAGTGAAATGTGGATAATGTTGCCACCTTCCAGCATCCTCTTGGATTGCTGAATAAATTGTATGACTTCTAAAATACTGAATAAATTGATATTAAATTGATGCTACCGGAGCTGAAACAGCTTGAAAGTTTCATCAATCCCTCTCTGTAGACTTCAGCCTCTCTGTTCCTCTAGTCACTGCTGTCTGACATTGTCCTGGGGTTCTTGCAATATGCTCCTTTGATACTGCCAGCAGCATCTTTGCTTTCAAATCCACTATGTCCAACTTGAAGATGATCATGCTGCGTGCGTCCCATACCTCCTCTGACATTGGACACCGACGGGTCCTGGCTCCTAGTCAACTGACAAGGTCCTGGCTTGTCTTCCCGATGCTGCCACCCGAGATGGAGCAGGGGTGGAGGTACATGGGACCCCAATCTCCCATAGGAGGACATAGGAAGGAGGCCCCAAACGAAATAAAATGTTAGTGAGCTGGATAGACAGCGATGAAGCCATGTGGATGTGGCAGAACCCACCACATGAGTCCTGAGTAGCACTCAGGAGCCAAACACTGACAATCCCACCACCAGCAGCTTGGAAGTCAGGGAGAATGAGTGAAGGTGACTATTCACCTTGGTGTTTACCTTTAATATTTGACTTCCATGTGCCATTGCCTGACGTAATACTCCTAAGCAGTGTTATCCTGGTCACTGAAGCTGGTGGAAGGCTATTGACCTTTAATGACAGAGCAATCTAATTGGATTATGTGACTTTCACAGTTGAAAAGCTGGCAGCTTGTGCAAGATATGAGATATGGTGTGAGGCTTGCAGCAGTGCTGAAAGCAAAGGACCTGATGATAGGTGTGAGTTGTGATTAATAGAAATTGATGATTGTTGTGTGATAGTAATGTGGTGAATTGAGAAGTGCTTGAGGGTACTGGTGCAGTCGGTGTGACAAAGCATTTGACAATACACTTACTGACCTTGAACATGCTGGAGAAGTTATTGAACTTCTTGCGACATTACCCCAGGTCAGCATTGACCTGCAGGGTTATCTGCTCTCATTGCCTTGTCAGAGATTGGTTGGATGGGCCAATGTGGATAGATGACCTGACTCGTCCTGGACGTTTGCACCAAGATATCCAACACCGCACTGGAGAAGCTTGGAGGCACGATATGAACTTCAGCAATTATCTCGACGGTGAAAAGTCAAATTTTGAATATTTGCCTGATTAAATCATCACACCTGTCATTATTCCTGCCACCTCAGGCAGCAGAACCTTACAGCCTCACTTCCCAATCCTCTTATCATGTTAAAATGTAAACATGTCCAATGACCTAATTTCAACATGCCTGAATTAGGTGTTTAACCATTGCATTCCATTGTCATGAAATCTATTTGTTAATGATTTGACTTCAACCACTATATTGCTAACATTTGCTTGTGACAGATATGCAAAGGGTATTCTTGCTGTTGCTGAGGAGGCTGTGGTGTTCTCGCACTGCATTTGGGTTTCTTCAGCAAACTGCTGAACTCACATAAAGTTTGAGGCAGCACATAAATCCACGAAGCATTATTACTAAGCTAATAAATGGATATGTTATTGTAAATCAAAATTTTTGCTGCTTCTATCCCTTTATCTGGACTTAGCATCACCACCATCTCAGGTCATCAAATTAAAGCAACAGTGAAGGTTCTCCAAGTTATATCTGCATTTTTATGTTAACAAACAGGAACGTAAACAGTAGTAACAACTAGGCAAGGCGTATCTGCAAGACAATACCTCAAGGCTTTTGTCTGATCCAAGGACATATTTGAAATACCTATGGAGTCACTCAAGTCCTCCAAGTTTGCTCTCTTACCTAACTAACAGATCAGAAATTATTTCAACTGTCTTCTCCATCAATGCAAAACAATAAAATGAAACTCAATAAAAGATGGTTGCAAAAAGCAGTGCTTCCAAAAAAAAGGACAATCAAATTGAAATGCACCGAGAAATAAGTTTCAAATGAATGTTTCAAATAGATTCTAAATATCTGGAGCTCCATGATTTTCTACAGTTTATATTCTTTGTGCATTCACTAACTATTTTTAACTGACCCCTTCCAAAATCCTCTGTGATGTTTTAATTAGAATGTACAATCTGAAAACGTCAGTCGTCATAAAACTGCTGAGAAAGCAGAAAGTGCTGGAAGACTTGATTATCTGATTAGTCCTCGGTTGAGCTTGTCTATACGTGTACATTCAAGCTGTTATTTACTCTTGTGCCTGTGCTGGATGTGGCAACCGATCTTATATGAGACAATCAGCAGATTGAATTATCAAGTGATTCACATGCGCAGCATTGAGCAAACTTTACATTGCAGTGTGCTCCTAATTATTTGTAAGATGTTATCTGCATACACAGAATAAATTGTGGTTCAGTGATAGCATTTTGTCCACTGTATCAAAAGGTTATAAATTCAAATCTCATACTAGATATCCTTTGAGAGTGAATCAAAGTGATCTGGTGTCTGGAAACTAGTTGACATCCAGTGAGGTATTGAGGTTTAATGGGAGCTCAGTGTCTGTCGTAGCCCCATCTCCAACCAAGCCTGCTTCTGCTTCCCCTGTGCCATTGCCTCAATCATTACAGAGTTGGAGACCAGTGGTCTAGCCTCGGAATAATAGGTTAACATCAACTGAGGTACTTGTCTGTTGGGAACAGAATGGATACCCACCATTACTGCATTGTTCTTCTGCAACAGCATAGTACCCATTAGGCAAGAGGAAAGGGGATATTCCCAACTCCTGACCCTCAAACAAACCTTCAACCTCCCTCCGCTGATCACAAACTCCTGTGCACCTGTGATTGGTTAACCTGATGTGGCCCCCACTATACCTGGACACTTCCATCCTTCATGATTGGTATCTTCCAATTGCTCAGCTCCACCTTCCCTGAATCTCAAAACTGCTCATTCCTTCCCCCAACGTGGACTGAAATCCTAATCATTCCAGTGAAACTCAACTCAACGTACAGTGACTCAGCTTCCAGTGAGGCACTGTACAGTCTTCTGGACTCAACTGTGAATTTCAGGTCATGAATTCTATCATCTCATCTGGATTCTGTTTCTTTGCCATGTACCAGTTTGAATCATGTTTCTCAGTTTTGGCTTTTGGGTAGAACTGTTTATTATTCTGAGATTCACAATCACTCCAGATAAATTCATTATTTATTTGTGACAACTGTTACCACTCATTTTTGCCTTGTTTTGCCATGATATATTTGTTATTTAATGTTTCCTATCTTTTGTCCTACGTTCCTTTTGTTCTACCTGCACATGCCTATTTCAGTGGCTTAAAACCTATTATAATGTTACATTGCTGCAGTTCTGAAGAAGTCATCTTCAATTCAAAAAGTTAACTCCTTTTCCTCTCTTTACAGATGCTGTCAGACTTGCTGAGTATCTCTAACATATTTTGTGTTCAGTCAATGTTGTTTCTAGTTTATTTGTTCCAGCAAAAGTCATAAAACCTGAAGCCTTGTGTGATCTAAAGAGTCAACCGTAGAATCTAAACATTTATTTTCAAAAGCTACTGGTTTCCACGGTGACCATAACAAATTGGGGATTCTTTGTAGGATTTGAGTCCAGGGTAATTACAGTGGAATTGTCCAGAGTTTAAATGATCAAGATTTCACCATTTTGGCAATTTTACTTTATTAATTTTAAAATTAACATGACTGCATCTATCACAGAATTCTTCATGAAGGAGAAACTGTCTGTGAGTGCCTTGCAACAGCCACCAAAGATTAATTCGATGGTGATAGCAAAGAAATCACCATAGTACTTTAAAAGCAGGCATTGTGAAAGAAGCATTGTTGAGACATTGGCTCAGCATTTAAGCCATGAGGAAGAAAATGTAATTAAAGAAAACACACCATTTGACTTGATGTGAGTTCATTTGCAAATAAAGGTACTACAAAAGTGGATAGGTTTGTGATTACGAAGGGAATCAAAGATTATCCAGAAGAGGAATGTGGATTGAAGAGACAATCTTTAAAGGGTGGAGAAACATAACTGCAACTGAGGTCGGAAAGGTAAAAACAATGACTGCAGGTGCTGGAAACCAGAGTCTAGATTAGAATGGTGCTGGAAAAGCACAGCAATTCAGGCAGCATCCGAGGAGCAGTAAAATCGACGTTTCGGGCAAAAGCCCTTCATCAGGAATACAGGTCTTTCTGAGGTCAGAAAGGCCAAACGTTGAAAAACAATGGAGAAACCAATAAAAATTTGAATTCAAACTTTAAAGAAAGGAAAATAAAAATAAAAAGAAAGACAAATCCAAAAACTTCAATTAAAATTTCAGAGAGAGAGAGGGTGGTCAGAAAATGGTATCTGGACAGAGAAAGGTTTCAATTGGACATACAGGGAGAAACAGCAAGACTTGATGAAGAGTCAACATCAACCTTGAATTTTGACTTGGCTATAAATATTCACTTGCTGGCTAAATGTTGTGAGGAAGGAGTTGGATGGCATTTGGTCTTGTTTGAGAATATTGCTGTAAAATTACAGTCGCTGAGGGAAAGTTGGACAGTCTTATTCCAAGCTGTGTTAATGGAAAGGTGCTAGAAGCGTGTTCGTCACTTTTGGACGTGTAATCTAATTATTATGATACTGTGAAGAATGTTTTTTTTCTCTCAATGAGTTACTTACAAATGTTTAGGAAGCTCACAAAAGGGAAAATTTTAAAAAATCTGCCTTTTGTCGAATTTGCAAGGGAGAAACGAATGATATTTGATAGCCAGTGTATGGTAAGCTTGAACATGATTTTAAAAACCTTATAGAGGTATTGCTAGTGGAAGAATGAAAACAGTGCATTCCTTTATGAATAGGATCCCACCTGGAATACCAAAAATATTCTAAGCAAGGTTGCTGTTGTGACAGATGGTTCCAGGCTAACCTCCAAATACACAGGTGGCAATGATCCTTTGTTGTAAACCCACTGGCGGGACAAGAGAACTGAAAAAGTGGAGATTGTTAGTTTCAAAAAGGGAACAGCAGAAACAAGAAGAAAAATGGTCTTGAGAGTAATAAAAAAGTTAGTGTGGAGGATAAATATGATTAAAATAGACCAATGTGGCACATTTGCAGTCAGAGGGGTCATTTAAAAGTAGATCGTTGGATATTAAAAGCTAAACTGGTTTCCATTTATGGTGGCATCTGAGGTTTCCTCAGAAAATGCTCTACCTGGGAATAACATTAGAACACACCAATACCATCTAATGTATTTACAATGAATGTAAATTGGAACATCTTAGAATTAGATGAAGGATTATTAGAATTTTAGTCTGGTGGATGCATTAATTAATTTATTTTATGTATGATAGACAGGGTAATTAGCTCATTCTTCATAGAAATTGATTATTTGTAGTCAGCTCAATCCTTGCTCTTAGCAAAAGATACAAAGCTACTCAGGAGCAGGGGGATATCACTGACCAAAGAGACCTGAAGCAGTGCTCCAAAGCTTGGTGGATCTGAGAGGCAAATGGCACCAGCACAGGTAGCCAAATGGGCTGATAGTGCGGCCGACACCTCAGTCCTCACCTCCAATAGTTGGACTGGTGGCCTTCTACAAGTCAGCTTGAGATTCTACTCAAAATGGGAATTAGAATGGGACAGTCAGCAATTTGGATATTCCATCCTGCCCTTGGCAATGTAGCTTCATGACATTTATAACAACCTTACCTTTTTCTTCCTAGTGGCATCACTTCACCCTGTATCTTCTGAACTGAAATATTAAAACAAGCAATAAGCAAGCATATGTATAGGGAACTCTCCTTATAGTCTTGCTCAAGAAAGATCCTTACAGTCTTGCGCAAGAATGGCCTTTATGGTGTTGCTCAAGGGTTAACTCCACATACTGAAGGAGCAGGGCATAGGTTGATTCAGGTGGGAGGTAAAAATGTTAAGAGTTACAACCCCAACCCCAATCCATTCCCATCTTGTTCAAACTGAGGCAGGACAAGTATTTGGGCAACCAACCTGTACTCAGGATTTGCACTGATTTGTGAATTTTAACCCTGAAATGATACCCTGACAGGCTGGGTTTCATAGATCTTTGTGAAAAATGTCATTTTACTTTTCAAGACAAGAACCTCTTCTGAATAAAACAACAATCACCTGTTGTTTTTCCTCTTCCACTGTGACTGAAAGAGGTCCTCAGACCCAGCCAAGGAAAGGGATGGTGGCTTCAAACTACCCCAGTCACAAGCTGGATATGATTGGAATCACAGCTCATACATTCACCTGCTTCATCAATGTGGCATTTATCCATTTCAGTGATATTTTGCTGTGGTGTACTTCAAATAATTCAATCAGATGCTTAAGCTCCATCTAAACTGACAGGTCAGGCCTTGAGTTAACTGATAGTGTTAGTCGTAGAAGTGTAGGGAGGCTCATGTGGAATGTAAAACAATGCCATGGTTCTTTTGGCCAACTGGGCAATTTCTCTGCTGAAAATATTTTCAAACAATTTGTAACATGTTATTCTAAGTGCGAGACCTCTGAGACCTCTAATAACAGAAGGTTCCCTTACAGCTGCTCTGAAGTGAGCAGCTGTAAGGCTTGAAAGTTGAAGAGTTTTAATCCAGAAATCCTCTGACCCAGGAATCTTCAACAACCAACTAAAGCATTGAGAGTTGACATATCATTCTAAAACAGCTGTTGAGATTAAGTCAAAAATTCACACAACACCAGGTTAAAATACAACAGGTTTATTTGAAATCACAAGCTTTCAGAGCATCGCTCCTTCATTAGGTACAGTGAGAGAGGGCACACTGATACAGAGCTGCTGAGATGGTTATCCCTCTCTTTCATTAGACATTCCTCTGCTCAGCACCTGAGAGTTTATTGTTCTTGGAGCATGTGCAGGATTACATTATTATGTAATTCTCTTAGCACTGAAGATATTTTACAAGTTATGCATTCATGTTGCTGAACATTAAAGGGTCATAAATATCCATATCTCATTTGAAATATGACAGCAAACAGTATCTACATATGATTTTAGAGTCAGTCATTCTGGGAGAATTTTGTAAGCCTTTTTCTGGGAAGGGGGATGCTTGAATTAATATTTTCATCATTTGTATGATGGAGAATCGTTTACACTTGGTTAATTCTAAAACGTATTCACGGGGTGTATGTGTTGCTGGCAAGACAAGCATTTGTTATCCATCTCTTATTTCCTCTACTAGGCCATTAAGGAATAGCTACATCACTGTCAGCTGGAGTCTCATAGAGACTAGTTTAGGTAAGGCTGACAGATTTCCTTTCGTTAAGGGCATTAATAGATGAATACACACCATTGCCCTCAGATAGAGGCTTACTCTAGAACAAAGAGAACAGATGACACCAAGGAGAGGCAGAGACCCATGGACAGACTTGCAGCCATGTGCCAAATAATGTCTGCAGAGGAGGCACGAAAGGATTTTGCAGTTCTCCCGGTGCCATGCTGATAAAGATGATGAGATAGGTACATTGATCATAAAGAGGTCAGCCAGGTGGACAACATAGAATGTAGGTTCCCTGTTTGAGACTGTTAGCCTGGTCCAACCAGGGAGCACTGACTGACAGAAAAGAACAAGAGTGTCAGATATCCTGTTCACTGTGACAGCTGGCTCTGAGAGAGTTGGGTCAGTGTCAAACACTCTCCATGTGTAAATAAAGGGTGACTTGGTGACAGGATACCACCCTCTTTGGAGTTATTTCAGTAACAATGAAAGAAAAGCACGCTTCTGAAGAAATTCACTCAGAACAGTCATCTTTGAGTTGGAGGGTAAGCATTTCTGCTATCAATCCATTGTTTGGGAAACTTGACTCATTTGATCCTGCCAAAAATTGGGCCCAGTATGTGGAAAGAATGTGTTATTGCTTACTGGACAAATGACATTGGGGCAAATGAAAAGCAACAAGTAATTCTCCTGATAGTTTGTGGACCCATAGCTTTTTCAGTTATTAGGAGCTTAACTTTCTCTGAGGCATCAGATACTGAAACATTTCAACAGTTAAAAAATTTAGTTAAGGAATATTACAATACCAAGTTTCCTCTAATTCTGAGATGCTGACAGTTTTACGTGGCTATTCAAGAATCGGGGTATCCGTCTTAGCATTTTGACTAGATCAAGATGATTGGTAGAGGCATGTGACTTTAACATGTTGAGAGACCATTTGGCATGTGAGGTTAATGATGTATCCATGCAAAAGTGCCTACTAGCTGAAGGCCAACTGGTTTTATCATACAGCAAGTGGAGCATATAAGTTGCAGGGTATTCTGATGGATGTGGATAACATTGCGAGTCCGACTTGAGTGAAACCAATTGCATAGTCTCACTCAGGACATATCCTGAACAGAGGGAGTCTAGGTCAGTCCCAAATCAAAGCCTAACCTTGGCCGACTGGTTAAAATTGTCTTCAGGATCCAGGCCAGAAAGCCATTGTAGTAGCTGCTGGTATGCAGACTTAAGGCTGTAAAAGAGTCCCACCAGACCTAAATTAAGTAAGGGAAGTCAAAGGCCAGTCTCAGGAGAGTGCATACCCTGGCTTGGAACAGTTTAATTGCTTGGCAACATCCAAATCAGAACCAATCAAAATAAACATCTGGTGAAACGGTTCTAATGGAGGTCAATTATCAGTGAAAGTGGTTGAGAAAGATTCATCTAGATTGGTTCAACATTTTTTGATTTTAGAAAATGGTTGCCTGAGTGAAGTCCTAATTAAACACCCAACCGTTTTTCAGGAAGATCTAGGGACTATCAATGGAACCAAGGCCACCTTGCATGCTGAAGCAATTCTGCGATTTTGTAAGTACATTGCCTTATGTGAAAGAATTAAAGACAGAAATCAGAAGATTGGAAAACAAAGGAATCATCAAACCAGCCCAGTTTGCAGAATGGGCAGCACTGGCTGTACTGATTATGAAGCCCGAGAGATCTGTCTGCCTTTGTGGGGATGCTAAGCAAATGATAAACCATCTTTTGCAGCTGGATAAATATCTTGAATAGAGGATTTATACGTAAAGCTGACAGGGGAGCAATCCTTCACGAAGCTGGAAACGAGCTATGTGTTTAGATGAGGACTCCCAGAAATGTGCTACAATTAGTACCCGTAAGGGCTTGTACCAATATCTGAGACTGCCGTTTGGGGTATCATCAGCCTTTGCAATGTTTCAATGGATAACGCAAAACATTCTACTAGGTCTAGATGATATACTAAGAGAAGACTAATAAAGGAAGACTAATAAGGAGCACTTAGAGAACTTGGACGTATTGCTTGAATGATTCTCCCAGGCAGGGGTATGCTGAAGAATGGCACCGCCAAATGACTTATTTGGTCTACAGAGTTGACAAGTTCAAATGAAGGCGATCAAAGGTGACCTGGCTCCCACCTCCGTACTGGATCTTAGAACTTTCCTTGGGCAAGTCAATTATCGACTCTTAAAAAAGGGTAAGCCTTGGAAATAGTTGTGTAGCTAAGCCATAGCTCTGAGAGGCAAAGAAATAGCTATCACCCTCGAAGTTGTTGCCACACGATGATCCCAAGCGAGCTCTGGTATTGACATGCAATGCTTGTGGCATCGGGGTAGTATTAGCTCATAGGTGGCCCAGTGGAGAGGGGCGCCCAAAAGTGAATGCATCCAGGAATTTGGCTAATACAGAATGTAAATATCCCCAGATAGAAGAACAAGGTTTGATGATCATATTTGGAATCCCACGCAGACACTGGGAAAGTGTGCAAACTGCACACAGGTAGTCACTGAGGCTGGAATCGAACTTGAGTCCCTGGTTTTCTGAGGCAGCACTGCTAACCATGCCACCCCTTTAACTTTTGAAATCAATACTTTTGAAATATTTGGAGGGTTTGCAAGAACTTCTCTATGGATATAAATTTGTAATAATAACCAACCACAAATACCTGCTAAGTCTAGTTAAAGAGAACAAGTCAGTGTCGCCCATAGCTTCAGGCAGAATTCTGTGGTGAGCTGAAGATAAAGGGTGATAAAACTCAAACGACAGATGTGACTTTCAAACTTCCAAAGAATAAATGAAACTGACAGTTTTATAGTACTCCGATAAGATATTGGAAGGACCTGCTGTACTACATGTGGGGTCTCTTCATCTAGGTGTGGAAGGCAAGATAGGATTCAATAACATCTGCTGTTAAATTTGTGGTTTTGAACATTGTCCTATCACCTGAAATTTGACATAGATGTCCAAAATGTGTACGGTAACCTCTCAGCACATGCATACTGTGCAAACCTACTCTCACAACCAGGTAAGAAAGCAACTTGAGCCATATGGTCACAGAAACATAAGAAGACTACAGAACAGGAAAAAGGTATTTTGGCCCATCAATTCTGCACCAGCACCAACCTACTCTGATCCCATTTTCCAGCACTTGGATATTTTCCTGCATGATATGGCAACAAAAGTGCGCATCTAAATAGAATTCCCACAGTGTGAAAACAGATCATTTGTCCTACGGAGTCCACAACGACCCTCCCACCCAGTCTCGCCCTCTCCCTGTAAGCCTGCATTTTCCATAGCCAATCCACCTAGCCTTCGCATCCCTGGTCACTATATGGGCAATTTAGCATGGCCAATTCACCTGACCTGCACATCTTTGGACTGTGGGAGGAAACTGGACCTTGGGAGGAAACCCACGCAAACATGGGGAGAATGTGCAAGACTTAGGCAGTCACCTGAGGCTGGAATCGAACCTGGGTCCCTGGTGCCACCCCTTTAACTTCTTGCAAACAATACTTTTGAAATATTTTTGAGGGTTTACAAGAACTTCTCTTGAGAATTTCTTATTCTACTCATTCCTCGCTGTTTATCGAAAGAACATAGAATTTACACTGAAAAGTCCACCATTTCACAAAGGATTTTATGAGGGTTTTATGGCACCAAGTTGTTTTGGATGTGCATTTTATTGTCTTCTTTTATTGTGACATCACACATGGATCATGTTCTGTGCAATTGCTTTTCTCTCCCTAGCCCTGCCAATGACAACTATGCTCAATAAGTAGGTCTTATGCATCTTAGGAAGCAAATGGCTGCCATATTCACCCAGTTGGTCCATGCTCCCAGATAAGTACACACTTGCAAAGATCACGAAGGAAACAAATAATAATCAAACAAGATGACAAACCATTCGCTCTCGCCTAGTACTCAGCACTCAGAGGTAAGGTGCAAAATCACTGATCAATTCAATCCTGACCAATTGACAATTTTTTCTCCTGAATGAATTAAGCATGAAGCCCATCATACTGGAATGAAATGTAAAACGGAAAAGTTACAACTAGTTTCCGAATGCACTTGTATTTTTCCAGATTTAACCCCTTAACCACAGGCAACTGCACGGAATCCTCCAGGTTGAAATCTCACCATTGGCCATTCTCAATAATGCTTCAGTTTATATTCACACAATATAAAGACAAATGACTAATTGCTCAATTCCCTTTAATGGTTCCAGAGCTGCGAGACAAGAGAAATTGCAGCTGTGGGTGCAACTGGGTTTGAATAAAGCAGAGTGTAATGTTAAACTTAATATTCTGAAGTATTGATAGATCACTTTGGAGAATTTGGGAGCAATTTCAGGGAGGCTTATCTTCTTTGCTTAAATAGTTCCCTCGGGAGATTAAATGTGCTGAGCAGAGTCCACAATAGGACTTGATCTGCTGCACAGAAGGCTGAATGTCCTTTATTTCATTGTGCACTTCAAGAAAATTTAAATAAAACAAAAAGCATAATAAAACTGTAATGAGATCCTTCTCAGTTTAATAGTGTTTTGGTGACTCATTTGATTATGATGTCTTAAGCAACAGTACTCGCAGAAGATCTATTGCTTTCTTGTGGAATGTAATGTCCTCTCCTGCAATAATCACTCAAGACATCACAGGAGCAGTCACTTATTCTCCCAGATCTCACTTAAAGAGGGCCAATTAAATTTATACTGCTCAATCTCATGGTCAACCCCTGGAGGTAACTTTCCATCACCATAGATTTTACAGTTAACTTGTATCTGGATGTATTCTGTGCTCAAACATACATAAAAAAATCTGTAAATACGGTTTAAAAATGCTTTATTACCTGTTACATTGACAGGATGTCAAAACAGTATGGTGTAGAACCATTTGCAACTCCAATAATGCTGATGAATATATAACAATTCTACATTCAAGTAAAACTTGTGCTGGAAGTAAATTCTGACCATTGCATCTAGCTTCTTTTTCTCTTCAGCAATACCTTCATTTAGAGACAATAACCTCGAAAGACCCAAGTCCAGTTCACTGAGCAAACAGACCCCTGGAAAAAGCAAAGATTGCACAAGATTATTGGCTGGTCTGTATGTAAAAATAAATATGTCAGCCAAGCATTTCCCAATATGGGATATCCAGCAATTGTGGGAGAATGAAAACATAAGGGAATATCTGCTGAACTTAATAGTTCTCTTGGCTTTTCTCAACAAGCGACGAATCTTCTCATGATTAGAGGTGAAAACCTTATAGCTTATGTTATCCCTTCTCAAAAGATTTCTAGCCCATCCATTAACTTAATCAAAACAGTTTATCTGATTACCATCTTGTTGTTTGTGAGACCTTGCTGTGAGTATTTTTAGATACTGCACCATTATAACTGCACCTAAAGCAATAACAACACTCCAAAAAGAAACTTTATTGGCTAGAAAGCTGCTTGTTCAGCCAGTGCACTACTGTTCTTGCAAAGTAAAATTGATGAGTGAATACGGGACACATAGACTTTTGCTGGATTTCAAACTACCAACTTCATTCTGCTTCAGGCAGACCTTGCGGTCATTATATTCTGCCTTCTTTATTGGATGCCAATGATTTCTGTCTTCGAGGCGTCAGTATTACCTGTGATCGTGGAGGATGGAATGAACAGTGGGCGAAACGGTGTCCAAAATGGAACTCTGCCAAAGAGTAAATGGTACCAGTGAGTTTGTATTATAGATGGGGGTGGAGGTGGAAGGGCATGACAAAATATCAAAGTAGTATTAGGTCTCAATGGCCACAAATCTTAGATCCCATCTACCAACCCCTTTTACATTGCTAACAACTGTTTTTGGTCCACAAGTTGCATCTGCAACTGCAGGATCACTAAGACTGTCTATTTCCAGCTCCACACCATACCAATTTCATCATTGCCTCAACTCATCTGCTCTTGAAATTCACATCTACATCTCGAGCTGACAATCCAGGACACACCCCATGTTCTACCCGCTATCAAATCTGGACCTCTGTTGGGCATGTCCTATCGCACATGGGGTTCTGTTCACCAATCTCTCCTCAACTCTCTAAAGTTAACTTCCAGGCGAGTAATGGTTTAATTTTAAAATTCTCTTCCATGATTTCAAATTCTTCCATGTTTTCACCCCTCCCAAATCAGGGAGATGTTCAGGCAGTCTTAATATCAATTCAGTACTAATGCAACAGCACAGGTTAATGCTTCAAGAGTTTCATGGGACATTGGCACCAGTACTGGGGAAGAAGGGACCTGTTCAAATGGGACACTCTTCATCCGAACCGTGCTGGGACCAGAGTCCTAGCGAATCACATAACTAGGGCTGTAGACAGGGTGCGGGAGTGAGGGTTCAGTTATGGGGAAATTAGAAAACTTGAATAAAAGGAGGTAGGAGTGCAGAACTCAGGAGAGGTTATTTAAATCTTCAGCACAGACTCAAATAGGAGACAATATCTGGAAAGAGTTAGCAATCAAGCTGCAAGCACACTGGACAAACAAATGACGATGAGAAGAGGGGCGGTTAATATAGGACACAAGGTTTTGTATCTGAATGCACGTTGTCAAAGGAATAAGGTAAATGAGCTTATGACGCAGATCAAAATTGGCAAGTATGATGTGGTGGGCATCACGGAGTTGTGGCTGCAAGAGGATCAGGATTGGGAGGTGAAAATTCAAGGATATGCATTCTATCAAAAAGGTAGGCAGATGGGAAGAGGGGGTAGGGATGCCTTATTAGTAAAAAATGAAATTAAATCTATAGTAAGAAAAAAAGTGTAGGTCAGATAGTGTAGAATCTGTGTGGATAGAATTGAGCAACCACAATGGTCAAACAAAGCCATAGTTGGAGTTGTGTACAGGTCTCCAAATAGTAGTCAGGAGCTGGGACACAAGATACACCAGAAGATAGAAAAGATGTGTAGGAAAGGCAAAGTTACAGTGATCATGGGGGATTTCCATATGCAGGTAGACTGGGAAAATCAGGTTGGTAGTGGATTGCAAGAAAAGGAGTTTGTGGAATGTCGATGAGATGGCTTTTCGGAGAAGCCTGAGAAGGAGTCCAGTAGGGAACATGAATATTGGATTTAGTGAGACAGACTTAATAAGGCAGCTTAAGTGAAGGAACTCTAGGAGGCAGTGATCATAATATGACTGAATTTACTCTGCAATTTGCAAGGGAGAAGATAGAATCAGAGGTAACGGTATTACAGCTGAATAAAAGCAACTACAGAGGCATGAGGGAGGAGCTGGGGAGAATTGACTGGGAGAGGAGCCTAGCAGGAAAGACAGTGGAACAGCAATGGCAGGAATTTCTGGGAGTAATTCAGGAGACACAGCAGAGATTCATCCTGAGGAAAAAGAAGCATGGTACAGGGAGGATGAGGCAACTATGGCTGACTAAGGAAGCCAGTAATATAAGGGAAAACTGTAAGCATTTCTTTTGATAGATAAAGGGCAAAGAGAGGCAAGAGTGGACATTGGGCTGCTGGAAAATGATACAGGAAAGATAGTAGTGGGGATCAAGGACATGGCTGAGGAACTGAATAATTATTTTGTATCAGTCTTCACAGTGTAAGATATGAGTAATATCCCAAAAATTCAAGAGAACCAGGGGGCAGCGCTGAGTATGGAGACAATCACCAGGGAGAAGGTGCTCGCGAAACTGAATAGCTGGAAGGTGGATAAATCACCTGGACCAGATACACTATACTCCAGAGTTCTAAGGGGGTTAGCTGAAGAGATAGTGAAGGCATTAATGGCGATCTTTCAGGAGTTGCTCAAATCAGGAAGGGTCCCAGAGGACTGAAAATTACTAACGTGATACTACTGTTTAAAAAGGGAGTAAGGCAAAAGATGGAAAATTACAGACTGATCAGGATAAACTCAGTCATTGGTAAGGTCCTGGAATCTGCTCCTATGTCTTATGGTCTTATAGAGTTTGTCTCAAATTTCTAATATGCCAGCTGCTGGAATTTAAATTTTAATTAATAAAATATGGAATTGAAAGCTATTTGCAATAATGGGTGACCATGAAACTATCAATTGTTGTAAATAACCAATTGATTCACTAATGTCTTTTAAGAAAGGGAATCTGTCATCCTTACCTGGTCTGACCTACACTAGACCTATAGGCATGCTTTTGATTCATAACTGTCTCCTTAAGTGGCCTAGCAAGCCAATCAGTTCAAAGGGCAGTTAGGAATAAACAGAAAATACTGGCCTTGACAGTCACACCCATATCCCATGAAAGAATTAATTGGAAATCTGCAACCACCTCTGGCCCTTCAATACTTCAAGAAATTTGTATTCCTGTAATTATGGCCTCTTGACAATCCTTAATTTTGATTGTTCCACCATTGTTCGCTGTGCCTTCAACAACCAACATATTATGGTATGGAATTCCATTCCCTAAATGTTAACATCTCTAGAATCGTATAATCCTGACTGTGTGGAAACAAGCCCTTCAGCCCATCAAGTCCACACCAATCTCTGAAGAGTAACCCACCCAGACCCATTCCCCTACCCTATTACTCAACATTTACCTCTGACTTAATGCACCGAACCTACACATCCCTGAACATCTAACCTGCACATCTCTGGATTGTGGGAGGAAACTCTCACAGCACGGGGAGAATTTGCAAACTCTACACAGACAGTTGCCAGAGGCTGGAATCAAATCTGGGTCCCTGGCACTGTGAGATAGTAGTACTAACCATTAAGCCACCAGGCCACCCACCCCCATCTCACTTGCTTTGAAAATCTCCTTAAACTTGAGCTCTTTGACCAAGTTTTTGGTCATCTGACATCATATACAGCTCAATGTAAATCACATTTCTTTGAAGTGGCTTGGAATGACACATTAAAGGCACTATACAAGTTAAAGCTATTTTTACGTGCTGAAATTGTTACCTTTCTTGTCCTTTTTAAAGGCCATGCCAGAGCACTATTTGGAGAAAGGACTTGTGCAAGATTAATGGTTTTTTTGTGGATATTACAGACATCTGTTCAAACACTTTGCTGTAACAAACTTCTCTCCTAGCTACCACTAGTGGGTAACCAGGGAATTGGAAAATACCCTAAATAGAAACCAGAGCTGATCCAAATGGAGAATCTTGCTTCCAAGGTCCTGCAGCAAAGCTCTGCTAGTTTTTAACACTAGACCCAACAACACCACCTCAACTACCAGCAGAGGAAAATCCAGGCCTAATGTGAAGTGACTTCACCAACTGTCTTCGGAATGTTTTTTAACATTCTCTCACAGTTTTAACAGCTCCAACATCAGAAGCCAAATTGAACCCGTGGCTCAACTAGTAACCCCATTAACTGTGAGGTGTGGTTTCTGGCATCAAATTCCATTCTAGGACTTGAACACAAAAACAAATTTGACACCCCAGTATTGCACGGTTGGAGGTGCCTATCTGATGAGAAATTAAATTGAGACTTTGTCTGCCTTCTCGAATGGGCATAAAGTCTCATGGCACTACTTTTAAATTAAAATAATATTTCTGCTCATGTCTTGGCCCACATTTATCCTTCAATCAAAATCACATAAGCAGATTATCTGGTCATTATCACATTGCTGCATTTGGGAGCTTACTGTGCATAAATTAGCTGTCCTATTTCCTACACTACAACACTGACAACACTTCAAAAAGCACTTTAAAGGCGATAAGGTACTTGGGACAATGAGATCATGAAAGGAGTTGTATAATTGCAGGATTTTAAAAAATCTAATCTATTGAAAACTGCACTTCTCCAACAGAAATATTGAAATAAGTTTTTTCTCCGTAATCACGCATCATTGTTTGATTTTGAACTTCCACAAATAAATTTAGCTGTGCTTCCACTAATCTGTTCAAAATCAGGACATGAATGGGGGATTTCTAGCTCACCACACTTTAAATGAGGAACAACAATGTCCCTTACCTACTCCACTCCACCAGAGCGAACAGCTGACCTTTCATTTCCACTATTCCCGAGACCCAATTTTGAGCCTGTATTAGACTTATGATTGAAAGGACCTTGCTTGTTGTGCAGTACTGTGTCTAGGCCCAGATATGGGCCCAAAGTAACTTGGCAGAAAGGAAGGGGCTGCTTCTTAAAGCTATGGTGAAACAGTTTTTAAAATAAGAAAATCTGAACATGGACAACTCCTCCCAAATTTTTTTCTACCCTTTACGTCTTCAGGAAAAAGTGGGTTAATGAAAATCTTTGCTGATGAAAAGATGTGGTTAAAATCTTTCAGGATGCTTCTTCCCCCTTTCATGTCAGCCTCTTCCTTTCCAGGAACTAAAAGCCATGTTGAATTATTGGCAGCAACATCTTTCTTTTGAGTGCGGTCTGTGATTCTGGCAATGCCAGCCCCATCAATGCACAATAATGAAGCAAGGTTGCTAAAATTACTCTGACCTCATTCTGTCATGGAGCAGGTCAGAAACAAATTGACAGTAGTCATTTCAAACCCTCTAGGAGTTAATATCAACTCTCTAGGTTATGAAAAGGTCAAACAAATCTTATAAATTCAATTTGAAAAACAGAGCGCTTTTGGAATGATTCTAACTTTGGAGAGTCTGAAGTAGTCACACAGCATGAAAATAGCAAAAATAAAGCTTCACTGAAAGAACTTGTTCACCTCATGTTTGGTGGAGCCCTCACGACTGAGCTGAATGAGTGTCATGGCAACAATGAATAATAAAATGATTTAGCGTTTGTATTCTTATTTTAGGACAGCTCATGAAGCATATTATGAGCCACAATATTTCATTATAGTTCAGGAAAGTGTCCATGCTAGCAGTCTGCAGATTCACATATGCCTTGTTCTGAAATTGGATAAATTACATGATGACTTTCAATCATCCAATTTTATAAGTGGCTATTACTCACACTTTGGTGACAAGTTTCTTGGAAACTTATTTGGGGTTCAGTAAGTAGCCTTGGCAGCCAGACAAAGACTGAATTATCTTATGGTAACATCAGGAAATTAATTTGCACTCCTTTGATAATAAATGCACACAAGGATCAGGCTTTATGCTGTGTTGCTGTCTCAGCCAATTGTTTATCCACCTGGAGTCATCATAAACCAAGCATTTAATGAAGAACTGATTTACTTCTAACAGTCATAATTCTATGAGGGCTTGATTTTCAAAGGAAAGGTAAATAAGCAGGATAGGCAATCAGGCACAGCCTCTGCTGAATGTCTGGGACAATTGCCAGATATAGACAAGATCCTCTTTTGATATTTGCACTCGATTCATTAACTGTAGCTTGACTAATCTCTGTCAATTTTCTGCTTTGGAAGAATTCCCCTTGTTCCCAGGATCAGAGATATTCAAGAGAATTTTAGTCAACTCCCCAAAGCCTCCATCCAGGGTAGGCTGTCAACATTATGGTCAAAATGTCAACAGTACTGAAAGGATTTTTTAAAAATGCTTAATTTTTGCAGAGATAGTGATTTAAAATTATCATTCAAGTATTTTAACATTCTTTACCTATTAAGATCCTCCTCCATTATTTATTGTAACACTAGATCTTAAGAATTCAGGTGTCCTTTGGGCCCAGTAATGTTGAATGCAAAAACAGGAAATATGACTTACTTAAGTCCTTGAACTCTCCCATTTTTTTTACTTCTCATATATCAGAAATGTTTTTGCATAATGTTTCAATGTGTAATATGACAAGGCAAACAATTCTTACAAACGTCCATCTACTACTCTAATGCTGTAAAGCTGAATGCCCTGAATAACATTTATGTAAACGGTAAACTCAGTCTTTGTCAATAGGAGAGTAAGTCCCATTTCTGTCAGCTTCACTCTATGATATGTTTGTTATTGGTAAAATTCAGAACCAAGAAGAAAGTATTCACACACGCAAACATGTTTGTTGCAAAATATTGAACCTTACAAAAGGACTGAAATCAGAAACCTGTGGATGGCATGAAATCGCATAAGGCCATCTCACAAATATGAATGCAAGGGAGCAACTTCCATCAATTTTCAATTCTGGAAAGCAACAAAAATTTTGCATATTCCTCAAGTTCAAATCTAAGCCCTGAGATCACACAGAGCAACTGAGTGTAAAAATGTTTGATGTGCTATTTGAATTTCTTTTATTTCATCCAAGATGTTAACTCAAAGAAATTCCTTGGTACCTCCAGCTAGATTGTAAATTAAACAAAAAAGAGTTATGTTTTGAAAGTTTTATGTCAGCACTTATATTGTTAACATAGAAATAATCTTTGATTATATGCATTATAAAATTGTTAAGGAGCCCTGATGCTGTCTCTACATAACAACAGGTATGATATATTGCTGCTTAGATTTCACCAATGATTTATAAACCCTTTAGGAACAGGGATTGAATGTTCAGGCTATGTGCAGCACTGCAATAATAGTTGCATATCTTGCAAGAATGTCAAACTCGAGATGAACATTCAGATATTAAATTAACACTAAGGGTAAAATACAGGAAGTCATTTGGTATTGTTAGTGGAAAGCTCGACCTCCAGGGGTCATTAGTTGATGCAGAATGCTTTCAATTAATATTCCCTTTCAAATGAAGATCTCCTAATGGAATCGCCGAACTTTACAATTGTTCGATTGTTTCTTGAACTAAAAAGTAATCAATTTACTTGCTTTAGTTTTAGACATGGGTGACAAAATACAGCCAGCTGAAAATGATCAACATTGAGAACATTCTGCCATCCAACCTTGGATTTCCTGCTATTTGAAAATAATTCATATTGACAGACAGGCACCTCTACCCAAGCATAGATACTACTGTTCAAAAAAAAGCAAAATATTGTGGATGCTAGAAATCTGAAATGGAAAAAAAAGAGAATTTGGGGGAGAAACTCAGCAGGTCTGGCAGCATTCGTGATGAGAGTAACAGATTTATCATGGAGTCTGATGTGATCCTTTCACACAATTATCCTTAAAGTTTATAAGAAATGATGCACACAAATAAATCTAAATTCCAAAGGTATTCCAAAATATCGAGAATGTTGTTATGAAGAGGAAAATGGATAACCTTTCCCTTTCTCCTAATCTCTCAGTGATTTGCAACAAAGTGCACATTAAAGGCACTTTTTCTCAGTACCTTGATATTCAATCATGAACACAAAGCAAGTTTTTGGAGAAGTATGACAGGAAGTAATAAATAGACCATACCCCAGAATGTAAACACAGTAACCACACATTTTGTCTGTCACGCACACACACCTACACATGTGCACACAGAGTTGCATTCCAGAGAACAAAGCACTTAAAAGAATGCTTAGATTGAGTGTTGAAAACATGGATAAGTTCCTCTCATGGTTTTTCGAAGATTGAAAATTGGACATCTCTGGATTTCAACATGGGATTATGGCTATATTTCTCCAGAAACAAATCTTATCAGGTGAAAACGAATTAGACTGCCCCGTATGATATGATTTGAATGGTGTTTAGGTATGGTTCTATTCCTTTCTCTGGAGGAATTGTCCCTTCTTTTCTTCTTAGTCTCCAGACTGACTAGTTTCCTCCAGATTAATAAAATTGATAATTAATAGCCAGTTTCAGTTATTTGATGAACATTTCTATTGTCCACCTAAATGTTTTAATTAGAGGATACTGTTTTGAAAAGAGAATGGATGACAATCTTGCACATTCACTTCTGACTTTTTTGATTTCTTTATAGTTGTCAGGTCAAATTTTGATCTTGGAGGCAATAAACCTCATCACCCATAGATTTTGAGTTTGAGTCAACCCAGAAGTGGGAACTGCATAACTCCCCAGATGGTTTTTAATCTGTTGAAAGGAGTGCAGCCCAACCAGTGCTATTTACATATTACAACTTCACAGAATCTTGTTCAGAAATGCAGGACTCTTCATCCGGAATTCACAGAATGTCACCAAACCCTTGATGGCCATCTTGGGTCAAGGTAAAATGCTCATATGCCATGTTGTTCTTTTATGTTATTAACGTAAAAAAAGACCATCACCACTTGCTTGCAGGCACATAACATAGATGTGACAATATTATTTCACTGTTGCATTAAATGTGAAGTAATGTAGATCAGAAAAGAGCTCTTAGAATCTTTTTGGACATATATACCATTACAGTAGACAGACAGTCATTCATTCATCGGAGTGGGTGTTGAAAGTTTTAACTGTCAGAAGTAACTCAGCTTATCATAAAAATAGTGTATTTAGGAAAATAAAAGCTTTTTTTGCAGGGAAGTACAATGATGGAGAAGAGTTTAAAAATGCATCATATTTGTTCTGATAATTCATGTGCAAATGCCACAGAGCTTTTCAGTGTAGGTGTGATGTATTTGTGAACATAAAGAAGTTGTCAAATTTAAGTACGTTTGCTACTTTCGTGTGCCACTAAAAGCTTATAATGGGAATGTCAAGGACATCCATGATGGGCTCCTGAGATGCAACTGATTCACCGTAACATTTACAAGGCGAAGGCTTCATCTCATGTGTTCCACGACTGGGGACTCATGACAATTCAAATTGTCCCTCATCTTCCACTCGTGGTTCAAATCACCACATTGTCTATACCTCATACAGTCCTGCTGACCAACTGACTTTGAAGAAAGTCCTTTTCAGGGACATCTGATTTAGCTCAGTAATGAAGCACTGTTCTTTAAGCTCTAAACATCCTCAATTCTATCCATCTGGATAGTGGATAGATACTAACAGCTGAATTTGAATTGTTTTTGAGAAAAAGGGCCAGGCAGTGATGAGTGGGGTACCAGGATTCGATGCTTTGACCCAACTAATCACAATCTATGTAAATGATTTAGGTGAGGGAAATAAATGCAATATCATCAAGTTTGCAGACACACAAAGCTGTGTGGGAGGGTGAACTGAGAGATGGACGCAGAGATACTTCAGTGTGACTTGGACAAATGAAGTGAGTGGGCAAATGAATGGCAGATGAAGGATAACATTGATAAATGTGAGGCTTATCCAATTTGATAGCAAAAACATGAACAGTTTATTATTATTGTCTGAATAGTAATAGATTGGGAAAGGGGGAGAAGCTCAAGACCTGGGTATCCATGTACACCAGTCACTGAAAGTAAAAATGCAGGTGCAGAAGTGGGGAAGGTGACAAATGGTACATTGGCCTTCATAATGAGAGGATTCGGGTACAGGAGCAAGAATCTCTTGCTGCAATTGTACAGGATCTTGGAAAAATGACACCAGAAAGATTATGTGCATCTTCTTTAGGGGGTGGGGGAGTGTGGGGAGATAAATGTTTGTTTACTAGACTGGTTCCTGGGATGACAGGATTGACACACGAAGAGAGACTGGATCAGTTAGGACTATGTTATAGAGTCATAGAGTCATACAGCTGGAAACTGATGCTTAGATCCAACTAGCCCACTCCGACCGTGTTGCCAAACTAACCTAGTTCCATTTGCCCCCTAGACTTGAAATCCTCACCCTACGGAAATAACACCAGCCATTCGCCTTATCTATACCCTTCATGGCTTTATAAACTTCTCTAAGGTCACCCCTCAACCTCCTACGCTCCAGTGAAAAATATCTCAGCCTATCCAGCCTCTCTTTGTAACTCAAACCCTGCATTCCTGGCAACATCCTGGTAAATACTTTCTGCCAGCTTCATAATATCTTTCCTACAACTGAGAGACCAGAACTAGACACAGTACAGATGGTTCTGCTATAATGCATGTTTCTTCATCGTGAATTGGTTTTAATGCAATTGATGAATTTAGAGCATTATTTGTAGAACACAAACTTTCCTTACCTGTATTGGTGATAACACATTACTGGCTCCATTAGTTTAAATGGTGCAGCTATTACATGATTTTCTTATAACATGATATCGCACGAGAACAGAACTGTCAAGTTATATCAGAACTGGTTGTACTCCAGAAGAGGCCTCATCAACTCCTAAACTCAAAAGTCTGAGCAATAAAGGCAAGCATGCTAAACGCCTTCTTAACTAGCCTGGCTAAATGTGATACAAACATCAAAGAATTATGTACCTGAACTCCTAGGTTTCTCTGTTCTACAATATTACCCAAGACACTGGGGCTTAGAAGAATAAGTAGGAGTTTTATCAAACTCTATAAAATGTTGTGGTTCTGTTCGCCGAGCTGGAAGTTTTTGTTGCAAACGTTTCGTCCCCTGGCTGACAGCTGAAACTGACAACCGGAAGCGGCAGGGACAGACCACTATAAACACCGGAGGAAACATCAAAGAAGCACTTCGCAGGAGGCTCCCGAGCACTGATGATGTCGCCTAGCCAGGGGACGAAACATTTGCAACAAAAACTTCCAGCTCGGCGAACAGAACCACAACAACGAGCACCCGAGCTACAAATCTTCGCACAAACTTTGAACTCTATAAAATCTTAACTGGAAGGATTTTCCAGATGATGAAGAAGTACAAAATCAGGAGTCATAGTCTAAGAATATAGGTTAGGCCACTTAGTACTGAGATAAAAAGAAATTTCTTCACACTCAGAGATTGTCACCTACAAGAAGCGATTGGAACGAAAACATTGAATGTTATCAAGAAGGAGTTAGATATAGTTCTTAAAGCAAAAGAGATTGAAGGGTCTTCAGAATAAGTGGGACTAAGGTACTGAGTTGGATGATCAGCCATGATCATATTGCCTGGCAGAGCAAGCTCAATGGACTGAATGCTCTCCTCCTGCTTCTATTTTCCATGTTTCTAGGAATCCTGACTCAAATCCAAGGCCAGCAAAGAGGCCCATCTCACAGTCCTTGCTGCCTAGAATGCACAAAACTCTTGTTCTGTCCTTTTCCTGTTAAACAGAAAATAAAACAAGCATCTGACTTCTGCATAGCAGCATTTCCCCTCTCTGCCTGTCTCACAAACATACCTGCTCCTTCACCGTGAAAAGCATTTGGCAGAATGAACACAGGGTTAGCCCACCAGAGGGATTTCTAATTTTCCCAATTTCATGCATTAGTAGTTCCAATCACCTGAACAGAGTTATCAAAAAATTCACCTTCCTTTGGCAGACCAGTTTGTGCATGTGCAGATGAGCGGATGAGGGCAAAAATGCGAATGCTACTGGATTAGCAATGTGGATGCCTGGGCAACTTCTCCACAGATAAAGTTCACATTCCACCAGCTAGTTCAATATATGTGTCAAACCTCCCATCTCTGGATTATTACAGACTCTAAGTAGAGCTACAATGTGGGTCAGGTGCACACATCGGAACTTGCCTATTGCACCTGAGTGAGGATTGCCCATGCTCAACTTCAATGGACAATTTCTCCACTCCTCCAGATCTATGTGAATGTCTCAGAGTCTGGGTTTGATGATCTTGCACTTCTTCACTGGAAAGTTTACCAGGAAATGTTGGACAGTTTAAAACATACATCAACACTTAGGTAACTAGACAACATGCAACAGATAATCCTATAACTACACAGAGGAGATCTGAGCTCTGCAATCCTGCCACTTTTACTCATGAATATTGTTAATAACAAAACAACTACACAGCTCCATCCTCACTGCAAAATGGCAAGGCTGAAGCTTTTGCAATCATCTTCAGTTAGACATGCCAAGTGGCTGGCAGGAAATTCTAGGATTTTGACCCAGTGATTATCACCCTATCAGATGACATTTAATCATTAAGTTGTTGGAAGCAGTCATTGACAGAGACATGAAGTGACAATTAATCAGCAACAGCCTGCTTTGTGATGCTCAGCATGGATTCCACTGTCAACTCCAGAGTCATTCTAACTACGGTGGAAACATGGATAAAAGAGCCAAGTTCCAAAGGTGAGATAAGGAGAGAAAGATAACACTTGACCTCAAAGCAGCACTTAACTTAGTGTGGCATCAAGGACCAAAAGAGAAAATGCTGGAAAATCTCAGCAGGTCTGGCAGCATCTGTAAGGAGAGAAAAGAGCTGACGTTTCGAGTCTAACTGACCCTTTGTCAAAGCTTTGTCAGCTCTTTTCTCTCCTTACAGATGCTGCCAGACCTGCTGAGATTTTCCAGCATTTTCTCTTTTGGTTTCAGATTCCAGCATCCGCAGTAATTTGGTTTTATCCAGTGGCATCAAGGAACTCTAGCAACATTGGGGTTAATGGGAAAAAGAGGACACCTCCCACTGATTGGAGTCATACCCAGCTCAAAGGAAGATTATCGGAGGTCAATCAAATCAGTCACAGAATACCACAATGTAGTGTGTTTGGCCCAACCATGTTCTGCTGCTTCTACAACAGAAAACCCTGGGAATACTCAGCAGTCAGACGGCATCTGTTAACAGAGAAACTGAGTTAATTTTTTACATCAATGACTCTTCATAGGAACTCATATCTTAAATCTTTTTTTTCTATTGACTAGCCTATGTGATAGAGTCTTGTTGCATTGCATTTTCTTAATCAGTACAGGTCAGAATTTCCCCGAATTGAAGTGCCTAAAAATAGACGCCATGCATTTAAGGTGATGGGTTAGAATTCAAAGGAGATGCGAGGGGCAGAGAATGGTAGGTGTGTGGAGCATGCTGCCAGGGGTGGTGGTGACGGCAGGTATGATAAGGGTGTTTAAGAGACTTTTTAGATAAGCACATGAATATGCAAGGAATGGAGGGATATGCACCACAGTCAGGCAGAAGGGTTTAGTTTAATTTAGCGTTATATTTGGCACAACATCATAGGCCAAAGGGGCCATTTTGTACATTTGTACATTTCTGTCTGTGTTGGAAATTGACTATTTTACAAATGGTTGTCATTATTTCTTCCATTTCAACATTTCATAGTGGCACCGGATATTCACATCCCCCAGCTTGCATGCCCTATAAGCTATTCAACTGGACACTTGTCACAAAGTTGTAATTCATGAAATATTAATCTTTAATTGTGTCAACTGATGCAATAGCTTGGAGTGTTGTTTGAATGAAAACACCTTCAAATGAGCCAGTACACTGTTCCCAAATGGCTATGGAGGCCCCCCGACCATCGAAACTGGCCAAACTCCACAGGGAATTATAAAATAAATGCCTCACAACATGGGAAGGAAATGATTGGTGTTAAAGAATTGAACTAACAATAAAAAGAAAAGGCTTCTCATCTTCACGATGAGCAGGAGACATAAGAAGTCTCCTGAAATTTATAAAAAGTAGGAGCATGTGTATGTGTGTGTAGTATGTGGGGTGTTTATGCCAAAGACCCCCTATTTCAATGGCATCTTAATCATTTGACAAAAGAGGCTTATGACAACATAGGAATTAGGAGCAGGAGTGGACCATTGAATCCCACTGAATCTACTCCATCATTCAAAAACACATACCTTATTGTCGCTGTTGCTATTGATGTTATTAGTATGCAAAACTCAATTACATTTCTTGAACAAGCTTAAATGATTAAACACCCATAGCCCTCTGGTATAGGAAATTCCAAAAACTTAACACTCTCGGCTAGAAGAAGCTCATCATGGCCTGCACTTTTATTTTCAGACTTTGGGTTGTATCTCATGTTTATTTTGGACAAGTGTCAATTTTGTCACGTTTTACAAATACTGTGCATCTCATTGCAATTTATTTTCCAGATTGGTTACACATTACCAGGACTGTGATTAAGGTCCTCCAAACAGCTTGGGTAGAGGCTTGGAACTAGTTTGGGATGGGAACCCAAGAATGGTAGGAGTGTGGAACGTGGTGGTGGAGGCAGATACGATAGGGGTGTTTAAGAGACTTTTTATATAAGCACATAAATATGCAAGGAATGCAGGGATATGGACCACAGGCAGGCAGAAGGGTTTAATTCAATTTGGCATTAAGTTTGGCACAACATCGTAGGCTAAACATGATGCCAAATTAAACTAAACCCTTAGTTAGAATCAAATCAAACCACACAAAGTAAGAAAGATAGAAATGGAAAGGAGCAGAAAAAGGACTCCAGAATTAAATGGGGTCAAATTATAGGACAGATTTAAACAAATCAAAATGAAAAAGACTCTGAATGCATACAGCATTCGCAACGAGATAGGTGAATTGATGCTGCTAGTAGAGGTAAAAGGAGTGTAATTTAATCTCCATTACAGAGATGTTGCTCCGGTGTCACCAGTACTTGAAGAAGGGAATAGGTTAAAATGAAAGGGAAGTGGAATGAAATAAAATGAGCTCCCAGAGGAAGTGGTGGAGGCGAGTACAATTGCAGCATTTAAAGGTATCTGGATGGGTATATGAATAGGAAGGGTTTGGAGGGATATGGGACAGGTGCTGGCAGATGGGACTAGATTGGGTTGGGATATGGATGAGTTGGACCGAAGGGTCTGTTTCCATGCTGTACATCTCTATGACAATGACTCTATGACTAGACTTTTAAAACAAAGCTGTCTGATTGGACAGTCAACATGGATTTATGAAGGTGAAATCATATTTGACAAATCCAAATGTTTTTCCGGATGCTGCTAGTAGTGTTAATGGAAATCAGTGGATGTCATATGCTTGGATTTTTCAAAGCCTTTTGATAAAGTCCCACACAGGAAGTAAGTAAACAAAATTAAAGTACATGGAATTAGAAATAACATAACACCATAGATTGCAAATTGGTTAACACATAGAAAGCAGAGTGGAGGAATAAATGGGTCACAATCAGGTTGGCAGACTGAAACCAGTGAGGTATCACAAAGATCAACGCTTGTGCTCCAGCCACTCACAATATACCAGTGATTGGGGGGGGCAATTGTAATATTTCCGGGTTTGTAGAATTTACAAATCTTTATGGGAATGTGAGTTGTTAGGAGAATCTGAAGAGGCTTCAAGAGGATTTAGACAGACTGAGTGAGGGGACAGGAGTTTGGCAGATGGGATAGAATGCGGATAAGTGCAAGTTTATCCACTTTGGTAGGCGGAATATAAATGCAGATTATTTCTGAAATGAAGAGAGGTTGGGAATGGCCGATATCCAGAGGACTTCGATATTCTTATTCACAACAGCAAGCAATTCAAAGGAATAAACTTAGGTTAGTATTCATCACAAGAAGGTTTGAGTACTGGAATAGAAAAATACTGTTTCAATTGCAGGGCATACTTCAACAGAGGGAGCACAATGAAAGTCCACCAGACTGATTTCTTGGATGTTTGGACGGTCCTATAAGTAGCCTTTTGACATACCTGTAAGTAGCCTTTTGACATACCTGTAATGTCTGTGCTTAAGAATAACGAAAGACAATCTCTTAGAAACTTACAAAATTTGTCAAGAGATAAACAGAGTAGATATAGAACTGATGTTTCCCTGGCTGTGGGGTCTAGAACCAAGGAATACAGCCTTGAAGATAAAAAGGGAAGCCATTTAAGACTAAGATATGGAGGAATTTATTCAGACTGTAATGTATCTTTGGAATTCTGTATCCAAGAGAACTGTGTTCATTCAGGCATTAAGTAAGTTCAAGACAGAGATTGATAGATCTCTAATCAGTTGTGACATCATGAGACATGAAAATAGCATGGACATATGGTGTTTAGGTAGATGATGTAAAATACATAGCGGGTCAGAGGGACTGAATTGTCTATTCCTGTTCCTAACATTAATGGGACAAAGACCAAGCTGAGACACTTCATAGTGGCTTGCCCACATCTATCATGTGCTGAATTCAAAGTATTTAAATTTAAGCAGCAGGAAACAAATCAACCTGGAAGCAAACAACATTGAAGAATTGATCCACAATTTTTACTTGAAGTAATTGGGGGGGAAACCTTGTATTTATAAAAGCTCTTTTCAGAATCTTATAGATGTTCAAAATACCACATGTCTGCCTAAGTCAGTGTGCAATGTAAGGTAGCTTGCTTAAAATTCTTGTTTCATCACTGCTGTAATGCAAGATATGAATCTGTCTTTGGTGGAAGGAATTAAATGGAAATCTGGCAACCTATTCTGAAAATGCTTAATTATTTTGCCTGAGTCTATACAACTCCAAAGACAAACTGTATATTTACGCTCCCAAGATAAAATGAAAATCAATTGTGTCAAAATTATATGAGTATTTTCTCACTGGGATTTGGTAAAGCAGGAATTGTTTTGTTTCACATGCTTGTAATACTCCTGCACTTGGTATTGCAGAATTGTGTTTTCAATTGGAAGAATTTAAGCTCACCACTGTGAGATAATACAATGGCTTTAAAAGATCTATTTTGCCTTGGTTTCTTTTTGAAGAGAGGTTTAGTGCCACAGGTATAAAGCTGTCTATCCAAAGCCAATAAAGGAAACAACCTGTGAGGCCGACTGTTCCTTTTTAAAGTTAGAACAATTGAAGCAGCATGAATGCGTAGAGTCAGGCTCCCACAGAACCAGGGTTTTAGTTTAGGCTTCAGAAATTATTGGGGTTTTGAAGCTTGGTGTGGAAGCTGTTACATCATTCTCTGTGTTACAGCTTGGGTGCTCTTTCTGCTGTCAGAATTGCATGTGAGTAAATCTGTTTTACTGACTTTGCCTTTGCCAAAGATATGTTGATGGGATGGTATATATTGGAACAGCTACTGTTCAATAGTTAAATCATCGATTATTCTGTTCAGTTTTTAAATAAAGCTTAAGTTCTACCAATTCTTCTTTTGTTTGTATTTGAACAGGGGGTAAGAAGAAAGCGTGTTTTGCTCAAAGCCAAGTCGTGTGACCAATTGAATTACATCTGGAACACAGCATCTTACAATTGCCTTTAAATAAGATAAAACTTAGGATCTAGGCCATCTGTTTGGTATATTTGCAGGGGGTTTGGTCTGATCTATAACAAATTGGGATGTCTTGTTGGGATCAAAATCTCTAATTCCAGGTTAGGCTTGGGATTATTGGACTGAAAGACATTGAGTGGTCAGTGTTGTTTTTTAAAAATTTCAGATGTTGCATTTGGTTGGTTCAAATAGGGTGTGCTTTATGTAATAATGCTTGTTTCAATCACTAAGAATTTCTTGGGAATGGAAGAAGTCACTTTGGTAGTTCACAGAAAGTAAGTAGGGCAAAACGTTTGGGGTTGGCAAAGAGTTTGTAGTTGGAGTTGTCTGCGTCTGCAAGGGAAGGAGAGCTAGTTGTAGCAACAGTTCTGCATTTACAATTGCCAGTAATGCGATTAGAATAATTGGAAATGACTAAAATTCAATTGCAGATGAAGCAGCTTGAATTAGAGGCAATGGTGAGAGAAAAAGAGAAAGAAAGAACAGCCCTGGCAGAAGAGAAAAAAGAAAGAAAGGCAAAAACAAAAGAGAGAGATAATTGCAGAGGAACAAGCAGCAAAATAATTAAAACAGTTTAAATCGGAAAAGGAAAGGAAACAGTTTGAGTTACAATGAAAAGTAGAAGAAAGGGAGAAAAAAAAGAGAGCTTTTGAACTTCAGAGGATGGAATGTAAGAGGAACGTCAATTTTAAATAGCAACGGTAGAAGGTAGGAGTAGTGATGAGGGCAGTGATGAAAAGCAAATCCATGATAGCCAAAAGCTTGGTGGGGATCTACTTTGGGATGTCCAAGCATTACCAAAGTTTTCTGAGAAGGATGTAGCTTTTTTCATTCCATTTGAGAAAGTGGCTAAACAAATGAAATGGTCAATGATCATGTGGGTATTGTTGATTCAAACAATATTGGTAGGGAGAGTTAGTGAGATATTTGCATTTCTGTTAGTATCCAGGGAGTATGAGGGGCTGAATAAAGTATTAAGTGCATATGAGCTAGTGCCAGAGCCGACAGACAATGTTTTAAGAATACAAGGAGGGAACCTAGTCATGTGTACATAGAATTTGAAAGGATCAAACAAGATAATTTTGGTAGATGGATAAGGGCATTGAAAATAGATCAAAGGTATGATGCTCTTAGAGAGACTGTTATTTTGGAGAAGTTCAAAAATTCACTTCCTGAAGTAGTGAGAACTCATGTGCAAGAGCAGAGAGTTTAAACTGCAAAGTTAGTGGCAGAAATAGATGATGATTAAGAGCTAGTTCACAAATCAAGGTTTGGTTTCCGACATCAATTTCAGTCTGTGAGGGATGGAAATTGCAGGAAAAAAATCTTCAGGTTATAAAGGAAAAGGAGATCTCATTGATATTAGTGAAGATAGTTTACCACAGGTTAAAAACAAGAAACCCAAGAGGGGGAAAGAGAAGTGGGGGAAAAAAAAAGCTCAGCTGTGGGAAAACAAGATAAGCCAATGGGATTTCTTAAAGTGGCAAACGAGATCCAAGTGAAAGCTAAAGAGCTGCAAAAGAGAGTCCAGCCTGGTCAGGGCTTGGTGAGTAAGAAATTACCAAATCTTTTTAAAGAATACTGTCTGGGTAAGATTTGCTCATGTGTACCAAGAGGAAAATAAATTAAAATTTTAAGAGATACATCTTTGATGGCAAGAGATGAGGAGGTATGCAGTTTGGAAGAAGTATTGCTGGAAATGGTGGTAACATGTGGAATTCATGGTGAGAAGAGCAGTTTTCCATTATATGGAGATTCTGGTGAGAAATGATGAAGTAGTGGTTGGAATAATGGAGAAATTCTCTGTATTGGAGATGCAGTTTATCCTCAGATATGACATAGTTATATCATAGGTGGGAGTGATGACTACCATTATTAAAAAGCCAATGGAAAATCAGGCAACTGAGATACTACAGGAAGTATATACTGGGATATTTTCTGACAGTGTGATAACAAGATCACAAAGCTACAGGTTGAAACAGGAGGAGAAATCAAAGAATAAAAATAAAGAAGTTATAGTTCAATTTATCAGAAACCATTTTTGAGCAAATGGCTGAGAAAAAATAAACAGGCGGAGGACAACTTACATATTTTTAGTTCAGAAAGTCTAGTTGCATTACAAAAAGATGACAAAATAAAGCAGTTGTATCCAAAAGCATACACAGAGGAATCTGCGTATATTTCAGAATGTTACTACCTTAAAAAAGGGAAGTCTTACTGAGGAAATGGAGACCACTACATATTCAGATCAATGAAAAATTGGCAAAAGTCCATCAAGTGGTATTTCCAGTGGGTTATAAACAAGTTGTTGTAGGTAGTACTTGAATTACCAGTAGGAGGTAGTTTGAGAGAAAGGAAAACTCAAGGCAAAATACAAAAAACATTTTTATTGACCTGCACTGCATACAGAAGTAGTTGAACTTTTCTAGGCATGTCATATGTGCCAGGTAATTGGAAAATTGCAGGCAGAGATAAAACTAGCACTATTAATACCTGCACCAGCATTTGAGGAACCATTTATAAGAGTCTTAATTGATTTTATATGACACATCCTTAAAATAAGTGGGAATCATAATGGATGCGTCTACTAGATTTCCAGTCACCTTTCTATTACACAATATCACAATTGGAAGGATTGTAGAAGAGTTATTCAATTTTTTTTACTAGATATAGATTATCCACTGAAATACAATCAGATCAAGGATCAAATTTTACATCAAAATTATTCAAGGAAGTTATGGATAGCTTAGGGATAAAACAACTCAAATGTACTGCATACTATTCAGAATTGCAGGGAGCATTACAACTGTGGCATCAAACTTTAGAAGACCAATGTTGAGGGCTTATAGTCATGATTATCCAAAGGATTGAGATAAAGGAATTCAATTTGTACTTTGTTTTGCAGTTAGAGATGCACATAATGAATCAATTAAATTCAGTCCATTTGCATTACCTTTCAGATATAAGGTGAGAGAACCACTGAAATTAATTAAGGAAACATTGTTAAGTCAGAGTTCAGAGATCACATATTTGGATGATGTGTCAAATTTCAAAGAAATATTAAATAGAGTGGGTGAGTTGGCTAGAAAGTATTTGAAATTAGTGCAGCATGAGTTGAAACAGGAAACAGACAAGAAATCAAAAAGTTGTAGTTTTGCTAAAGGTGATGTTAATGTTAAAATTACACCCAGTGGGAGGTGAAACTTTAAAAATAAGGGTTAGTGGGCCTTATCAAACTAAAAGGAAATTGATTGAGGTGAATTACTTGATAGAACACCAGATAGAAGGAAAACTCACAGTAGTTAGCATTGCTGCCTCACAGTGCTAGAGACCTGGGTTCAATTCCTGCCTCAGGCGACTGACTATGTGGAGTTTGCACATTCTCCCCGTGTCTGCGTGGGTTTCCTCCGGGTGCTCCCGTTTCCTCCCACAGTCCAAAGATGTGCAGGTCAGGTGAATTGGCCATGCTAAATTGCCCGTAGTGTTAGGTGAAGGGGTATGGGTGGGTTGCGCTTCGGCAGGTCGGTGTGGACTTGTTGAGTCGAAGGGCCTGTTTCCACACTGTAAGTAATCTAAATCTAATCTATATTATGTGAATATGCTCAAACATACTTTGAGATGGAAGGAAAGTATTAGCAGCATGTGATACAGCTTATGGTGAAGAACCAAATCCAGACAAATTTGAATTTGATATTCCTCAAAATAAATTAGATAATGAGAAAGTTCTCAAAAATGGATGAAATTATTAGGTACCTTCCAGAGGAAGATCAAAATGACCTGAAAGAGTTATTATAATCACATGGAAAGATATGTGGGATTAACCTGGAAAGTACTAAAATGATTGTGCATGATGTAAAAGTTGGAAATGCTGTTCCAATTTGAGCAACATCGTAATTGACTTAACCTTCTAAAATTATCACAGGTTCAAAAAGAGATTTGATTATATGCTCAAACACGATATAATCAAAGTGAGTTGCAGCAAATGGAGTTCACCCATAGTGATAGTGTCAAAATCAGATGGTTCCCAATGCCTATGTATTGATTACCGAAATATCAATGCAGTTACAAAACCTGATTCATATCCTTTGCCAAGGTTAGAGAAGGTGGGACAAGCAGCTCATATTTTAATGATGGACTTACTCAAAAGATATAGCAGGTACCTTTATCCAAGAGAACAAAGAAATTTTGGCTTTTGTGACATGGAATGGACTTTACCAGTTTATGGTTATGGTATGAAAAATACACCAGCCACATTTCAAAGAAGAATGAATAAAGTCATTTTGGGAATAGCCAAATGTGTGATGGACAGAGGTGATCCTATGATTTTTAGTCACACATGGAAGGAACCTTTGGAGTATCTATCAGAATTGTTCAATCGACTTCAGAAGGCGGGATTGGTGATAAACCTGGCCAAGAGTGAGTTTGCAATAGCCCAAGTCATGTTCCTGGGTCATACTATTGGACATGGACAGATGGCTCCATGAGATGTGAAAACAGAGGTTATTGGAATGTTTCCCACACCATCGACCAAGAGGGAAGCATTACAATTCCTGGGATTAGGTGGTATTTGTCGAAAATTCATATTAACTTTTAGCAGCATGTTTGCTCTACTGACTGTCTTGTTGAAGAAGTGCAAAACTTGTCAGTGGACACAGAAATGTTATAAGGCATTTGACAGCGTGAAAGTGTGTTAACTCCTGCCCCAGTGTTAGCCACACCTAATTACGTAAAGCCATTCAAGGTGGCTATCAATGCAAGTGATGTGGGTGTTGGTGCTGCACTCTTGCAAGAAGGTGACACGAAGATAGAAAGACCTACTGGGTATTTTTCCAGAAAGCTGAATATTCATCAACAGAAATATTCCACAACTGAGGAGGAGAACTTGAGCTTGGTGTTGGCATTGTAACATTTCAATATGCATGTTGCCAGTAATGTTTCTGAGACAATTGTACATGGTAATCATAACCCCTTAACATTTTTAGAAAAAAAAAGATAAAAATACCAGACTGTTTAGATAGAGTTTATTGCAACAGCCCTTTAAGTTGAAAATTATACAGATGACAGGACGAGAGAATGCATTTGCTGGTGTGTTGTCATGACTTTGATGAAGGAAGATGAAGGTGTTTAGTGGCAGAAGGAATGAATTAAAATGGACTGTAGTATAGAATGTTTACATGTTCTGTGTCAATGTAATGTATCTGTATTGTTGTCTATTAATAGTGTAAGATGAAAGGGTTTTAAAAATGAAGTCATCTTTGTATATTGAAGATACATTTTTCTGAAAGGGGGAAGGTGAGATGATACAATGGCTTTAAGAGGTATATATTGTCCTTTGTTTTTGAAGAGAGGTGTTGAGCCATTGGAGATGAGTTGTCTATTCAAAGTCAATAAAGAAACAGATTGAGAGGTCTTGGGCATTTTAAAAAGTTTAAACAATAGAAGCAGATTTACATCTGGAATACAGTGCCTTACATTTGCCTTTAAATAAGACAAAAGTTAGGGTCTCGACTATCTCTATGATATATTTGCAGACATTTAGACCTGGTCCATAACAACTGACTTGCCCTAACAGCAGGAGTTGCAAATAAAACGTATGACCACCATTTGTGTTCTAGTCTGTTTCCGTTCAAATGTATTCAAGATGATTTGATGGCTAAAGACACTGGGTATTTTCAGAATATACAGTTGTGTTCACAAGTTGTGTTTTAAAATTGTTGGCAGGAGTTACACAGGAAATAAAATGCTTGGAACATGCACATTCCTTGTTACATGTGCATGTTCCAAATCATCTGCAATTTACAGTAAATAAATGCTGATGTCCAACATTTACTGTTAATATGAAGTGAACAGCTGGCTATCTTAGTGCCAAATGCAACAGTTTGGCAGCTAAAAACTGCAATTTATTACATATCAATTATATGTTTCTGTGTTTTTTATTCTTTTAAGCAACATCTTTAACAGTGTATCAAAATTAATTTCTATACTTTTGGGATTTAATTCAAAGTTCCTTCCCCTCGAAAGAATAAATACAATTTGTTTAGGTGCTCCATAAACCTATTGTACTTATACCTGACAGTCAGATTTAAGAAGCTATTAACTCCCAATTGTCATGATCTCAGAACCAAATATTCAGTGCCACCATATTTTACTTTATTGTGGTCTTGACTTATCTTTATAGTCGTCATTTCTTTTTTAGTAGATTTCTTTGTCATCAACCACTTTGTGACAAACAACAAATGATTCACTCTCTAATCTCAGCCAGATTCTCGGCTGACTGATTTACTTCATTTTTTTCTCCATTCTCTGAGGCCAATCATAGAATCGTGAGGCACAGTTTGTGGATAAGTTTATATACCCAAACGTGCTTATCCACTTTTAAATTCTGCTCTTACAAGAAATGTAAATGTCATAGATTAATGTCACTCCTAATTCTGGTCAGTTGAGCCTCCAAACTTTCCATTGCCTAGGTCCTAAGCTCCAGGATTCACTTGCTATAACCCTATACCATTTCTCTACACCATGATCCTGCTTTTGGACTCTTAATACATTTTTGGCAAAGCTTTTAATAATCTGACCTAATATCTCTTTAGGTGGCTCAAGATCATAAATTTGCTTTATAAACGTGCATGTGAATTATACTTTGACTTTTATTTTTCTTTTGTTTATATTTTGCTCTTATAAAAGACATGACAGTTTGGGTGGAAATGCAGATTTTCTATCAAATGATTTACCTTTTGCATTCACCAGATGTGACAGTGATGCTAGATGGATCCTCTTTCTTCTTTATCAAGCTCTCTGCCTGAAGGCAGGTCTGACCCCACAGCACCACAACCTCTGGCAAGGAAGCAGGTTCATGCACATCTGCAAAGAATGACCAAAACATACCATATCTTCAGTAGTGAGTGTCATTACAAGAAAACCCTGTTTAAATTTTCAGGATTTCTCGTAACAGCCTCCCTCTGCAGCTGAACAATAATTGACTACTTCACAGAATTCACACACTTAATTCATTTTAATTCTCTTGATCGCTGATTCACGATGAAACTAAGGAAATGCACTGAGCGTAATCATTTTGGATATATTTTAAGAAGCTCACTGCTGCACTGTGTGTACCTCCCCCCCAACCCCCTCCCCCAGCACCATTCGGCTCAAGAACTCATTACAGCATTGGTCTCAGTAAAGGATGAATTCCACAGTTGAGGCAATGGCCTCAACACCAGGGAAACAGTTAACCAGTTAACCTAAGGAGCCAGTCAATGAAGTCAATGTTAATTGGCCAGGGGAGGATCTGCAAGCACAAAAGCATACTGATTTAGATGGTTATATGGAAGACTCACAGCCAGAAGAGTGTCTCTGGCCAAATGACTTTCAACTTATTCCTCAATAATGCTCTCTCTCTCTCTCAAGGTCAGAAATGGGTCTGTTCACTCGCACTTACCCAGCATCCAGTGATGTTTGCATTTTCCTATTCACTGAAACCAGTCTTGCTCTCATTTTCCAATACCTGTGTCAATCAGACTTGAGACAGTGAAGACAGCTTTCAAACCACATCTGTAATCTTCCAGGGAACGTGGGCAAAATGCACAAGAAATCAAGTGAGGCCTTTCTTAACATAAGGAGCAACAAGTTGCATTTTCAAAATAAGTTCAGTATATCAATACAAGATTTTCTAGTTAGCAGCATAAGGCCTGTTAGCAGTGATTACTGATCATCATCATTTTACTCATCGCTACCTAACCTCATCTCAGTATTACATATGTTCACATTGAACACAAATATTTGGCATGGTGGCACAATGGTTAGCACTATTGCCTCACACTGCCAGGGCCTGGATTCAATCCCAGTCTCAGGTGAATTTGTGGAGTTTACACATTCTCCCTGTGTATGCGTGGGTGATCAGGCTTCCTCCCACAGTCCAAAGATGTGCAGATTCGGTGGATTGGCCATGCTAAATTGCTCAGGGGTGTGCAGATTTGGTGCGTTAGCCATGTGGCATATAGGGAAGGGGGCTGGGTGTGGTTGGGATGCCCTTCGGAGGGTCCGTGTGGACTAGTTTGGCTGAATGGCCTGTTTCCACTGTTGGGATTCTATTATTCTATGAACAAGCATGGATTGGACCATGCTGCATCTCAAGGCTGTTCATTGGCTTTCTCAGTGCTCACTCACTTTGCAAGTAGCTGGATACTTCCAGCAGCCCTGCCTTCTTTTTCAGGGCATTATTGCCTCTGCTGCACTTTAAAGAGCACTCCCTCCCCCAACCCCCATCTGTCCTTCTGTCTTGCCTTGCTGTTTAGCACAGACAGAAAGCCAGGCAGCTTGTCTTGCCTGTCAACAATCATTAGACAAGTGGGTGAATATGTTGCTGCATGGCACCATGCTGTATTGATCTCAAACTTACAGTATGTGCCAGCAACCGCACAGCAAACACTCTGTTTACATTAACAAAATGATCATGTCTCAAGGTTGAAGGGGAGTATCCCTTAGGTGAGACAAGGGGAGGGGTTGCTGTTAGTCAATAGCAGTTTCTGTTCACTAGAGACCAGGGAGTGGGCCATGGTCAGTCCTACAGGACCAGCGCAAAGAGTCAGTTGATTCACCGATCAGCAGGTTAGGCAGATTCATGGAGAACAGGGAGAACTCTGATCAGTCATTACTCACAGCTGATCATCTGTGTCAGTCATTAAGGGGGCAGTAGACCATACGGTCAGTTCTGAGAGTTAGTACAGTGAATACTATGGATGGGTGTCAGAGGACACTGCAGCACTTAGGAAGGTGGGGAATTCATTGCTGGGAATTAGAGGCAGCAGTGTGGGATGTGGAGGACGTAAGGCTGGTTATGGGAGGAAATTTGATGCCTATGGCAAGGGGCCTGGAGGGAGAGCAGTAGTGCATCTGGGGAGGGTGTGTGCATTTAGATGGTAGGTAGACTGAGCTGTAGCGATGATGCTTAGGGCAAGGATGAGAGTTTGAGTCTCCATTCACAGTGTAGAGTAGGACAATGTGAGAGCTCAGCAAGGTGGGCTGTTCAGAGAGTGATAGGTAAGAAGGGGACATGGAGGCTTGAGGTCTGATAGGGACCAGATAATGAGGCCAAGCCTGATATTTATGGTGCCTGACATGATTAGTCAATTATTAAATGCAACTTACAGTTGGGAAAGGAATGGAGGATCACCCAGGGTGGGTGCAGTCACCATCTGCTCATGGTCAAAAACTAGACACTTCACTTCTGTATAACCTCAAATAGCACTTGCATCAATTTGTACCAGCAGAGTCCAGTTTGAAGTCATTTGCCATCATATCCTTTGCATGTTTTTCACACACAGTGTCCTGAAATGTGTGGCATTCAAATGCTGTCACAACCTGTATGATCACATGATTGGTTCTTGCAAATTGGAGATGGACAATTTCGAATCAGAGGGAATCACAGGTGACTTTAAGGAGGAGATGCACACAATTAATGCAAGACTGCCTGGTCACCCAGGGACAAAACTGATACTCTTTCCATGAACTGCTAGTGTAATGCAATACTCTCGTGTCTGCAATGGCACCTTCTGAAGGTGGGGTTCAGAGAAGGGTCAGTGTTTATGGAGCACTTGCAGTCTGCTACTACATATTTGCCACATGACTGGACCTTATTTCAATAAAAACATCACCAGTTCTAAGTGACAAGCAATACATGGAGCACCTTGTTGGGAAACTCCATGTCCCAGTGCAGGGAGGAGTATGTTAAGCCTTCATTTCAAAGAGATACAAATGCTGATTCCTTCCATTGCCAAGCATTGGGTTCTCTTTCTATCTGCTTTCCACACAAGGCCATTGCAAATATGGTTGTTGAATCTAGACCCAGGAAAGGCTAATGTTACAGTGGTGCAATGATGGTTCAGGGAAATAGAAGAGGAATTGATCCTCCAGCAGATGCTGAACAGCCTCTGCATGCAGAGGTCACAGATGAAGGGCCCCTCCAGATGCACAGCAGGTAGAACACAGCCACATGTCTTTGGTGCTCAATGCCATTTCCATTGCATGAACAAGATAGTGTTGGCACAAGCCATTGATGGGCCAGAATACCATGCCAGCTTTTGGAGTGGAAGCTGCAGCCTAAAGGAGTTGGGTGACCATCCCACCCAACGGCTGTTGAAGTGACAATGATGCTGAATCTGTGTGGGACTGTCTACTTCCAGGGAGGCACTGGGATCTCTCACTTAACCAGCCAGCCACAAAATGTGTCAAGGCTGCGACCAATGCCATTTGTGCCACGACATCTCTTTTCCCTGTGACTGAGTCAGTCCTGCAGCTTGGAGGGCAGTAGGATATGGAAAGAAAGCTGGATCCCCACAGGTGCAGGGTGCAATGGATTGCACACACCACACTGAGAAGACCAGTTCATAATGCAGCAGAGCTCAATAATCCGGTCAAAAATGAATTCCAATTGCACCAATGTGCAAGTGATCCACGATCAGCAGTTTCACATCTTACAGATTTGTACCTGGTACCCAGGCAACTGCCACAATGCCTGTATCCTGGAGAACCCTCCTGTCCCTGCTGCATTTGAGGCTCCAGATGTTTTACAAGGATGGTTACTGGGAGACCAGGGTGACCCACTGAAGGTTGATGACTTTATTGTGTGCCTCTTAACAGGGGCAGAGCACCAACATAATGGAGTCCATTTTGAGGGTAGGTGTTGAATACTGATGAATTGAGAGATTGGGAGCTGACTTCTAATAGGATGGGACATTGAGCAGAAAGAACAGTACCTTGTGCATGATAGAGTGCCACTGCATCAAACATTGTAAGCCTCAGAGGACTGAATTGATAACCAGTTCCCGTAAATGGGAGCTGGATACAGTAATTGTTCACCGACTAGTAATTGTTGGTCATCAACATTCAAGCGTGTTCCAAGAGGTAAGGGCAGATTCTGCTTATTTGATTGCTGTCCACTTTTGGTGATGGTAAATACAAGCTATGGTTTGAAGCATTTGAAAGCTTTTCTGTATGTGATTGCCACATGCGTTACTGGTAAGACACTGGGTTACAGAGTGCATTCAGGAAAGCTTACACAAGCTAGAACACTCACTATCCTTGTTTCATTTGAAGTCCTCTCTAATTCCCTACTTATGCAGATTGTGAGAACACTAGTTGCACAATGGTTCAAGTGCAGACTGTCCCACTGGTACAGAGCCCAATTTCCACAGTAGTGGTGCCAGGGGCACAAGAACCAGAATCTATTTATCCCACACCAATTTGGGCCACACCTTCACTTCTGTAATAATCTGCATCTTGTGCCAATTTACACATGGTTTTGGTATTAATCAAAAGACCAGAGAGGTTCTGCATTTTAATTTAGCATCTAACTTCTCATATTACCTCAGCATAACCACCAGCCTAGCTCCAACTAGGTCATTAGTCAATTATATTGACATTCCGTTAAAACTGCAGTAACTTAAAGCAAATACTAATCTTTATGTATCAGCAGATAGTTGACAAAGAACGATAGGCTGTTAAATTTCTTGTTTTGAACACTGAAAGGATAACTCAAATCCTCCAGTACTTCTGATGGTAGCTAAAGGTACTAACAAAACTGTATCAAATTTTAGAAAAATCAATTTACAGTTGATTTCAAGATCGGTTTGGAGTTAGTATCTTCTCTCCAGCAGGCAGCTGAAACATTTGACTAATTCATAATCTAGTTTCAAAGTAAAGGGATTGAATGTGATTTCACTGGAGCTAATTTAACTGAAAATATTGTTAAACTGGTCATTATATCCACACCCACCAAACCTTGCTGAAAAGGTTCTTTTGGATAAACCCAATACAATCAGTGCACCACTAGAAAAACAACCCAGGTTTAAAGTAATTGTACCAGGCCCAGGAGCACCTGCAAATCCTAGCCACTGGACAAAGTATTGCAGTTTTCAATAAAGGTCCAGTAGAACATCAAAATTTTGCATAAGATGTAACGTGTTTGAACCACAAATAACATGTCTAGCATTCTATGCCAATATGCAAGCTATCTTCCACAAGGAGGCATTACGCCCATCTTTGATCAGAGTTCAATTGCCTAGAGAAATACATCATGCAAGTGGTCAATTTGATATACAACATAGATGCAGTAAAATAAAGCCTTTACCTCTATCCAAGTGATACATGCCAAAAGAAAGGATAATGCATGCTCTATGCCAAGATGAGCACTGGCGCAGCACAAACATTTTATGCTTTACACATTTTACATGAAATGTACTCATGAAATTGACAGGATAGTGCAGTCAACATAAGATTAGTTAGCGGTTTACAGTGAGGTCAATATCCTATTCATTGGCAAGATTCATCTTGTCTTAAATGTCAAGTCAATGCCTCAGGTGGATATCTGAAACCCTCTACATTATTGGAACAAGACGCTTCTATCATCCAACTACCAGGATGCACAGATTGACATATAATAACATAGCTAAGTTGCAACAACAATTCTTCCAAGTCATGATATCAAAATTATCGATCACATGACTACTGAGACCCATTTAATGTGCTCAACAGTTTTAAGCTGATGTAATGCTAAATTGAAAAGATACAATCCAATCCAGCATTGACCCTTCTCATTAGTGCAGTGTTCAAACTTGCACAGGGTTCCCTATTACAGAAGAGCATCATTCAGAAAGTTGATCATTAGCTGATTGGTGCAGTACCATTGCTTGCATATTGTCATTTTTCTTCAAAACATATCAATATACATAAATATTTAGAACCAGATAACGGAACATTTCATTAAAAAAAAGGTACTTAAATGAGATTCCTGCCCTGCAAGAACTAAATTGAAAGTTCTGAGTCATTAAACAATTTTCCAAGCATAAAGTGGATGAATAAAGCATGAGCGTGGCGTAAAGTTCCATCAGCTTATGACAACAGCAAGAAAACAATTGTTTTTTTTTCACTATTGAAAATAAAACCAACATAAACCAAAGCAATTTTTCAGTTCAATCCACTCAACTGGTATTAGACATGATCCTATTAAATTAGAAGGCATATAGCAGACATCTATACTGCGGGACAAATGTGCCTTGATTTCTTTAAATTATCATCACCTTGTGTTCTCAATCTTGCGACAAAGTATTTCCTCTTTGAGATCTTCCACGTAAAAATAGATTATATTTGCAAGAAGATCACCAGCATATTTGCCCAATCTCTCAAAAATAATCCACCCACTAGTTTAGTGCATATTTTAATATTTTGACCCTTCCAAACTTTCAGGCATGGGTTTCATGAGATGTGATCTACCAACTACCTCTCAACTTCAATGCATGAAGACCTGTGAGTACAACATAGAGGTGAAATGCAAGGCAGGCTCCCAAATGATCATCTGGATGCTCTGAACTGATTTTCAAACCACACTAAGAACAAAGATATTTGTTTAGATTAACAAACATATTATTGAATCTGAGCTGGAAAACAGTGTTATTAACATTCTCTTATATTTTGGTCACTGCTAAGCACTGCATATTCAGCAAGTTATGTCAGATGGTTACTGCTACAAAAGCTCAAGATGATCATTATCACTGAGTAGCTTGAATGCATCCAAGAGGTCCCTGAACAACAGCATTCATTCCATATCATTTGGAGACAATCTAGGACTCGTAAAGAACATTGTCTTCAAAAGGCAAACAGTTCATTATTCTGCAATAATGACAATAGTGACAGACTTTCAACAATTTCCCATTTCTGTGGCAAATCATTACCATCATGTCGGGTTTGTTTGGAGTACCTCAATAAATTTACACCCAACTTTGGCACACAGCATGCTATTGCACTCTTCCAGGTCTTATGGGAAATGAGGTGCATACCATGTTATGTCTTCTCTCTACTAACCTCAGTCAAATGATCTTGGGGAATGCAGTGTTCATTCAGTCAAGTTCATTAACATTAAATAAAAAGCAACTTGCCAAGATGTTGGATAGCCATGTTAACTCTACATGCTACTCTTCCATGCAACGTTTAGCAGTCACCGGCAGATCACATTTAGGTGACAGACCCACAGAGTTGTTTCCTCCACTCACCACCCAACCATGCATGCATGACACATGGTGATTATGGAGGTAGAAAATGGTACATAGAAAAATCAATAAGCATGAAGACCGATATCCTAACTTCAACCAGGAGAAAGTACACAAAGTCAGATTTTCACACAAACATGTGGATTTATGGAAACGGTACCACACTGCTGTGTCGAGCCTAGGTCATAGAACATAGAAGATAGAAGAATACAGCGCAGTACAGGCCCTTCGGCCCTCGATGTTGCGATAGAAAAATCAATAAGCATGAAGACCGATATCCTAACTTCAACCAGGAGAAAGTACACAAAGTCAGATTTTCACACAAACATGTGGATTTATGGAAACGGTACCACACTGCTGTGTCGAGCCTAGGTCATAGAACATAGAAGATAGAAGAATACAGCGCAGTACAGGCCCTTCGGCCCTCGATGTTGCGCTGATCCAAGCCCACCTAACCTACACTAGCCCACTATCCTCCATATGCCTATCCAATGCCCGCTTAAATGCCCATAATGAGGGAGAGTCCACCACTGCTACTGGCAGAGCATTCCATGAACTCACGACTCGCTGAATAAAGAACCTACCCCTAACATCTGTCCTATAACTACCCCCCCTTAATTTAAAGCTATGCCCCCTCATAATAGCTG
>NC_057727.1:52759968-52782566 GCF_004010195.1 Chiloscyllium plagiosum | reverse complement strand
TCTTTCTGTAAAGAGAGAAAAAAACACCGCTGCCCGCTACCGGTAAGTAATTTTAAAACAAACTGTCTTACCTTAGCTGCTGCTCGCACTCATATTCTGTTGTAACGAACAATGGTCAAATCCCGTGAAGAAATAGATGACATATCCAAACTGCATGTTGTTGATCACCTGTCACACACAAAGCTGTCTTGGACCCTTCAGACATCTTGCCAGATAGCCACACATCTCCAACAAATGATACGTATTCTCAATTAGCACTATAGGGTAAAGCTACACTAGCAAGTCATGATAATTGTATAAGAAACACATCTCATACAAACCTCATATTCTAGACCTTAGCTGAATGTATAGAGACAATGTATGCATGTGCATTCTTGTACAGGTTTATCAGAAAATGGAATTGCCATATTTTAAAAAAGGAAAGGCAGGGTGTGCAGGATGAATGCCCTAGAATCGCACAAATTCCAGATGAGCCTGCACCTTTGGGAACACTTACAGAACATTGCATCATGTGACCTTTCATTATAAAAGGCATGCAATTTACCTTCAATCACATTTTACTATGGAGTCAATGTAGTGTGCATAATGTACAGCAATATCAACTGTCACACAATACAGACTGTATGCAAGAATTGGCTTTACATTACATGGACTAACATATATTAAACCATAAATGGTGCCCCAGCGCACAGAAGTCTCTGTACTTCTGAATCAAGCAGCATGTGTCAGTTCTATTCTGGTTTTAAACTAGTGGCTAAGGTCACCTTATTTTGAGAAGGAAAGACATTTGGCAAATCAAATCATTTTAACCTGGTACCTATGTATCTACCTGTCAGCAGTTTGGAGCTTAGGTGAAATGTAAACATCTTTCCTGCTGTGTTGGGCCTGCATTGGAATGGCGACCCTGAATATTCGGGTGAGTGTGGAACTAAGTACGTCTACTATCCGAGACTTTGGGCCATCCAGGTTGTAGTGTCCCAAACCTAGCTGTGTCCCTGGCCAGGTTGTTTAGGTAAAGCCACACAGGAGCACCAGATTTATTCAGGGTCTAATTTATGCTTTAGATTAGATTAGATTCCCTACAGTGACGAAACAAGCCCTTCGGCCCAACCAGCCCACACCAACCCTTCGAAGAGTAACCCACCCAGATCTATTTTCTGCTCTGACTAATGCACCTAACACTACAGGCAATTTAGCATGGCCAATTCACCTGACCTGCACATCTTTGGACTGTGGGAGGAAACCGGAGCACCCAGAGGAAACCCACGCAGACACGGGGAGAACGTTCAAATTCCACACAGGTAGTCACCCGAGGTTGGAATCGAACCTGGGACCCAGGTGCTGTGAGGCAACAGTGCTAACCACTGAGCCACCATGCTACCCCACACTGAGCGCGAGTTGCCTCCGGTAATGGCGTACACCTGGAAGGAGCTCTATTCTCTATCTAACCCACTGAGAATATCTGATGTAGTATAAAAGATATATGTTATTAGATTACTTACAGGGTGGAAACAGGCCCTTCGGCCCAACAAGTCCACACTGACCCGCCGAAGCGCAACCCACCCATACCCCTACCCCTACATTTACCCCTTTAACCTAACACTATGGGCAATTTAGAGTGGCCAATTCACCTGACCCTGCACATCTTTGGACTGTGGGAGGAAACCGGAGCACCCGGAGGAAACCCACGCAGACACGGGGAGAACGTGCATGTATCAAATTTCTTCCAAACCGTATCAAAGTTCTCTCAGTGCCAGGCCCAAACTAAGAATGGGCAATTCCAGATATGGAGGATTGCAGAGCTAGAAAACCATAGTTACAAGAAGCATTGGACCACTGAGGATGCATATATCACTGCCACCCAACTTTGCCAAAGCAGCAGGTAGCAGACTGGGTTGATGAGGGTGGTATGAGATTTCAGATCATGAAAGGGAAGCATATAAATGCCAATTATTGTAATCCAATAAGTGAAAGTATCACACATCGCAACAATCTATGATTCCAATTTATTTAGAATCATGGAATCCCTAATGTGTGGAAGCAGGCCATTCAGCTCATCAAGTCCACACCGACCCTCCAATGAGCATTCCACCCAGAAGGCCCCCTTTCCTCCATCCCCGTCGCCCTGCTTTTATCATGGTGCATTCACCTAGCCTGCACATCCCTGGATGCAATGGGCAATTTAAACATTCAGCAATCCAATTAACCTGCACATCTTTGGGCTGTCCCCTATGCTATGCATTTCCAGACAGGCTGTTCACTCTCAGTCCAGATCATCAATATATACAGGGGTATCACTGAAGGGATGTTTATGAAAGTATCATTTCAGTGACTTACCCCTGGATTTTTGCAGACTCTCCCCCGATATACATTGGCAAAGTTCATGGAGAACACCTTTCCCACAGAACGCCACCTCAGCCCTGATTCCTCTTCCAGCTATAAACCGTCCACTAACTATCCTGTCTCACATTTTACTGTAAAATTCTCCATAGCCTTATTTTACTTTTAATAGTATGTTTGGTTTGGAAATTATCTGTTAATAAGTTATTACTGCATGTTGTGTGAGGGACTTGGAACATGCTAAATACGTTGCAGTTGCTAACTATGTCACCACAGCAAAATAACAAACAGCATATCATTTAGAATTTCTCCTCTTAAGGTATCACTGACAGTAGGTACAATCTTTAACATAAACAGGAGGTTAAAATATGTGACAAGCTTTGCAGGCGAGATGGCAAATATTCATTTGACATCAGTGTCAGAAACCTTTACTTAAAATATATGCAACCAAAATGCAAACAAAAAAGGCAAATTTCCTTTCAAATGAAAAATTCCAGAGACATGAAAAGCTACTAGTGGATCAGTTTACAATCATCAATTTAGATAGAGGACATTAAAAGTGCTATTTTTAGGAAACACTATATATAGACAGGTTTGTTAACGTTCAACAATTTAACTTCACCATCAGAGTCTCTTTTCCACCTGACAGACATTTTTTTTAATACTGTGCTAAGTTCTATGCATTCCCACTTCAGGTAAAAAATCTTGTGGAAAGAGTAAGTCATAATCCCATTTCACCAGTGGGTTTTAAACCTGGACAGAATGAACAAATCAAGCTTTACTTCATGCATAAAATGGAGAGAAAGAGAAATTTTACAGAATACTATTTTTCATTTAAAAGTTGTAAGTCAAATATGGATACTTCCATCTTCAAACAAGCATTTCCTCAAATGGAATAAATCATTCTTTAACTCTGCCAGACCACTTACAATTTGGAAGCTCATCGTTTCTCAGGCTAAAGATAATGTAAAGGAACCAAACAACACAGAATTGTAGTAATATGGTTTTGCATAACCAAAATCAAAATAAAACTCACACGTAATGAAAACTTTCTCAGTTGTTCAAAAGAAGTTACATTTGTTTTCCTGTTAACATTCCAACACAGCTGTAATTTCAAGACGCTCCTCCCCTTTAAGGAATAGGGGAATCCAAATAAAACATTTTAAATCCTCAAGTCACAAATCATTAGAATAATGGGGTGATGACCACCTATTAACTTCATAAATACTGAACTGCATGAAATCAAGAGCTCTTGGAATAGCAGGCAGACAATCATGCTGTACAACATTAAGACTTGGGGTTCAAAATGACAATACCAACCGAGTAACTGTTCAGTAAATTAGAAATAAGACTGAAGGAGAGTGGAGCAACTGGGTGCTGTCCGTGGTCCTGGAGGATTGTTGCGAATGCGTGCTCAGCCCTTTCTCAAATCAGTGAGAAAGTGACACAGTTCCACTGAACCTGATTAATTGTATTTGTCAAAATATCTTTTGAGACTATAAATATTGAGAAAATAGCCTTTGGAGAACATGAAGATACCCTAGTGAGTTATGGCTCACCTCAGTGGTTTATTTGCAGGAAAGTGTTTAGTCATTCTGTATATACACTTGTGTGTTAACCAACTGAAAGAAATTGCCCAAAAAGGCATATTGACTTTATGCTGAAAAATAGAATAATTCATCATTTCCATTTCTTTCCATATTTAACTTAATGTGTTGCATAGAGAGGATTAGCTCAGAGGCAACAGCCAAATGATTTCCTAAAATAGTAAATCATAGAATCTCTACAGTGTGGAAGCAGGTCATTCAGCCCATCGAGTCCACACTAACCCTCCAAAGAAAATCTCACCCAGACCCAAGACCCACCTTATCCCTGTAACCCTGCATTTCCCCTGGTTGATTCACCCAACCTACATATCTCTGGACACTGAGCAATGGCCAATTCATCTAACACGCACATCTTTGGACTGTGGGAGGAAATTGGAGCAGCTGGAGGAAATGCACGCAGAAACAGGGAGAATGTACAAATTCCACACAGACAGCTGCCCTAGGCTGGAATCAAACCTGGGTTCCTGGTGCTGTGAGGCAACAGTGCTAACCGCTGAGCCACTGTGCTGCCCTCTATGGCTACATTCTCCAAATAATTCTACAAACTTTATTTGGCAATCTTGAACACTGAAAATATATAGTTTTATTATAGTAAGATTAAATAACAGATCATGCAGATGGAGATTGCTGCATAGAAATTTAATCGGCTTATATTTTATCCAATTTGGACCAGAGTTGATGCATTTGGAACTAACTGCAGCTAGAAATCCTGATGTAGCCCAAAATAATTACTGCAGAAAAACAAGGTACAGAATAGGAGTTGTAGCATTTTGTGAACACAAGGATTAAATCTCAGCCACTGACAAAAACATTTAATGAGTTGGACAAAAAAAATCCCAAAGCCTATGGAGTTCAAACAGGGGTCTTGGGTCTTCCTGCAAGATGATAGTTTGAAACATCAAAACCTAGTGCATTGCATGTTAGAAGATTACTTAACCTTCAGTTCCTACTCTTATAAAAAACATGCTTCATCAATACAGCGGAACCAGCCCACTCCACAATACTTCTGTTTTATCCAGAACGATCCATTAAAGCTGTTTGGTGAATGTTTTATTGTCAGTGATGAGGTTCAATTTTTCTTGAATCAAGAAAGAAATAATGGTCAACCAGCTCAATTTGTCAAATGTCAAAACTTAGATGTAAGAAATCTACAGTGATAATAGACATGGCTTTAAAAAAAAGACACTTTAAATCAGAGACAAAACTCTGAAAAATATCAAGCTCAAAACTAATTTATTATAGTTTTGTTCTCATTTTACACTATACGTTTCACAATAAAATTCATCATTTAAACCATTGATACTAAATGCAATTAGAGAGACATTCAGAAAAAACCTGGCAGCTAAAGTCCCTCAATAAATCACCAAAAGTATTTTTTTTGTTTTAAAATGTTGCAGTTTTTAAAAGCACGTTACATCATTATTGTTTTTAAACATTAACCACACATCTGTCTAAGGTAAATTGTAAAACTAGTTCAAGCAAAGAAGGCAAATTAAATTTACAAGTGTTTGGGCTTTCAAGTTCCAAAGAGAGCAAATTATAGTTGATACAACAATACAGTTTAGTTGGCTAACAGCATTCAATAGAAGAATGAATGGGTTCTAATTCCATATGTCAGCTTCAATATTCTAAAAATAACTATAACATGGGAAGTGGATCAGTGCCCAACAGTTAAGGTTAACAGCTTCTACTAAAATGAGCATACCTCAGAAGGCTCATCACTTCTTTAAAAACATGGGATGACTTGCATTGTCACCAATTATTATTGAGAGTTCTGTAGTAGAGACAGAAGTAAGTAGTCAAGCACAGCAACTGAGACATTTTGCAAGATAACTGGAGCTGCCCTTTTATTTTTGTTTTAAATGTTGAACAAAAGGCGATACGCTATACTAATAGGTCTTTGAAATATCCACCTGTCCTCACAGCTCTGCCAGAGGTTAGCAAAGTCAAAATACAAAAAGTTCAGAACTTTCATTTTTGCAGAAAAAAGCAAAATAAGTATCTGTGCTCCCTTTAACTAGAAGCAAAATTCCTCCAGAGTTACCACACATAGTAGCTTCTTGATGTGTCAACGGGCGTGGGTTTCACATCAGAAGAGCCATCTTTTTCTTTCTCACTATCCCCCTCCCATAGATTTATAAGTGGTGGATAAAGCTCATTCAAGGGAATGGAAGAGGTCTTCTGCATATACTTCTTCAGTGAATGGTGGTAGTTTTTCCGCTTGAGGCGCTTGGCAGTGTAAACAGCTATTGAGGCAATGCTAATGATGGCGAACATTGAACCCATTACAGCTGCTAAAGCTGTGCTCGTTCCCTGGTCAGAAATGTCCAGTGAGAATGCCACTCCCTTTGTTGTAACATTGACACATGATTTCTGAGTCTGCTGGTGGATATTAGAGACAGTAAGACAGACTTCGTATTCTGTTGAAGGTTGAAGATGAGTCAGGTTATATTCATGGACATCCACAGGAACCCTTGCAGTGTATGTAATGTGAGGGTTATCAATCTTCATAGTAGCTGAAGACCACTTCAAATTGGAAGTCATGACATTTGAGTTCACTCTCCATGAAACTAAGATAGAGTGGGACTCAGCTTGCTTCACATATATTTTCAGAACCTGAGTTCCATCTAGTAGGGTTCCATTAACTCGAATGGTTGCAACTCTTGTATCAGCTCCCTCAGAGTTCTGAGCAACACAAGTGTAACGGCCAGAGTCCTCAATGCGAATGTGAGAAACTTCAAGAGTTCCCTCACTGCTCAATTTATATTTATCTGACAGGATGTCAACTGTGATTTTACTTCCAAGCGGTGTCACCCAATAGATTTCAGGTTCTGGCTCTGCCATGGCACGACAATCTAAAGAAATGGTCATATCAACATCTACGTTCAGGTGATTTGGAAAGGTTTCATGTGCAATCATTGGGAGACACTGTTCGGCTGTCTCCTGCATGAGAACTTCTTTCACTTGTTGCCCTCTGTATTCAGGTGGCAAAGCACAAAACATGGACTGGGGCTCCATGAATCGAATGGTTGTTTTGTTTGAATTCATCCATTGAATAACACAGTCACATCTGATTGGGTTGCTGTGAATGCTTACTTCACGTAGGTTGGGAAGGTTATCGACAGTCTTCTGGTACAGAGCATTTAATGCATTATTATTAAGCATCAAACTTTCAAGGGATGGAACTTCCCGAAATGCATAGCGATGAATATATGATAGTTTAGGGTTATTTGTAGCTTCTAACTTTGTAAGTTCAGGCAGGTTATCCAGTGCATATCTGTCAATTGAAACAAGTTCAACCATATTGTTAATACCGAGTTCTTTCAAACGAAGCATGTTTTTGAAGTCACCTTCTTGAATTTTGTGAACAGGGTTCTTGTTTAAATCCAGGAATTTCAAGGCTGGGACTTTCTGAAGGGCAAGTTGGGGCACTCTTACCAGTTTATTGTCGTAGAACGAAAGACTTTCCAAACTATCCAATCCTACTAGAGCATTCCCAGGAACTTCTGTGAGTTCCATTCCAGCTAAAACCAGACTTCGCAAATTGCTGAGAGGTTTAAAGTTCATATCTAGGATGCCAATTACTGGGTTTTCTCCAATCATGAGAATCTCCAAATTTGGTGTAGACACAAACCAACGGCTGTCAATCACTCTTAGCTTGTTGGAATTTAGGTGAAGCCTCAGCAAATTCTTTAAGCCAGAAAAGGCATTTGCAGATATGCTATTAATCTGGTTGTGATTGATATACAGCTCCTGGAGATTGGCAAGATCCTGTAAGCAGTAATCAGGCATTTCCGCTATCTGGTTCTCCTCTAGATGTAGAGTGGTCAGATGTGTCAGGTTGGTTAGACCTACATCTTGAATATTAGTAAAATTGTTTTGAGAGAGGTCCAACTCTGTAAGGTTAAACATTTGCTCAAATTCATCAGTTGTCTTGGCAATATTGTTGCTCTGAAGCAAAAGCACCTGGGTGTCAGCAGAAAGGTTGCTAGGAATTCTGGTCAACCGAAGATCATTGCAGTCCACTGTAGCTGCTTCTCTGTATGTTGACTGTGGTGTGAACCATGGCCGGATTTCACAAACGCATAGCTGAGGGCATTCATTAGGCTGCGGAGATGCTTCAATTAGAAAAAGAGTCAGAAAACCCATCATTACATGACAAGTGGTAGAAAGATTCTTTCTACACATTTTTAAAAACTTTTCCTGAAACCAATGACAAATTATTGAGAGACTTGACGCTTGCAGCAAATTAATGCTTGGATGCAGAAGACAATTCAGCAGAAAACAGAGCCCTGGGGAGAGACGACTATCTGGTGCTTTTATAATGTGCTGGGGATAATCCCTATCCTCAGCTGCTCTTTTGTTAACCGTGCATGGTGAAAGCTTTTATCTTCTCAGCTATGTCTTGACTCCACCAGCATCTGCAAAGAGACAAAGAAAAATATCAGTTTGATGCCTGAAAAGACATGCAGAATGTAGATTCTACAACTTAATGCTAACACTCAACTGTAATTAGCAAATTAGAAGTAAAAGCAAAATATTGTGGATGCCAACTAGAAGTTCAGGAAAAAAAATCCAACATTTGCCCCATTTTAGATATTGCCATAACATATTCCTTTTAGTTTGTTTGTGCGGTACTTAATGCTACAAAATTTTTGAAAAATCAATTGTTATTCTAGACTATGATAGTCAAGGAAACATGTGAAACCCCATGCGAAACATAATATCTATATTTTCATATTACTTTAAAACATATACAGTATGTAAAAGTGTGCTAAAATATTTGGCTTGAGATCACAGATGCTCTTTTTTTCAACCAACACTCAGCTATTTCCATTTTTCTTTTCAGAACCCTCCCTCCTCTGTGGGATTCTCCACCAAGGCAGCAAATATTCTGACTGTTTTAATAATTAGCAAGTTTTGAGAAGATTTGTAGCTCAGGTTGAGGTTCTGGTATAACTTTGCTCACTGAGCTGGAAGGTTCCTTTTCAGACATTTTATCACCATACTAGGTAACATCATCAGTGAGCCTCCAGTGAAGTGCTGGCATTATGCCCTGCTTTCTATTTATTTGTTTAAGTTTCCTGGAGTTGGTGATGGCATTTCCTGTGTTGATGCCATTTCCTGTGTCGGTGATGTCATTTCCTGTTATTTTTCTCAGAGGATGGTAGACGGGATGCAAATCTATGTGTTTGTTGATGGAGTGTTGGAATGCCATGCTTCTAGGAATTCTCATGCGTGTGTCTGTTGGCTTGACCTAGGATGGATGTGTTGTCCAAGTTGAAGTGGTGTCCTTCCTCATCTGTGTGAGGATAGTAGTGGGAGTGGGTCATGTCATTTTGTGGCTAATTGATGTTCATGTATCCTGGTGGCGAGTTTTCTGCCTGTTTTTCTAATGTAGTATTTGTTACAGTTCTTGCAAGGTATTTTGTAAATGACGTTCATTTTGCTTGTTGTCTGTGTAGTATCTTTTAAGTTTATTAGCTGCGGCACGGTGGCACAGTGGTTAGCGCTGCTGCCTCACAGTGCCAGAGACCCGGGTTCAATTCCTGCCTCAGGTGACTGTATGTATGGAGTTTGTACATTCTTCCTGTGTTTGCGTGGGTTTCCTCTGGGTGCTCTGGTTTCCTCCCACAGTCCAAAGATGTGCAGGTTAGGTGAATTGGCCATGCTAAATTGCCTGTAGTGTTAGGTGAAGGGGTAAATGTAGGAGTACGGTTGGGTTGCGCTTCAGTGGGTCGGTGTGGACTTGTTGGGCCGAAGGGCCTGTTTCCACACTAAGTAATCTCTAATTGTGCAGTTGTTTGGCAGCACACAAGAGTAGCCCAAGGTGGATTAATCTCAATTTCAACAGCTTCCTTTATTGATGGAAGCCAAGCCAGTGGTAGTATTCTTGCTGAGTCAGCACTCCCACTCCAAGAAATAAAGCTCACTCTTCTACAGTCAGAAGCTCATATGTTCCAGTCCTTCAAAGGCTTGAACACAATCTCTAGTGTCTGTTCAGTGCATTGCCGAGGGAGTACTGCACTATGCAATGTGACATGCTTTGGAGAGCACAAGCTCTGAACAACCCTCTTCATCTGCATCTCACAAAGATTTAGGGAGTTCTGCCAATGTTTAGGACCCTATCAATGCCCAAAACCAGAGATCCACTTGTTTAATTGGCACATGTAAATTTTTAAAAAGCAACCAGTTACACTATTAGTGGAATTAAATGGCTCAGATCTTCTGATAGGAAAATAACAGCTGAAGTGTAGACTAAAGTTGCTCATCAGGACTGTGTGAAATTTCCAATGCAGCAGATTCTGCAGTGATTACCCAGCAAGTTTGCATTTTTGAGGGACAGTCACCCTGCATTTGAAATCCTGAAAAAAGTCCTTGATTCTGAGCTAGCAGTGGAGATATGGAAGTCTCAACTCATTTATCTCAACAGTTAGCCAGGTATGGTTAGATGAATTAAAACCTGCTCTAGCTCCTGGCTAATAATGAACCTGATCTCCCAACTCACTGTTGACCACCTTCCAGATTAGAATTCTGAACCAGATCAGAAGATTTGGGCCAATATTTAAGTTTCTCACCAGCCATTTCAAGGTGAAGACCAAACATCCTTTCTATATTTCACCACAAAATGGATTTAAACCACAATTATTATCAAATGTATTTTCAAATTATTGAGCTGGACAGCTGAAGGCAACTTTAATGACTTTTAATGTGATTGCTCAACTGACAACTTTAAAAAGGAACAGATTACACTTAATAGATTTTGAGCAGGCTGGAAAATCAAAATGTACAAAGACCATCCCTACAAGTAGAGACAGAAGATATATTCATATACATTCCCATAGCAATATACCAAATTGTGTGATTAATGGCAAATAACTTTGTCTATTTCCATTAGTTCCAAGAAGCAGGGTTGTTAGGTAGTGTGTGCACAGACAAGTGGTATCCCATGAGGAGAAAATTCTTCAACCAGAGAGTGAGGACCTATTGAATTCTCTGCCACAGAAAGCAGTTGGGGCCAAAACGCGAATGTTTTTAAGAAGGGGTCAGCTAGTGCTCTTTGGGCTGATGGAATCAAAGGACATGAGGGAAAGAGAGAATAGGGTACAGCGTCAGATGATTAACCATGATCATATTGAGCAATGGAATTGGCTTGAAGGGCAAAATGGCCAACTCCTGCTATTTTCTGATTATTTTGTTGTTTCCCTAACCACTCAGATTGAAGTAATATCGATGAGCACAGCATAAAAAAAAGAAATTAAAATGCGTGATGTCAGATCACATATACAGAAATAGAGAGATGGGATTAACTATAAGGAGCTAAAAAATTGAAAATATTGAAATCATCTCCAATCACAATCGGAATCTGCAGGAATGAGATTCCACATTTGTTAGCGTTAAAGTTCATCCAATATCAATGTTTCTTTCCAAATTTCTCAACTGTCAAGACTATTTGTCTTGGCCACACCACAAACTTCATTCTGTCACTACAAAGTCCATCCTTCTCCTTGAGGATTGTTTGAGGCCAAATCAGATTGTTGGCAAAGTTAGTGTTAAAAATTAACATCAAACCACATATCACAATGACTGCCTTTATCTGCCTGTTTATGTTTATTATTACCTCAAACTTCTTGTTGTTGAAGTCTCATCTAAACCTTTACAAACCTAAGGGTCTGATTATCCTGCTGCTCTCCCACTTTACATTCTCCCGAAACAATACATCACCCAAATCCATCTGCTGGTGTCTTTATTTATTACCAAGTCCCAATTATCCTCCATTCCTGCACTCGCTCACCTTCACCTGTTCTTAAATACATTTCAAAGGTGCTACATAATGACATGTTGTTGTACCGCAGCAGTAATGTCATAAGTGATAATGGGTATAAAGGCTCAATGAAACAAATGCTAACTTTTCTCTGGTACATGTAACTTATGTCCATGAGAGAAAGACAAGACCATCTCACCAGGCAATGTATTTAAGATGGTGAATCAGTTGACAAAATACTGCTCCTTCTAAAGAAACAGTAGCTCTGATAGTAACCTTCTTAAAAACATAGAAAGTAGGAGCAGGAATTCGATAATTCAACTCTGCTCCAGCATGATTAGAATCCTGACAGTGTAGAAACAGGCTCTTCGGCCCAACAAGTCAACACTGACCCTCCAAAGAGTATCCCACCCAAACTCACTCCCCTACATTTACCCCTAACCTACACATCCCTGAACATGTTGGGGAATTTAAGCATGGCCAATTCACCTAACCTGCACATCTTTGGACTATTAGAGGAAACCAGAGCACCCAGAGGAAACCCATGCAGACATGGGGAGAACTTGCAAAGTTCACACAGTCGCCTGAGGCTGGAATCGAACTCGGGTTCCTGGCGCTGTGAGGCAGCAGTGCTAACCACTGACCCACCAATTTCTCCCATGCTCTTCAATCCGTTAGCCCTAAGAACTACATCTAACTCCTTCTTAGAAATATTCAATGTTTTGGCATCAACCACTTTCCATGGCAAAGAATTCCAAGGCTCACTTCTTTGGGTAAAAAAAATTCTCCTCATCTCAATCCTAAATGGCGTACCTCTGTATCCTTAACCGGTCACCCCTGGTTCTGGACTTTCCAGTCTTTGTGAATATTCTTCCTGCATTCACTTGATTTAGGTATCCAACAGGGCATTCTATTTCTGTGGAAGTTGACATACGATTTCCAAACAGCGAGGGACTTGCCTCAGCCTTATTAATATTACAAAATTCAGACCAAACTTTCGTTTCTTGAGACATCAAAAGAAACTAATTCCAATTGGTATGAAATACAATGGCCCTGCAGACTAGTGCTTCCAACATTTATTTGTTTTTTTCTCCTTTAGGGATTAAAACAAAATAGAATTGGAGGTGGAAATAATACACTCCACTCCCTGAACAGCTGAAGGGTGTTGGTGGACACCGCGTGCTCCCTCTCCAGAGACACCCGGGCTTTAACATAACCACGGAGGAGGGGCAGGCAATCAGCCCTAACGTCTCCCTCCACGGCCCGCTGCCTGGACCTGTTTATGGCCAGTTTGGCCAGGCCCGGGAGCAGACCCACGAGGAGGTCCTTCCAACATTATTTTTTCAACTGCGCTAGTGCTTATTTTTTCCCCAGCACCCATATTGTGTGTGTGCAGGTGTGAGACACAGTGAAAGACACAAGGTGCATGAATCTTTATTCAAATTTCCACCACTAGGAAAAAAGGAAACACCCGAGTGGCCAGTGACAAGCAGTGCCCTTCACATCAAAGGGCAGTGCAGTGTGATCAAATAATGAAGGGGAGGGCAGGGATTAAATCAAAATAGAGTTAGAGAGGGAAATAATGCACTCCACTCCCTCCGGTGCCCATCTCTCCCTGAGCAACTCCAGGGTTTTGGTGGACACCGCGTGCTCCTTCTCCAAGGACACCCAGGCTCTAATTTAATCACGGAAGAGGGGCAGGCAGTCGGCCCTAATGACCCCCCCCTCCACGGCCCGCTCCCTGGACCTATTTATGGCCAGTTTGGCCAGGCCCAGGAGCAGACCCATGAGGAGGTCCTTCCAACATTTATACTGTGTGAGAAGAACTTACTGACTGGTTGACTCTAATAGGGATGCTGCCATGGAGCATGCAGTTAGGTAACAACTGACAGTTAACTGCCGAGCTTTGTTTCAACTTAAACCAAGCAGGTCCCTTTCGTATCAGTTAAGGTAAAGCTGTGATACGTGAACTAGTGAATGACCATCTTTTTGGTTTTACAGCAGTATTCTGTTGGTATTAAACACACTCATATTACTACTGCAAAACATCAGTATGAAATACGAGCTTTTTTTCATTACTCAAGCATTTGAGATACCTTGCCATAACTGGAAGCATGTTAGGCACTTTTCAGCACTAAACATGACAGCCTTAGTTCCTGCCACGATGTTGTGTGATATCATCAAGAAAATGATCAAAATCAGACTGGCCATTATCCCATGGGATGGCTCTGATTCACCCTTTCCAGCCAGAAAGAACATATCTACACACTGCAGCCTAATTCTACTCTATAGGTGAAAACCATTCTCTGGTTCATTTTTCATGACAATGCCTGAACTAGAGTCAAACGGTTTCATTTAAAATTGAAAGAAAGCTTGGCAGTTAACTGTACATCAATCAGACTGATAGTGATTTTGGTGAAGAATATGCAAAATTCCAAAACTGCCAATAAATCAGCACTCTTCTCTCAGCATAACAAGGTGAAAGTGAGGACTTCAGATGCTGGAGATCAGAGTACAGATTAGAGTGGTGCTGGAAAAGCACAGCAGGTCAGGCAGGATCTGAGGAACAGGGTGAAGGGCTGATGAAGGGCTTTTGCCTGAAACGTCGATTTTCCTGCTCCTCAGATCCTGCCTGACCTGCTGTGCTTTTCCAGCACCACTCTAATCTGGAGTCTCAGCATAATAGTCATTTTTCCTTTTACTTATTTCTTACAAATTGTCCTGATGAGTGTAAAATTAAATAAATCAGCAAGTGTCTATTTTTTGATTAAAAAAGGCAGTATTCAAAACAATCGTTCTGGTCTTCAACTGCCTGGGCATTTGTTAGTCAGCAGTCTTCTGTGATAAATGCCAATCCACCTTCTTCGAGATATTTTCCCAATCCCAGGTAGAGCTCATTCTCTTTAGAATCAGATATTCATCTTTTATAGATGGCTCTGCATTATTGCAGTTCTTTTACTGCAGCTTTGAGGCTTCGGAAATCAAATTGACTGTATAACCAATGCAGACCTAATTCACACTTTGGAAACTATTATTATAATGATGCTACTTACATTTGATTTACAAACAGCAGATTGCACTTCACAACAGAAACTAATTGGCAATCTTGGAATTAGGTTGAGCCTGCTGCCCATTTATTATTGGGCCAATTATTCTGAAAATGTGATGGTTTTAATACAAAATGTACATAAATAAACTAAGCTCATTTCACAAGGACAGTGCCTAATCAACATGGAGCAATGGTAAAACCAATGAGTCAATACATTGATTTAGTTTTAGAGATTTTGTTTCAAAGTTATATATCTGGTGAAGAGTCATTCACAGTGTCATGATCAATGCCTGATTTATATCACAAAAACAGATTGTTTGGTCATTATCACAGCACAGTTTATGAGAATTTAGATTAGATTAGATTCCCCAAAATGTGGAAACAGGCCCTTCGGCCCAAGAAGTCCACACCAACCCTCGGGAGAGTAACCCATCCAGACCCATTTCCCTCTGACTAACACTACGGGTAATGTAGCATTGCCAATTCACCTGGGTTGCTCGTCTTTGGGCTGGGAGGAAACCCACGCAGACACAGGGAGAAAGTGCAAACTCCACACAGCCAGTCACCTGAGGCTGGAATCAAATCTGAGTCCCTGGTGCTGTGAGACAACAGTGCTAACCACTGAGCCACCGTGCCACCCCATTTAGATTAGATTACTTACAGTGTGGAAACAGGCCCTTCAGCCCAACAAGTCCACACCGCCCTGCTGAAGCGCAACCCACCCATACCCCTACATTTACCCCTTACCTAACACTACGGGCAATTTAGCATGGCCAATTCACCTGACCTGCACATCTTTGGACTGTGGGAGGAAACCGGAGCACCCAGAGGAAACCCACGCAGACACGGGGAGAACATGCAAACTCCACACAGTCGCCTGAGGCAGGAATTGAACCCGGGTCTCTGGCGCTGTGAGGCAGCAGTGCTAACCACTGTGCCACCGTGCCACCCACTATGATATGTTTCTTACAGTACAGCAGAGACTAAACTTCAGAAGTACTTAATTGACTGTAAAGTATTTTAGGATGCTTGTTCATAGACACACTGTACATATGCAAACTTTTCTGTTACTTTAACTGTTGGGTATTTATATATTGGAGCCAACTGACAAAAGAAAAGAACATGAGGATTGCCGATGCTGGAGATCAGAGTCGAGAGTGGGCTGCTGGAAAAGCACAGCAGGTCAGGCAGCATCCGAGGAGCAGGCGAATCAACATTTCAGGCAACAGCCCTTCATCAGGAATTAATCTTGTGAGCCGAGAGGGTGGAGAGATAAAAGTGCGGGGTGGGGCTGGGAGGAAGGTAGCTGAGACTGCAAAAGGTAGACGGAGGTGGGGGTAATGGTGATAGGTTGGAGAGGAGGGTGGAGTGGATAGGTGGAAAGGAAGATGGACAGGTGGGACAGGTCATGAGGGCGGTGCCGAGTTGGAAGGTTGGAACTGGGGTAAGGTGAGGGGAGGGGAAATGAGGAAACTGATGAAATCCACTGATGCCATGTGGCGCTGCCACTCCAACCACCACCACCATGGCCGACGATGACATCGCTTCTGTCCCCTCTAAAATGACCATGCCGCCTCCGCGATTTCCGGCCAGACAACCACCGCTGCGACTGCTACAAGTTCCACCGTTGCCATGACCATTGTAAGATCCACCGTGAAGCCTAACCAGAACATCACTTCTGCCTCCGATGTTGCCTCTGCCATAGCCACTTCTGCCCTGACATCACCTAAGCCACACATTCTGCCACTACTGCCCCCACCGATATCCCTATGTCCTTGATCCCTACTTCCAACTGCCGCTGGGACATCGACTGCCTGAACCTGTCCACCCCTTCCCCCACTCCAACCTCCCACCCTTTCAATGCGCAGCCCTCCACTCCCTCCACTCAACTCCAACCTCACTATAAACCAGCGGACAAAGGGGTTGCAATGGTAGTTTGGCTTACTACACCGCTGAAGCCAGGCACCAAGTTGAAGACACCTCCTCCTACCACCCCCTCGACCATGACCTCATCCCCCATCACCAAACCATCATCTCCCAGACCATCCACAACCTCATCACCTCAGGGGATCTCCTATCCACAGCTTCCAACCTCATAGTTCGGAAACCCCGCACCGCCCTGTTCTACTTCCTACCCAAGATTCATAAGCCTGACTGCCCCGCGAACCTATCATCTCAGCCCGCTCCTGCTCCACCAAATTCATCTCCATCTACCTCAATACTGTCCTATCCTCCTGATCCAGGAACTCCCCACATACCATCGGGACACCACCCATGCCTCCACCTCCTCCAAGACTTCCGTTTCCCCGGCCCCCAATTCCTCATCTTCACCATGGATATCCAATCCCTCTATACTTCTATCTGTCATGACGAAGGCCTCCAAGCCCTCCATTTCTTCCTCTCCCAACATCCCCAACAGTACCCTTCCACCGACACTCTCATTCGTTTGGCTGAACTGGTCCTCACCCTCAATAATTTCTCCTTTGTATCCTCCCACTTCCTTCAGACAAAAGGGGTAGCCATGGGCACGTGTATGGGCCCCAGCTATGCCTGTCTCTTTGTTGGCTATGTAGAAAAGTCTATCTTCCGCAGTTACACTGGCACCACTCCCCACCTCTTCCTCCGCTACATTGATGACTGTATCAGCGCCATATCGTGCTCCCACGAGGAGGCTGAACAGTTCGTCAACTTCACCAACACATTCCACCCCAATCTTAAATTCACCTGGACCATCTCTGACAACTCTCTTCCACTCCTGACCTCTCCATCTCCATCAATGGTGAGTGACTAAACACGGACATCTTCTACAAACCCATCGACTCCCACAGATTCCTGGACTACACCCCCTCCCACCTGCCTCCTGTAAAAATGCTATCCCTTATTCCCAATTCCTCCACTTGCACCGCATCTGCTCCCAAGAGGACCAGTCCCACTACAGAACACACCAGATGGCTTCCTTCTTCCAAGAGAACAATTTCCCCTTCCACTTAGTCGATGATGTCCTCCAGCACATCTCATCCACTTCTGCACCTCCACCCTTGAACCCAAACTTCCAACCTCAACAAGGACAGAACCCCACCCCAGTCCTCACCTTCCACCCCACCAAACTCCGTATATATCACATCATCCTCCACCATTTCCATCACCTACAAATGGACCCCAACAGAGATATATGTCCCTCCCCATCCGCTTTCCATAAAGATCATTCCCTCTGCGTCTCTCTTGTCAGGTTGATGGCCCACACCAACCCACCCTCCCCTCCCAGCATCTTCCCCTGCCACCACAGGAATTACAAAACCTGTGCCCCCCTCACCTCCATCCAAGGCCCCAAAGGAGCCTTCCACATCCAGAGTTTTATCTGCACTTTCACACTAGTCATTTACTGTATCCGTTGCTCCCGATGTGGCCTCCTCTACATTGGGGACACAAGAGGTCTATTTGCAGAGCACTTCAGAGAACATCTCCAGAACAGCCGCACCAACCAAACCCACCGCCCCATGGCCAAACACTTCAAATCCCCCTCCCACTCCACCAAGGACATACAGGTCTTGGGTCTCCTCCAACATCACACCCTTACCACCCAACACCTGGAGGAAGAATGCCTCATCTTCTACCTTGGATCCCTCCAACCACATGGCATCAATGTGGATTTCTACCCCCTCCCATTTATCTCTCCACCCTCTCGGCTCACAGCCTCATTCGTGATGAAGGGCTCTTGCCCAAAACGTCAATTCTCCTGCTCTGCGGATGCTGCCTGACCTGCTGTGCTTTTCCAGCATCCCACTCTCGACTTTCATTTTTATAGTGCCTTTGATAACATCAAAACATCCCAAGATCATGTGAGTGGCTCAGTGGTTAGCACTGCTGCCTGACAGCACTAGGGACATGGGTTCAATTCCACATTTGGGTTAGTGTCCATGTGGAGTTTGCACATTCTCCTGTGTCTATATGGGTTTTCTCCGGGTGCTCCAGTTTCCTCCCACTGTCCAAAGGATGTGCAGATTACATGGATTGATCATGCTAAATTGCTCATGGTGTCCAGTATGTGCTTGTTGGGTGGATTAGCCATGGGAAATGCAGGGTTACAGAGATGGGGTAGGGGTGTAAGTGTGATGGTCTTCAGAAGGTTGGTGTGGACTCAATAGGCTGAATGGCCCACTTCCACACCGTAGGGATTCTATGACATTTACAGCTAAGTAAACATTTTTGGAATGGGAAAATGTGAGAGCCAATTTGTCCATAGCAAGTTTTCAAAATAGTAATGTGACAGTGAGAGCTTGTTTGGTAGTTCAGAGCTTGATGATTGCTAAAAACAAATTGCTCCAATGAATGCGAGACAGAAAGAGTACTTCAGCAATAAAAAAAGACACAGCTAAATTATCTGATTAAGTTATCTGTTTTAGTGATGTTGGTTGAGGGACAAAATCTTCCCAGTCGTCAGGAAGTATTCCACTCTGAGACTTCAAATAACATGTTCAGATTTTCTTTCTACTCATTTGAGGGGGCAGACAAAGCCTCAGTTTAATTCCTGAAGGCCTCCTGAAAGAGGAGGCCTTCAACAGTGCAATCTCACCCCCCCCCCCCCCACCAAATAATGTACAATGTCAACCTGCTTTTTGTATTCAGGTCTTCAGAATGAGGTTTGATCTATAACCTCCTAACTCAGGCAAACGCGATACCAACTGAGCCACAGATGATAATAAAACCTTAAAATGAATTCCACAGAGTCACTTAGCCACTCCAGGAAGCTCTCCTTATTTCCATTGAAAGTCAGACAGCAAATGACCTGAACACTTCCCGAAGGAAAGCCTGAAAGCCCCCTTGGGTGAAACAACACAGGAATATGAGCTTCACTGGTTGGACCAACTGATAGTATTTGTAACTGTAAACAGCGACCTTTTGATTAACTAATTATCGTTCTCATTACCATTGTGTTTCTCAATCACAGGACCACATTGAATACAATGGACCATTTTATTTCTTTCTCTACAAACATGTAACAGGAACAATACACATGTCTCAACATCCACATCAATGTGTCAACCTTTGTTAAAGTAAATCATTGCTCGTGCAGCTGTGACTGCAAAGATTTGTTTGTATTGAAAGAACAAGATAAATAGAAAGAGACTTCTCTATTTTAAAGCAAAGATTAGTGTTACTGTATATTTATACCTGGCATATATTTACACTGGAAAAAAAATTCTATGCATTCAAAATGATTCTAAATTAATAATCAGTGTTAAAAATACTTGAAAAATACTTCTATAATAGTCAGAAGCTTTTAAACCGCAATTTAAATCCAAGAATGTTCCTTTTTTCTTGTCATCCAGAGCTTCAAATGAATTTTGTTCCTTTTTCGACGCAGACATAGTCAAGAAGTGACATCCAATTAAGTTATACAGAGTTACAAAAAGATTATCATGAAATGGATTTTTTGCCTTGAATTAAACCAGTCATGATTTCATATGCAGAAGCCTGAAGTTTTTCAAACATGGGCTCGCTTTTACTGTCAGGTTTTGAAATAGGCTCAGAAGGTGGAAAAAAAAAGCTGTCATGATTTTCTGACAATTTGTAACTGTCAAAGGAAATATTCACAAGAGTGTTCCAACATCACACAGCTCAGCCTATAGCTGGTGTCTCAGCTGGTTCACTAAAGTAATTAAAAAGGTGTTTATTTGGATTGATTGCATATTCCTGAGGGGGTGCACTTTAAGCAAGCATCCTGTGAAATTATGCATGACATCACATCAGTTCGATTGTAATTAAAAGGTATTTTAGAACAAAACATGCAGGAGAATTGTAGCATACACCTTTGTGCTGAAATGCAGTGCCATATCCATCTTGTGCATCTCGATGTTAGAATTAACTAACTGCACAGCCCTGTTTTCCGTCACCTCACCAGAAATGTCTCAGCCCAAAGCTCTAGATTTCCCTCCATCCTTCTGTTTACTGAACCTAAGATGTTCCTTAAAGCCTCTTTTTGTTTAAGATGTAATCATCTAATAGCACCTTCTGTATTCAGTAGTAAACTTCTTCTGGTAACATTTTTGGTAAAGAAATGTCCTAAAGTGTTTCACAAGTTAAAAGGTGTTATATAAATGCAAGGTTTTGTTGAGCAATGCTTCTGAAATAACTCCACAGAGGCCATCACCAAGTCACCCATTATTCACACAAAGTTAAAAATCACACAACACCAGGTTATAGTCCAACAGGTTTAATTGGAAGCACTAGCTTTCAGAGTGCCGCTCCTTTATCAGATGGTCAGAAGGAGCAGCCGTTCCGAAAACTAGTGCTTCCAATTAAACCTGTTGGACTATAACCTGGTGTTGTGTGATTCTTAACTTTGTAAACCCCAATCCAATACCAGCATCTCCAAATCATTTTTTCACACATGGAGAGTCTTTGACACTGATGAAGCACCCTCAGTAGGGAGACAGAAGGCTTGATGATGTAGTGCAATTTGAACAACTTCTCTCTCAAAATCTGCAGAACTAAAGAAAGAAAGGAGTAAAACCCACTCGCATCTACATCAATGGAGCTAAGGTTGAGAGGGTGGAGAATGTCAAGTTCCTTGGAGTGATAATAACCAACAACTTGTCCTTGACTTCCCATGTAGATGCGAAGGTCAAGAAGTCACAACAACACCGTTTCTTCCTCAGGCAGCTCAGGAAATTTGACATGTCCATAAAGACCCTCACCAACTTCTACAGATGCACCATTGAAAGCATAATGGTCTTGTATAGCAACTGCTTTTCCCAGAACCGTAACAAACTACTGAAGGTTGTATGCACAGCCCAGACCATCGCAGAAGCCAACCTTCTATCAATGGACTCCATTTACATGGCCCGTTGCCACAGAAAGGCTGCCACCATCATCAAAGACCCACCGCACCCCGGTAATGATCTCCGACAAGCTCTTCTGTCAGGCAGAAGACACAGAAGCTTGAACACAGATACACACACCAGCGGGCTCAAGAAAAGCTTCTTCCCAGCCATTATTAAACGGATGGGCTCTCCAGCCTCAAATAACGCTGACCTTGTTAACGTCGCTTTCGCCTAATGTGCGCCCTGTGCAGTGTCACCTGTACGCCTCTGTCCCAGCCTTTCTGATCTGCAAATCCATGCTTACTGTGATCTGCCTGGACTGTCACAAACAGGGCTTTTTGCTGTACTTCGGTACACATGACAATAAATCAACAAACCAGAGCCAGCTCACAGAATGAACAGGACATCTGACAGTCCTTTTTTTTTCACTTTTAGAACTTTAGTTTAGCAGCACAAACATAACTGAGATTGTCATAATAGTTTGTGCAAATGATGTACAATGATGAATAAGAATTCCTCACAAGATAGACATCTGTTCAGATGGTCTTCGTGGCAAGTGCAAAAACTTCCAGGTCCCATCATCTGTGGCACTATGTTATATTCACCTAATCAATTTTAAATACATTTTCTCAAGCACTTCACATGATTCAATGACAATTTCTATCAAACCTAATCATTAGAATTAGGCAGAATCCTGGGCCCTGGAATTCCCACCAAATCACAGAACAGTCCTTTTTTTTTTTCTTTTTTTTTCTTCTTTCTCTGCTTTTTTTTTCTTTTTCCTAACGTAACCGGAATCTCCTGTTGTTTTTTTTTTTGTTTTGTTTTTTTCCCCCACACTACCACCTAAGTGCGGTAGTGCTTATTATATATATATTTTTTTCCCCAGCACCCATGGTGTGTGTGTGCGCAGGTGTGAGACACAGTGAAAGACACAAAGTGCACGAATCTTTATTCAATTTCCACCACCAGGAAAACACCCGGGTGGCCAGTGACAAACACTGCCCTTCACA
>NC_057727.1:52753705-52759916 GCF_004010195.1 Chiloscyllium plagiosum | reverse complement strand
TGGTCCACGGACTCCACAGCGCCACAGAACAAGCAGTTGGGCTGGGAGTCCGTGAACCACCGCAATCTGCGGTTGCAGGGGACTGCTGCGTGCAGCACCCTCCACCCCAGATCCCCGAGAGAAAGGGGGAGGACTCCTGCGTAGAGAGCCCTCCACTGGGGATCCCCACCGCCCAGTGGCAAATGGGCATGCCAAGGCGTAACAGTCCTGTTTTTATTTGTCAGCCAAAGCTCTTTGATTGGACTAGATTAACAGCCCCAACGAGGGAACTCATATTCCACAAGGCCCGCCTGGCTGACCTTGTTACAATTGCCCTGTTACAGTTTCCTGCTCTCGAAGAGAGTATATATAAAAAAAACCCATAAGGCAGCTCGTGTATCAATGGTCAGAAATAGGGCCAAATTTCCAGAAGCCTGGGATTTCTTCTCTGCATGGTGAAAATGTTTATCTTGGGGAAACAATGGGAAGGGAGTCTCAAATAATATGGTGCTGTTCATTTATGATAGAAAGTCATGTTCCAATGAATTTGAATACATGAAGGTGAGATTTCACAAGTTCATGAATGATGTGCTAAGTCATATGTAAGTACCGAAAGGGCTAATGAGATATTAAAAAAATCCAAGTTACAAAAATAATTTTAGCGACACAGTTAATGCTTGGTAGTTTTACAGAGAAATCAAAACAGGGCATTCAGCCCAAATCATTTATGCCAATGATCATACATCACAAGTCTATTCCTAGTTCCCCCCACCATCAATCTTACTAGGATAACCTTCCATTCCATTCACTGAAAGCGGTGACTTTTGATACATCTGCATTTATTGGTCAATGCATTGAGTATAGGGGTTGAGAGGTCATGTTGTGGCTAAACAGGACATTGGTTAGGCCGCTTTTGGAATACTGCATTCAATTCTGGTCTTCCTACTATTGGAAGGATGTCATTAGGACTTGAAAGTGTTCTGAAAAGATTTACAAGGATGTTGCCAGAGTTGGAGGTCTTAAGCTATAGGGAGAAGCTGAATAGGCTGAGGCTATTTTTCCTGGAGCATCAGAGGCAGAGGGGTGACCTTACAGAGGTTTATAAAACCATGAGGGCATGGATAGGATAAATAGACAAGGGTTTTTCCTTGGAGTGGGAGAATCCAATACTAGAGGACAAAGGTTTAAAAGGTGAGAGGGGCAAGATTAAAAAGGGAACAAAGGGTCAACTTTTCACGCTGAGGGTAGTGAGTGTATGGAATATGTTGCCAGAGGAAGAAGTGGATGCTGATACAATAAAAGGCATCTGGATGAGTATATGAATAAGAAGGGTTCAGAAGGATATAGGCCAAATGCTGGCAAATGGGATTAGATTTATTTAGGATATTTGGTCAGCATGGACAAAGTTGGTCTGAGGGTCTTTTTCTGTTCTGTACATCTCGATAACTCTGTGATGTTCTTTTTAAAGGTAAAATGAACTAATGCCATTTACAATCTTAATTTTGTTGCAGTCTAGTTGGGAAAAGTACAAAAGGTTGCTGTTCCCAAATGAAAATGTGCTGCTTTAAATTCTTGCCCATATGAATGGAAGGGCTAAATTATAGCAACTGCGCACCACTGAACCACACAGAGTTTGTGCTGAAGACCAAAAAAAAAATCAAACTACCTAATTGTTGGCAACCATGCCAAAATTAATGACTTTTAAAGATTTATTTTTGTTATGAGAAGTGAAAACGTGTGGTACAGAGGAACCTCAATTATCTAAACGACACGGGTGGAGAGTATTTTGTTCGGATAATTGAATGTTCGGATAATTGGATGTTGGATAACAGTTTAGCCAAGCATTGGACCTTGCAATCTTGTTCGGATAATCCAAAATTTGGATAATCAAATGCCAGATAATCGAAGTTTCTCTGTATTAAGTATTGAAATATCACGGGGTGATGTTTAATTTTCATTCGAGCAGATGAAACCAGAGGGCAGTTGAACTGCCAGTTACTGTCATCCAGGACAGGAGCATTTGTTTGATGGAAAAGAAAGCACACTCTTAAAGAAGAAGCTTGGGTTCAATGGAGTCCAGAAACATGCCTTTGCTACTGGTTAGGAGCCTTCCCAAGACAGAGTGTGTATCTGTAATATTCCTGATGAAGGGCTTCGGCCCAAAACGTCGATATTCCTGCTCCTTGGATGTTGCCTGACCTGCTGTGCTTTTCCAGCACTACTCTAATCTTGATTCTAATCTCCAGCATCTGCAGTACTTAATTTCACCCTGTGTTTCTGTAATCTCTACTCAGTTCTTTAGCAGCATGAACACATAGCTTTATACTGGTACTGATGTAGCAATTTCATTCAGAAGGTCACGACATTATAGGAACCAGACTGCTCTCAGTCTTAAACCAGGTACCTTTCTCATGCTTAGGACTAGAACCTATGTGTTTAATAAGTTTTTGTTTCAGGATGTGGGCCTCACTGACTGGGCCAGCATTTATTACCCATCCCTTATTGCACAAGGCGGAGGCAGTGAGCTGTCTTCTTGAACTGCTACAGTCCTGGGGAGTGCTGTTTTTAAGAAGGAAGGAAGTTAAAAGATTTTGACCCAAGGACAATGAAGGGAAGGCAACATAATCTCAAATCAGGATGTTACATGGTTTAGACGGGAATGTGTAAATGATGGGAGTTTCCATGTTATCCTGACATCAGGTCTGGTTGCCAAAAGTAGGAAAGAACGTACCTTGATAAGCAATAAAATGCAATATTTTACCTCGGAATAAAATAAACAAAAATTTACTTATCAAAAGATGGAAATGCAAAAGGCAATCACTCCTCATCTCAAAAATACAGGCTCCATTCTCACAAAGGTGAAACGTTTTCGCATTAAGTTGCAGCTGGTCTATTGAAATGACTGGCAGAGCACAAAGCCCTCTCTGCTTTTATTCAGGTGCACCAGCAGCACTGAAGATGACCCATCATTAACACTGCTACGTCAATGGCCTAACTATACTTAGCAACAATTTGTGACGTTTATGCTCTTTTATATTATCAGGGCGGTTATTTCTCCCACGGTGATAACAACAATTCCGAGGTTATATTTAAATGATAAATAAGTCTGTAGTCTTTGAAGATGCTGTGAAGGGGAATGCTTTACTTTACTTTAGTCAGCCATCTCCATTTGAAACATGAAATATTATGATTCTGTTATAAACCAAAGTGCTCAGTGGTGTTTTTGATGTCCCAGTGATATACAGAGATAACACATTTGTTTCTCTGCCAAAAACAGGAGCTTTATTTAATTTTTAAATAAATTTGTTTGTATGCTAACCACTTAATTTCTGTTCCTCTACGTCCACATCCCGCCTCAATGAACAGCACAGAGAACAGAGAAGAGTCAACAGACACAAAAGTTGAACAAAGGAAGAACAATTGCATACTACACTCAGGCAATAAGATTTCATAATTGACTTGTTTTTTTCTCAACTGTCCGTCAAAAAAGTTAATTAATTAGCTTGAAGGATACTTCTTTCAAAGAAATATTATTCAAATTAATCAGACACTTAACAAGAGACTGCTTGAAAACATGGGCATAAATCATGGAGATGTAAACAGAGAACTACATATTCTTAGAAAACCAATAGATCATTTCTTTGGTGATAAGTAAGGTGATACCTGGATCTCTTAAGGAGGTCTTGTAAAAATCTGTGGTTTTATTTGCTGAAGCTTGCACAGCCTTTTAGTGCTACTCATTACCCCAATGTTGCAAAGCATTGAGATAGATGTTTGATGTGGTAAGAAGGTAGCCGTTTCACAGGATCCCTCTTCATCATTCGTCACAAGGTCATCCATCTGTCCACCAGCTCAGAACATCCAGATTTAGATTTCTTTCTCTGCCAAGTGTACCAGATCACACTTCATGTGGACAAATATCCTTCGACCATCTGCTGTGTACAATTGGCACAGTAAAAAGCAACTCCACTGCCCATCGTAATAATTTGAGAGTGCCAATTCTTTCCAGATAATGAAGAATATAAAATTATGTCTGATCACTTTTTACATGTAAATCAAAAATAAATGTTCAACTTAGACAGTTCTAGGACATTAACTTACCTTCAGACATTATCATTTCAACCAGAATTTAATTTGATTTAGAAATATTATTGCACTTTAATTAAACAAAGGCAACCAAGGAAGTGGTAAGCTGTCAATTTGAATCACTGCAGTCCTTGAGTATACCCACAGGTATACCCACAGTGCTGATAGCAATGGAGTTCCATGACTTTGAGTCAGTTACAGGGATGAACAGCAATATGTTACCATATCAGGATAGTCAGTGGCTTGGAGAGGAACTTGCAGATGATGGTATTCCCAAGTATCTGCTGCCATTGCCCTTCCAGATGGTAAAGGTCACAGGTTTTAGACCTCATCTCATAGGACAATTCCTCCCATTTAGAAATTAGTATTTTAAGGAGTTGAAAATGTTCACTAGAGCCAAGTACATCCATCCTTAGTTGAGGAGATCAAAACTGAACACAATACTCCAGGTGTGGGCGCCTGAAGGCCTTATGTACAATTGTAATTAGACCTCTTCACCTATACTCCAATCATTTTGTAATAAAAGCTAACAACACTTCCTTTCCTAATTGCTTCCAACATTCGGATGTTACCGTTAAGATTCATGAAGAAGGGCACTTCAGTCTCTGAGTCGTGAACATTTCCTAGTCTCTCACCAATAAAAAGATTGTGATTTTAAAAAAAAAACTTTTCTTTCTAATTTGAACAGCTCCTCATTATATTCCATGCCCTTAGCCACACAGTTGACCCATCACCACTCCTTCACACCCTCTTTCAATTCTCCTTCCAAAAGCTCATCTTTTGTAGGTCAACAAATAGTGACATCCAGATAAATTGATATAAATTGTAAATAAGGAAGGTCCAAGCACTGCTGTTTGGATATCTCTCAGTAGTTACAGTTTGCTGATCTAAAATTATGACCTCTTTCCTCCTATTCAGTCTATTAATCCATACAAATAACATCAAGTGAACCAAATCCAAGTAGCTATATCCACTGGCATTCCTATTATTAATTGCTGTAACTCCAACCTTTAAACAGTAATACAAGGGGTCCCTGATTTATGAATGTCTGATGTCAAAACACAATCCCAGACAGGGTAAAATTTTAAGTATCCATGATTCAAACATCTCCTGTACTCACGAGCTGCCTTACATTGTCCTGCATCGCGTTCCAACTTGGGTACACATCGAGCAGGTTCAGGTACAAAGTTTATTCAAAACTCAGGGACTGCCTGTAGATTTGTCAAACACCATTTCTCCCTCTTAAAATCTTGTTAATTCTATCTAATCATATGGATTCTTTCCCTTCTAACTGCCCTAAAACAATTACTAATTGCGCCCACAGACCCGCTTCCTCAAATAGCAGGCTGGAACTGGGAGGTCCACTCCCTACTGAAGTCCAGGTCTGAGATGTACACCTCAGACAACCCTGGTCTCTACAGGAAATCCAGGTACAACCTTCATAAGGCCATAGCCTCAAGATGTAAAGAGGCGATACCAAACTAAGCTTGACACCCAGACTAAACACACACATACCCCTCATTTGCGACAATGCTTACAACACATAATGGGCTAGAGTCATGAGTAGGAAAGGTTTACAGGAATATGGGCCAGAAGCAGGCAGGTGGGACTAGTTTGGTTTGGGATTATGTTCAGCATGGACTGTTTGCACTGAAGGGCCTGTTTCTGTGCTGTATGACTCTATGAGAGCCAAGTCAAACAGAATCGCAGGCTCTACCCAATGACCTCAGTGCATTCTACACTCGCTTTGAGCAGAAAGCCAGTGAAACTATGTCACCTATCCCAACAGCCTTGGATACACCTGTTCCCATGGTCACAGCCGCAGATGTTAGATCAGCCTTCTTGAGAATGAACCCACGGAAAGTGACCGGCCGAAATCAAGTTTGTGGTTGTGTTCTCAGACCCTGTGCAGACCAGCTGGTGGAAGTATTTGCTGACATCTTTAACCTCTCCTTTTCCAATTTGAAGTCCCCACCTGCTTTGAGATGACCACTGTCATCCCAGTGCCAAAGGTAAATCATGCAGCATGCCTCAATGGATAGAGAGAGAGAGTTGAGAGAGAGAGGGAGAGAGGGAGAGAGGGAGAGAGGGAGAGAGGGAGAGAGGGAGAGAGGGAGAGAGGGAGAGAGGGAGAGAGGGAGAGAGG
>NC_057727.1:52750528-52753579 GCF_004010195.1 Chiloscyllium plagiosum | reverse complement strand
GGCAGAGAAAGAGGAGGAGGAGGGAGAGAGAGGGAGTGTGAGAGGAGGGAGCACGAGAGATAGATCACTAAAAGTGGATCACGAGAGAGACAGCGCAAGAGCAAGTCAGAAATAGAGAGAGGGAGAGGTAGACAGACAGACAGACGAGGAGAGGGAGAATGAGACAAATCAGACTCTTCTTCAGAAACCTCAATTTATTTTAAATTCCACTGTCTCACTGGAACCTTTGTTCCCATTGTCTCCAGAATGTTTTCATATAAAAACGGAAATACATTATATGACACTTTCCATGTCTTTTGCTGACAAATGCCCATATTTACAGCCTGTAGTTTTGAAGAAGCAAACATATTGGAATTGAAACATTAACTGTTTTTCTCTTGCAACAAATGATACAAGAACCTGCTGAGGTTTTCCACATTTTCCATGTTTGTCTCAGACTTCCAGCAATCACAGTAGTTTGCCTCTAATCTGTTTCTTTTTATGTAACTACAAAACTTTTACAAACCGTCTTTGTGCTCTTGTAAGTTTTCTCTCATATTTCCAATTTTTCCTCTTTGTCAATTCCATGGTCATCCTTTGCTGAATACTAAATTTTTCCCAATCCTCAGGCTTGCTGTGCTTTTTGGCAGTCGTAACCTGCTCCTTCCAACTAATATCTCCAACTGGTGAAGCAATTTTCCTGTAGGCTTTCATTCCTCATGATAATGTATAGATATCATGAATTATCAATTTCTTTAAATACCTTATCATACATCATTTCTTAAACGACAGTTTCCCAATCTACCTGAACCAATTAACCCCCCATACCAAGATAAATGGTTTGGGTTTTAGATTCCAATTTAACCATATCTCACTCTAACCCTATGTAAAATTTGATTAAGATCACTTTCCTCACATTTTTACTGCAAGTCTTGAGCTAAGCATCAGGAAGACAAGATGGTTCTCAAGCAGCCAGTTCCAGGGTTTACAGATCTTCGATTGGGTGATTTAGTCACCACAGAACCCACAATACAGAGGTGAAAGAAGGTCATCATCAATCCAGAAGGACTGGACAAGAAAGGTTCTCCAACTATCTCAGCAAAACCACATTCCAGATCACGGATCAAAACAGGATTCATTTAAGACTGGGTGTAACTCGCTACTCCTATGCTAACTCCAATTCCACGTACAAACGACTACTTGTGAATGCTGTGACCGACACTTATTCTTCTAAATGTCACTGCAACAGGTTTTCAAAATCACTTTCACCTCACTGTCATGGGAGCTAACTGCAAATTGGCTTAAACACTCAAACCACACTTTATGAGGCCCCCCTCATCATGGATACCGGACTTCAGCCAATTTGATTCACCTCATGTGATATCAGAAAATTGCTGACTGTACTGGATACTGCAAAGGCTATGGGCCCTGACAACATTCTAGCAATATATTAAAGACTTGTGCTCCAGAACCAGCTGTCCCCCTAGCCAAGCACTGGGCAATGGTCACTGGATCTGAAACATTAACTCTGGTTTTTGTCTCTCCACACATACTGCCAGACCTGCTGACATTTTTCAGCAATTTCTGCTTTTGTCCTGATCAAAATGTGGTGGCCCTGATACAAAGGCAACATTTTGACAAGTCCATCATGAAAGAGTCCTAGCAAAACTGGAGTCAACAGAAATTGGGAAGAGAAAAGCCTCTTCACTGGTTGGAGTTACGCCAAGTAGAAAGGAACATGGTTTTGGTGGATGGAGGTCAATCACCTTGGTCCTAAGCCATCTCTGCAGGAGTTCTTCAGGTTAGTGCCCTAGGCTCAACCATCTTCACGAAAGGTCAGATGTGTGGAAATTCACAATGATTAATACTATTCATGACACTTCAGATACTGAAGCAGTCTACCCTCATGTATGACAAGAGCTGGCCTACATTCAGCCACACCAAGTGCCAGGCAATGACCATCGCCGACAAGAAAGAATCCAACCATCTCCCTGATTGCTGAGTTCATCTCTCAAAGTCCTGGCACAAATACTGAACTCCAAGCTCGAGCTTTATTTGTATCAAAACAAAACAAACTTGCATCGATATAGCACTTTTTACTCCGCATTCCAAAACATTTCATATCCAACTTCTGAAGTGTAGAAAGTAGTGGAGGCGAATGTGGCAGCCAACATTAACACACTAAGTTCCCATGTGCCAAACATGCTCTGTGTTGTAAATGTGGCATTAAATGCTTGCCAATAGAGCAGGGAAGCTCCGTCCTCTTCTTCTGATAGAGTCATGAGATCTGTTATGTCAAACAAAGAGAGCAGATTTTTTCTTTTTGTTTTGGGTGGGAGGTGGAAGTAGGGGAAGAGCAGAAAGGTGGGACTTTCACCTGCTTTGCATTGGTAGAAAGGGGCAAATAATCAGACAAGTTGGCCCCAGGGAGATTCTGCCCCTTTCCCTCTACCTCAGCAATTACACTTTCGGAAGGAAAGATCAGTCTTCTTGACCTGTTATCGATTAAAAAAGGACCTGAAGCAGTCAACAGCCCACTCGACCAGCCACTGGCCTGATCAACAGCTTTGCCAGCAGATGGCAGAAGTGGCTGCATTCCTGACTGGGAACGCCCAGCATTGTGCCTGCTCATTGGGGCCTGAAGTCTCTATTTGCCCCTTATCTGAGGTGGAGGGGTGAGGCTGCTGAAATTCAGCTGCCCCATCTCTTGTATCCAAATATCCCTGAGCCCTCATACCTACAAAACACCTCTTTAATCTACAAGACGCAAACAGCAAACAGACAAGCATCAGTTTGCTGATCTTTGTCTTCAGAACTGCAGTGTAACCAGCAGCCAGGACCTAACATGGGTTGGGATGTGGAACATTTAAGCCATGGGACCTGACTAGTCAAGAAGCCCATCAGTAACCACAGAGTCATAGAGATGTACAGCACAGAAACAGACCCTTCGGTCCAACCCGTCCATGCCAACCAGATATCCCAACCCAATCTAGTCCCACCTGCCAGCACCCGGCCCATATCCCTCCAAACCTTTCCTCTTCATATACCCATCCAAATGCCTTTTAAATGTTG
>NC_057727.1:52729049-52750172 GCF_004010195.1 Chiloscyllium plagiosum | reverse complement strand
CAATTGTACTAGCTTCCACCACTTCCTCTGGCAGCTCATTCCATACACATACCACCCTCTATGTGAAAATGTTGCCCCTTAGATCTCTTTTATATCTTTCCCCTCTCACTCTAAACCTATGCCCTTTAGTTCTGGACCACCCCACTAGAGACTTTGGAAGACTCTTAGGGAAGAGACTTTGTCCATTTATCCTATCCATGCCCCTCATAATTTTGTAAACCTCCATAAGGTCACCCCTCAGTCTCTGACACTCCAGGGAAAACAGCCCCAGCCTGTTCAGCCTCTCCTTGTAGCTCAAATCCTCCAAATCTGGCAACATCCTTGTAAATCTTTTCTGAACCCTTTCAAGTTTCACAACATCTTTTCGATAGGAAGGAGACGCAATATTCCAACAGTGGCCTAACCAATGTCCTATACAGCCGCAATATGACCTCTCAACTCATGTATTCAATACTCTGACCAATAAAGGAAAGCATACCAAACATCTTCACTATCCTACCTACCTGAGACTCCACTTTAAAGGAGCTATGAACCTGCACTCCAAGGTCTCTTTGTTCAGCAACACTCCCTAGGACCTTACCATTACATGCATAAGTCCTGCTAAGATTTGCTTTCCCAAAATGCAGCACCTCGCTTACCACTTGAGGAAATGACTGGCTCACTTGCCCCACATTTTACCTAACGGAGATAATACCTCAGTCATTATCAGGCCTTTGAGATTGGACCATCTACTATCTTTTGGAGGTGGTCTCCACAGACAAAACAGGTGAGACTGCTCAAGAGGGAGCATAAGGCAGAGATGCAAATGAAAAACATGAACAATTATGATGTGTTCATTGTTCAATGTGAGCCTTTACTTTAAAATTAAAATCAAGGACAAGCTCTTGTCGTAATCTTCCTACCTCTGAGCCAGAGACCTGGGTTCAAATCCCACCTTATCCAGAGGTGTGCAATAACAGGGGTGTAACCAGATTGGCTTGAAAACATCTTTCAAAAACCAACCAACAAGATAATTTTTTAATGTCAAGTGTTGGCTAATCGAGTACTACTGAGAGCTTGATGAAATGGATTAAGTTTATATCCAATTCATAGTGAACTATCAGCTCAGCTTCAAATAGTTGCACTTCTTTACACCAGTTCACATGCTCGCTAATACAGAGGGAAGGCTGCATCCTGTAATTTTTCAGCTTAACAGTTTCAAACAGATGGCATAGTTAAAAGCATATCCAAGAGACAGTTCCAAAAGCTGAACCACAACAAATAAAAACAAAGTCCAATTAAGCAAATCAATATGCCAATATGTACCTGGTGATTAACTAGCAATATAGATGTGGTCTGTATTGTTATAGGTACTGCTTTATATTCATTTGTAGACTTCACAGGTGATGTATAGACTGACAGTGAAGGAGCTATTGTATATTTATTCATGACCATTCAAGACAGGTTCCCCAGCTTTTCCTGGTGTTTCCATTTTTATTTTGTCTCCAGTGTCCCCTGACTCCCTGATCCAGGCCATTTTATCACATCCCCTTCCTTACTAATTATCTCAATTATGTGTCAATATTTAAGGTTACTCATTACTTAAATTACGTGTGAAAATCCATGTTGAAAATCTGGCTTTTTTTTCCAACTCAACTAGGGGAACTGATCGCCTATGATATTGTTGCTCGAGTAGTACTCGAGGGCCAGGTAATGTTTTGGAAACCAAGTTTGAATCTCACCATGACAAATGGTCAAATATAAATTCAATAAGAATTGGGAATTGAAGTTGAATGATGTCAACTTTGCCTGGTCTGACCTATATGATCCCAGACCCACAGCAATGTCATTAATTGCCCTCTGAAACGGCCTAACAAGCCACTCTATTGTGTCAACCATGGGAAATGTAAAAAGGAACAAAACCAGTCACACCACCTAGCATCAATCCAAGCACTGCCAATGACAATGTCAACTCTACAAAGTCCTCACTACTAATGTCTGGGGCTAGTGCGATTGTGTGAGAACTGTCTCACAGACTATTCAAGCAACAGTCTAACATAATCATACTCTCAAAATCATACATTATACCAGACTTACTACCTCCCTCTAAGTAGCCAATTGATTGATATCCAAGAAACTAGACTGATAGTGGAAGATGCCACACTCCACTGGACTGAGGAATACTCCCCAAATACTTTGAGGCATGGCTGTTTGATTGAAGCACAGGATTGTGTTCGCCATGTAAGCTGTTGGCACACAGCACAGGTTTCAGATTGATAAAGCATGGTGCCATACAGCAACACGCCCACCCCCTTGACTAATCCCTACTGACAACCAGGACAGGCTGCCTGCCTTTGTTGCTGCACTAAACTGCAAAGGTAAAACAGAAGCACTGTGAGACCTGAGAAGCTGCAGGTCCAGCCCACGAGATAGCACAAAGTGTCCTGGCAGCAGCATCACAATGATCGGTGCCAGGGCACTAAACGTGCAAAACTGAAGTGCAGAACTAGATTGTCAGCTTGTCAGAGATGAACCAGGATTTTGTGGCGACCAGTCAATGCCCATGGAACACACCGTGAGATGTTGGTGACTGCTGTCCAAGATGGAGGCCCAGTGGAACAGGTGACGAGATCGAATCACCAACTCGTCACTCTGACCCATCAGGAATTGACGCTATTTCATTTCAATCTGGCAGGTGGGAGAATGGGAAACTGCACATCAATGCGGCGAGATCAGATAATAATTATAGGCTGCTCATCTTGCCATTCAAAACTTCGTTCAAGTTTTGGGCTCTCTCTTCTTGGTGTCAAGAATTTTGTTTTTAACCAATCTCATCCTATTTTCCCAACTAACTGTCAATGCTGACACAAAGCTTCGGACTAAGAAGCTCTATGCTAGCCTGTTGTAGGGAGCAGGTATATCCTGTGGAGCTCCCAACAGTCCTCGGTAATGATGCCGAACTGGTAATGCACATTGTATTTCCTGCTAGCATGCAATGATCCAGACTTTAAGCAGAAGATGCAATTAGCATAGTTAACATTCACCGGCAAGCTATCCACTGTGATTGAAACGGTATAGATGAAAGAAGAATTGGTTGCAGCAAACTCGGTTAAACAACGCACCCTGTGTTGCATAGTGGCAATGGTGGCATACATCACAAAGGTGCCAGCAGTAGCATTAAGGGCATAGGTGCATAATTTCAGTCAACACATCACTAGCAAGCAATTTTACACATCAGCAATTATAGCTTACAGTGGCCAAGATTGCAATTACGAATATGAATTTCGATCCAATCTAATAATAACACAAGCAATAATCAATTAATATTGTTTTATGCAACTACTGCTGGTTAGGAAGGTTTGCCAAGCCATGAATAGCATGATAATGGTGCAATTAATAAGATCCTGAAAAAGTGGTATATTTTATCAATGATAAGAAGTCACTAACCTAGGTGTGTTTAATGCTGCAACACTCATGGATATTGCACAAGTTACAGCGTGAGCATCAGATGCAACAAGACTAAGATTTTCAACACTATGTACCGGAAACTTTGTGACAAGCTGAAGAACAATTTAGTCAGATAGATCTGTAATGATATCTTTGTGCAGTGGTCCATGGCACTTTATCAAATAAGGATGGCTTCGATTCGGAGTGCTTCAACCATTCTGTCTAGTGATAGCAATTTAGGTCGGCAACAACTGAAGGTGTGGCTGCTTAGCTACCTGGTGCTAAGTCTTCAGCAGTATTGGGGTTTTGATAAGTGGTTCTCAACAAAATAATTGCCCCTTTTTAAGAGTATTCCATAAATCCTATTGGAGAATACTCGATCTTTGGGGATTATTTCAAAGCCTCATGTTTTTCAACTAGAAATACATGACCTGGTGGAAAGACTGCAAGGGATAGAAGTAGTGGCAGTAGGTTTTGGAAAAATGCATTAAGTAGAGTTCACAATAAGTGTTAAAAATCTAAAAAGCTTCCCTACAGTGATACAATTATGGCCTTGCGTTATTGCAGAGATTCCAGATCAGACAGGCCTGTGCCTTTAAGACAGGACCATGACATAATGACATCTAAATCTACCCACCTACCTTCAGTCAAACACTCATTGAAATAAGGTCAGTGCAGTGCTGTCTGTCAGTTACATGTCTGTAGTGCATAATAACATCAGTAAGCACAGAACCAAGGCTCTGCGAGTCTGTAGTATTACAGCAATAGAAATAAAATGGCTTTCATGGCCCTTCAAGACATTCTTCTCAACAAGAATACATTGTGGCATACATTATGTGAGTTAACATACATTCTGACTATAATCACTCTGGTAGTGGTGTTTGATCCCTGAAATCACGTCAGTACCAAATATTGTAAAAGCTCAAAAATAAACTGTTTTTTGGGGATTTACCCTCAGACTGACATTAGGCGCAAATACATATCCTCTGATTAATCATCACAGGATCTCTCATGTGACTAGGCCGGATTCCTGTCTTAGTTTGCTGAGAGAGACCTGCTAAGTCGTGGATCCTGCAAGTTAAATTGTTACTTCACATAAGGCAGAATATTTAAAATGACAATGTACTTGTTTCTTTAGTTGGGACAATTTATCTACCGTCTACTGAGTAATCTGAAAAAGACTGAGTAGGCCAACCCAGGTGACATAATCAGCAGCTTATGCCTACTTTATTGTTCTGCTCAATAATATTTTAAAGAGCCAACAAAAAAATTATTCACTGCTCTTGGCACAAGTGCCAAATCGACTGGCTGGACATTTGTGTTGCCAAGTTGTGAGTCACAGCAAACAGGTAAAGGATGTCAATATTTGATGTATCCATGACCATTATGGACAAATGCATTTTCTTCCACCACAGAAACACAGAGACACCGACTTGTCCAGACAGACTCCTTCTGAAACCATCCAGCAGGAGAATGTGGCAGCCTCTCCTTTCAGTGGGGATTTGTCTGACATTTGGTTTCAATGACTGTTCGAAGATCAGTCAAGTGAACAGTGACAGACTTTGTTAAACCCAACTGTGTATACAAGAAAGGGGAGAGGGCAACTTCTAGAGCATCAGTTCCATGTGCTCCTATGCACATGCTCAGTTGCTATTCTTAGAGAGAGGTACAACTAACCCTTTATAGTACAATGACTGGCATTGTGACATGTGGCGAAAACCAGATATTTTTATCTTTAGGGCAACACAGTGGTTCAGTGGTTAGCACTGCTGCCTCACAGTGCCAGGGACTTGGGTTTGATTCCACCCTCGAATAACTGCCTGTATGGAGTTTGCACATTCCCCCAGTGTCTGTGTGGGTTTCCTCCATGTGCTCCGGTTTCCTCCCACAGTCCAAAGATGTGCAGATTAGGTGGATTGCCAATGGGATATGCAGAGTTATAGAGTAGGGGATAGGTCTGGGTAAGTTGCTCATTGATGGGCTGAATGACCTGGTTTCACGCTGTAGGGATTCTAAATGTTTGTTTTTCAGCCTGAATTTTCTCTCTTCTGCAGCTCTTCCTCTCTGGTTATATCACTATATTTGTGATTATGGTTGCACTGCTAGAATTTTGGAACTCCATTCGTCAAAAGCCCGTGGATGCAGAATCTTTGAATATTTTTAAGATGGGCATGGATTTCTGATTACAAGTGGGATTAAGGACTTTTGGGGACATGCAGGAATGCAGAGTTAAAAGTCAAAATCAGATCAACTATGATCTTATTGAATGGCACAGCAGGTTTGATGGGCCAAACAGCCTCGTCTTGTTATTCCTTTGCACTTTCATTAACCATAATCATGTGAAATCAGTTCTGCTGGTCTACACCAACTCCACATCCCAAGCAAGCCGGTTTCTGAAGCATTCTCTCTTTTCAGGACTCAAGGTGGGCAGAGAAAATGTTCTAAAGCCCACTCTGATGAGGCCATTGAAACACAAGGGGACAAACTGAAGCCTGTACATGGAAAGAAATTGCTACAATCCATGCCATTGGCAGCATCTTATCCAATAAGTCACCGCACAGTTAGAAACTGAGCATGTAAACTCTGCTGAAGCAGTAATGGTAAAGAAACAAGAGAGAGCACAGACTTATAGCATGAAAAGACCTCTTCCTCTCAACCAAAAATCCCTGGCTCCGCACTCACTTCCTACTTCCAAACAAGCCAGACTTGAAACACTAACTCAATTTCTCTCTCCAAAGATGTGGCCAAACTTGCTGACTTTCTCCAGCACTTTTTGTTTTGAGTTCAGTCCTCCTTTATTCACAGTACTTCACTTTTACTTTATGTTTCATTTTAACATGCTCCATCTCTACACTGCACTACTTTGGAATAGTTCAATGATTGGAAGTGAAAACAATTCTGCAGCTATTTCTCAACAAATAGCCACCAAAATTCATCCATTTTGTGAATGCAAGGAAAGAAAACTCACGCAATGAATTTGCAATGATATTCAGTGAGTATTGTCTGAGTTACTTGTCCTTTAAGAAAAGAAAGTTGCAGAGCACACAAACATGCTCACTCAATTAAACGGAGCTTCAAGTCCTTATCCCACATTAATCCAAATAAAGTTGATTACACAAAGTTAAAATACAGAGCAGCCCAGATAAGAACAAACAGTGGGACTTGTTTGAGGGGCTAAGTGGGTGGCGACTGTGCCATTTCCTTTTCTAATATACACAAATTTTGCACACAAAGGGGGCAAGGAATGGTAAATGGCCATAACTGTAATATCAAATGAAGTCCTAAAGTCTAAAACATTAAACTGTCTCTAACTGAGGCCACAGGTCTTTGCCCGAATGTTTTGCGGTAGACTACTGGCAAAGCAGCATAAACGTTTACACTCAACACTTGTACAGGAGCTTGGCTTCCATCACAACCAACAATGAGAAGAACTCCCAAGGAAATTCAGAACTTACCTCTGTTGTTTATATCAAATTTCCAGAATTTGCAGTTACTCTGTGACCTTGACTTCTGAATTCTTAGAATCTAAGATATTAGTAAGTTATATCTTCACCTTTCCTTTGTTAATAAATGGCAACAGTTTTAGGCAGAAACAAAAACAAAGAATCTCAGGAAGATTTATTTTCAAAGCTGGAGTTAACTTCTATTCAGTACTAATTCATTATTTCAAATGATTTTCTCCCCACCCGCAGAAACATTTTAGCCCTTTGTTTTTATATTAGATTAGATTCCCCACAGTGTGGAAACAGGTCATTTGGCCCAACAAGTTCACACTGACCCACTGGAGAGTCACCCACCCAGACCCATTTCCCTCTGACTAATGCACCTAACACTATGGGCAATGGAGCATGGTCAATTCACCCGACCTGCACATCTTTGGACTGTGGGGGAAAACCGGAGCAAACTGGAGCAAACCCACACAGCCACAGGGAGAATGTGCAAACTCCACACAGTCAGTTGCCTGAAGCAGGAATCAAACCCAGACCCCTGGTTCTGTGAGGCAACAGTGCTAACCACTGAGCCACCGCGCCACCCCTATTGCGTCAAAAAGCCTGAAGGTTTCGTCTAAGTCATTCTTCGTCTCATTTTCAGGAGATGAAATAACATAATGACTTGAACGTGGAGGTAGAAATGGAAGATAAAAATGCTGAATGCAACCCTCTCAACAGGGAAGAGAACGAATGGCTTGCTGTTGTGGGGACAGATTACAGGGACTTGAATAAGTCAAGCTTAGCATGATGCAATAAAATTTGGGAACTGCTCATTGAAAAGACAAAGGCTCATTGTTCGATAGTAAAAATCAAACCCACAGTTTCCTTGCGATTGCTATCCTAGAATCCCTATCTACATCCTGGGAGATCATTACTATCAACCAGAAATTGAACCTGCATTCAAATAATGAGGCAACAAGAACAGAGAGGCTAACAATTAATCAGTGAACAATCCAACCTCTGACTTCTCAAAGCCTCAGCAATATTTACAAGGCATGAGTCAAGCATTGTTGCAAGGCCCATGTCTTTGGGAGCTGTGGACTGCAATGAGAAAAAACTGCTTTGAAAGAAAGGGATTTACTTGGATGGTTGCATAATTTCACAGCAATGAATTTGATAACCAATGTGAACTTAGTTTTGTTGCTGTGGGTGTTTGCAATGCATGGACAATCAGGAGCCAAGGAGTTGACTGGTTCTCTGCTAACTGAACAGGAAAGATGTTGCAAAAACACAGCCACCCAGAAAGAGGATACAGAAGCATGTTCTGTTGTTCTCCCTCAATAGAAGCTGTCTGTTCTCTGGAGTAAAAGTTTAAACTTGATGGAAACCAGTTACCTTTCCATTGACATTTCAGAGCTATGTTCCAAGTAAATCAGTAACTCTATACTTCTTACAAACCAGTGGAAACTTCCAGAAAAAGGTAACTGGGCTCCAAGGGCCTGGTTTGATGAATACTGATCCTCCCCAACATCAGAATTGGTAAGCAAAGACTACCAAATCGACTTTCCAGATTTTCTGCAACTACCAACAATATATTTTCCTGATGTGTGTGCACACATAAGGGGACTATTGTTTTAGTAGGTACTGTGAGATGTCAATGGTTTATATCTGCTGATATAGAGCTATGGTCTAGTTACTTACAATAAATGATTCTTTTACAGTACAGAAAGCTGGTCCACAATTTCTAACAAATTTGGATTGAAAGTCAGGTAAATTGGGGTTCTGTGCTGTCCTTAAGAAAAATTAAGATTCTGAATTCTCTGTGAATAGCAGGACTTGATTTGCAATGCACTACCCCAGTGAGTCATAAGAATAAGATGAAATACTCTTCAGTTGCCTAAAGAGTATGACTGTAGCTCCAACAACATTCAACAAACTTGGCATCATCCTGGACAAAGCAATCCACAAGTTTGGCACCCCTTTCACTACCTTCAATGTTCACTGCTTCCAGCACCAGTGGGGGGCATCTGCAACATGCACTGCAGCAGTTTACTGAGGGACCTTCACCCTCACCTTCCTAACTATACCACTTAGAAGGACAATGGCAGCTGATGCACTTGATGATGTTCCCACTGAAGATTCACATCAAGCCACACACCATTCCAACTTTGGCACTGTGTCAAAATCCTGGGACAATGAAGAAATGACAACACTCTTCCAAACAGCAGTATGGCTTCTCCTCAAGCGGCGTGGTTGGCACTGTTACCTCACACTACCAGGAATCCGGGTTTGATTGCCACCTCGGGCAACTGTCTGTGTGGAGTTTGCACATTCTCCCTGTATCTGTGTGGGGTTTCCTCCGGGTGCTCCGGTTTCCTCCCACAGCCCAAAGATGTGCAGGTCAGGTGAATTGGCCATGCTAAATTGCCCCTAGTGTTAGGTGCATTAGTCAGAGGGAAATGGGTCTGGGTGGGTTGTTCTTCGGAGGATCGGTGTGGACTTGTTGGGCCAAAAGGCCTGTTTCCACACTGTAAGGAGTCTAATCTACACAATGTGGACTATACGGTACAAGTAAAGAAAGGCAGCTGACCACTACCTCAAAAATCAATTAGAAATAGAAAATAAATAGCAGCATAGCCTCAAAAATGCCAACATCCTGTGAAATTTTAAAACTTGAAGACATTTTTCAGTGGGAGTATTTGGGATCTACAAATGCAAATTTACTTTTCCATCTAATTATAAGCATGCATATGATCTGAAACCTTGTTTAATGTCAGTGGCGTTTGCTGTCTCTATGGGCTGCTAAAGTTGCCACATGCCTGAACAGGCACCTCTTTTCAAACCAACAATGTTAAAATGCACCTACTCCCTGGATGCTCCCTTCCTCTAGCCCAGGATTCAGTCTAATTTGGTCTTGGAAGTCCCCACCAAATGGTGACGACAGAATCATCCAATTGACACCATAAAACCTCTCTAGTTTTACTCAGGTTTAGCAAACAAATTTCACAATTGTGTAACAACAAATCAGACAATGGATCACTTTGACAAAACCTTCTGGCGGTGGTGGCATAGTGATAATGTCATTGGGACTGTCATGCAGAACCCTGAGCTAATTTTCTGCCAAAATGGGTTTGAATTCTACCAAGGTAGATAGTGAAATTTGAAATGAATTAAAAAAAAGGCTGGAAGTTAAAATTAGTCCACGTAACCACTATTGAATGTCATAAAATTCCATCTTTACCTGAGCTGACCTACGTGACTCCAGACTCCCACCAACTCTGGGCAAAGAAGGATGCATTATAAAACAAAATTTGACATTTGCCTCATAATGGGATCAGGTCAGGTGATCAAATTTGTGGTCAAAGGGATAGATTTTCAAAAGGAGAAAAAAACCCAACGTTTGGTTGCATGTAAGAGATTATCAAAAGGAAAAACAAAAGAGGTGGGGATGTGAAGGGAAGATGTTCCAAAGTTTTAGGCCCAGGCAACTGAAGGGGAACCATTAATGTTGCAGCGATAAAAATCTCCCTCTCTCCTTGTAATGTCCTCATTACCCAAGGGTTTTTAATCATGGCTCGTGCCATGATGTCACTCTCCAGTAAGGTGACAAGGTAGACTTCAAGAACTACCTTCTGGTACAGAGATTGAACCCATGTTGCTGCCATTATTTAAGCTGCACTCAGGAAACCTAGCCAAATGAGTTAGTTGACATCCATGAAGCATCATCAAATAAATCACAGAAATAAAGGGAGCAAGTTTGGGTAATTCTCTGTTTCCAGCAGGTTGTCAAATATATTAAATCCTTAGCCACAGGAAGCTGTCACTGCAACATAAATCATTGCATCTTTTAAAAGGTAAACTGAATACATATCTGAAAGAACGAGATGCATTATTACTGAGAGACACCAGGACAATGGTATTCATTTCAGATTGTCTCCTCCAACCATCAGATGGAATCAGAACAAAAGATTTAGGATACCAATGGACCAAATGGCCTATTTCTGCATTATAGGTAAAAACAATGACTACAGATGCTGGAAACCAGATTCTGGATCAATGGTGCTGGAAGAGCACAGCAGTTCAGGCAGCATCCAAGGAGCTTCAGCAAAATCGACGTTTCGGGCAAAAGCCCTTCATCAGGAAGAAAGGCAGAGAGCCTGTAGCGTGGAGAGATAAGCTAGAGGAGGGTGGGGGTGGGGATAGAGTAGCATAGAGTACAATAGGTCAGTGGGGGAGGAGCTGAAGGTGATAGGTCAGGGAAGAGAGGGTGGAGTGGATAGGTGGAAAAGGAGCCGGGCAGGTCGGACAAGTCCGGACAAGACAAGGGGACAGTGTTGAGCTGGAGGTTTGAAACTAGGATTAGGTGGGGGAAGGGGAAATGAGGAAGCTGTTGAAGTCCACATTGATGCCCTGGGGTTGAAGTGTTCCGAGGCGGAAGATGAGGCGTTCTTCCTCCATGCGTCTGGTGGTGAGGGAGCGGCGGTGGAGGAGGCCCAGCACCTCCATATCCTCGGCAGAGTGGGAGGGGGAGTTGAAATGTTGGGCCACGGGGCGGTTTGGTTGAATTAGAAATTTCTAATCACAGAATGGAATGAATTTCTAGATGACAGGTAGAAAAGTCTTTACCACCAGCACAAGGAAACAAAACTGAAAAAAGGCTTCTGCTCCAGACTACTCTCCAGTGATAAAATGAAAGCACTGTTCGAAAAAAAGCATTATTGCTCATGCATTACTCACAGACTGAAGCACTTCGAAAGTAAGGACATTGAAAGTAAATTAGCTGTGCACCATTACTCTTTGGGGACATAATTTCAGCTATCCTGAAAAGTTAGAGTTAGTTCCAATTCCAATGGAATAAACTGAATGCTGTCCAAAACTCCACAAGATGATAATCCAATCCTGATGCATATTCCTAACTCTCTACTTGTTCCTGCCAAAATTTTCAGCAGGTCTGCAGAGATATCAGCTTTTAATTTTGATCCATTGATAATCTGTAATGGCTCCAGAGCAGAATGAATAGTGGCAGTGAATGGCATTACAAGATTAAGCGGAGCAGATGCAAAAGAATGAGAGAACAGAAGGGTTGGTCATTGATTGGGACACAAAAGGGTGAAAAGGTTAACTCAAGCAGAGAATAGGATAACTGCAACATCCACTGGGCTACCGTCTATACAAAAAGTATAAGCATGTTTTAGAAATTTCTAGGCCCCTGCTACAGGAGACATTATGATTTCAGTTTAAATGAAAGAGACTTAATTGACCAACACAAAACTACAGAAAATCCTGTTTTGTTTTTGGTTTGGAGTAAAAGGTTTATAATAAAGCAGAGTTACCACTGTAATTTTTATATGTGCCCCGGATTATTAAAGTGTACAGTTTCTGGCATCTCAAAACACTTTAAAACATGCAAAGTGTACTGGATGATGGATGTGATGGCTGTATATGTGAGGAGGGAACAAGCAAAAGCAGGTGCTCAAACTAAGCACAAAACAAAAAGAAACAAAAGAAAGAATCCACAACTAGCCCCACAGATGGAGAAGGTTGTGGGCGCAAGGAAACAGAGTACGTTACAATTTAAGAGAATCTAATGTTGTATCATTAAGGAACAGGTTACCTTACAGACAAAATGTCTTCAGGTCTAACACCTGCCAAAATATCTGCAGCTCATTGTTAAACAACAGTTGGATTCTGACAGATGAGGTTTGTACCTGTTTATGCGCTGCCCAGGTACCTATGAACATTGTCAGCATGATTCTGGTGTAATGCGAACTCTGGGGAATGCCTGATAATCAGCAGGGGATACCAGAATAGATCCTCTAGTTTCTGCTTACATAGAACTTATTGCTAAAAAAACAGCTGAGCTTAGCTTGGCTTCTGTTTGTAATGCAGTCACATCAAGACTGGGTTCAGATACCACTCCAGATTATTCAGCCTAACATTCCATTTTGGCTATGGAGGAACGTTACATCGGTGATAGGGCTTCCTTTTGCTTTGATGAGGTTGTGGGAGGGGGGTGGTGGAGGGAGGTGGGGGGGGGGGGGGTGGAGATGGTGGGTACGGCATTGAGCAGTAACTGATTATTGCACACAGCTGTTCAGAACAATGTTAAACATTGCATAGCATGACTTAAAAGTAGGACAGAAAGTTGTCTTATTACAGTGGCTAATACCATCAGAATCAGATCCACTGGTCGTTCCACGCAGAGATTACTGATAGGCAGCTCAATTTCACAGAAGATTCTATCTGCCATATTCACCTGTAACAATAGCTAATTCCACTCAGTAATTCATTGTACCAGCAAGCCTTTGCAACATGCTTAAGGGATAACAATAAAACAAACATGAAATTGTGGATTTTCACTTCAAGATGAAGAAGCAATGATCCTGCATGCATTAGTTTCACCTGAGAAGGGATGGGAATTAGCATTGCGACTTTGACAGGGTTAAATAAAAAGAATTGGATTCTCTGGCCATCATACATCACTTCCATGACCCTTCATCCATGTTCTACTGTGGGCAGACTTGTAGAGCCACGTGAAGATCAAAAAAACAAGCAAGCTAAGACTGTTCTCCTTCACATATCCTAATGTTGACAAATAAATCTCTTTTACAAAACTCATCCAAAAATGTAAATGTCTTTAAGTGGTCAATCAGTTGTTAAAAAACCAACCATAAAAGTAGCTAATCCTTTGATAGCCACTTAAAATTGTCAGCCAAAATTGCGAGCTCAGCTCCCAATGCAAAGAGAAATGGTTTGGGAGCATTTGAAGCTTAGCTAAGTATTCATCATCAGATCAGCTCCAACAACAGTCCTTGCAAAATATCAGTAATAAAGTCTATTAAAATGCAGAAACAGATTTTTGTTTTCTAAACTATATCAGATGGCCTGAATGATTCGCACCTCACCTTTTACCCCACCAGCAAAATCAGGACCTGCTGGAAACTGGGGCGAGACATTACACTCATGGCTGACCTATGATTTTTAAAAGCTTCCAGAGTAATTCCAGCTCTGCAAGCATCTAACCCAAAGTCTTTCTTTGTTCCAACCAATGGCATTACCCTCATAGAAAAAAAACTTTGTATCTTTTGTAAGACTACCACAGTCCAATTGTTTCATTTATATTCACAGGGAAGCCCACATTTGATTTTCTCCTGATGTGCAATGCAGTGATAGCCATCCTGAAAGTTGAGAATCAATTGTAACATTGTACCTCTGATACTTGGAGGTCAGATCCTCTAAGTGAGGACATAAGAAAATTGGAACACAAAAAAGCAACGTATGTAAAAAAAAATGAGCTCCTGCGAACTCCTGCCAAAGTTATCACCCGTCTTATTGGACTGCATCTACCTAGTTGGCTAATTGTGGCCACGTGATTTTCCTGTGCCTCATTAAAAAAAAGTAACAGTACCCTGTCTTGTGATTTAAAATATATTTTTATTTTACTTTGCTAAACAGAAATTAAATGGTCCAAGAATCGCTGGTGTATTCCTGAATTGACAGATAGGTTATTCCAAGAGAGATTACTAAAATGAGAGACGGAAAGTGTGTACCAGTAAGGACTAATAGGAAAGCAAATGAATCTTCTTAATCTGCTTCTGATACAACAGATGTTGGAACTGCCTTTCAGTCATTTAGAAGATAAATCACTAAAAGATACGGAAGCCTAGTTTTCACTCGGGCATTTGTATACCCCGGCGTCAAATTCTGATTAATGCAGTGAAAATTTGAAATGGGATCAGGCATCGTGAGTGTATTTCCCTCCATCACCATGGAGCCCTATAAATACCACCACTGTCCAGCTTGGGAACAAATGAGACGACATCTGCACAGTTCACATGTCTGCCAGGACAACCAGACACACGAATTGCGAGGCCTTTGTTCACTGTTGCATTCAATGCCGACACAGAAACAGCTTCTCTTCGGCTAATTAAAGCAGTCAATTAATGAAATGAACTCAACAGCATTTCAGATTAAAAGAAATCAGTTGCAAAACAAGTACTGGATGAGAATTGAGACTTTTCAAACCTAGTGAAAAAATGTTGAGGGGGTGCAGTAGTAAAGCGAATTATAACCATTGAATGTTGTTGATACTGCAAACACCTCATTATTCAACGTAAGATTTTCAAATTTTTAATTAAAAAAGCCTTAAATCACAGTACAGTATTGAAACAAACAGCTGACAGTTACCACAGTTTGTTTAGACTGTGCATTTCTCAGGCTGCTGATAGAATGTCTAAACCTTTCATTTGTAGTGGATTTTGCTTTGTAGCACCAATAATAAGACTATGTTTTTTTAATGGCAAAAAGCGAAATGTTATTTTCCATTCGAGTCTTCCCTGCATCCTCTAATCATAGATAATGAAAATTGGATAATGCAACTGGTTTCCTTGTTTGTTCTAGACTTGCTAGTATTCATAGCTATAGCTTTTTGTCCCATTATGAACCACTTTAGTTAACTAGATCATAGGTCACCCTGACGCTTGACTGGAATTGGAGAGACACAAGGATTTCTATGAACATTGCTTTCAAACGATGTGGAGAATGTAACAAAAAAACTTTTCCATTTTCCTTCCCCCAAGGAGAAAGTACCCTGTGCTTCCTTAGTACTTTCATACTAATTAGAATTCAGTGGATTTGGAGGTGAGTAGGGTGGGGAAAGAGGGAGGTTGTTTGAAAGTGATATCACCCACTGGCAGTTCAGTTCAATCTACCTTCTTCATTGTGCCACGTAGCATGAATCTTAAAAATGCAAACATATAAAATCTCTTATTCCCATTACTATAATAGTGTAACTAGAATTTAGGTTGTACAATAGAATGCCAAAGAGTACAAAGGTAAGATTTTAACTCCTTCAAAATACATCCAGGATCAAAATCAAGCCTTGCATAAGGGCCCTTCCAAGATCCCCAAGTTAGACAATAGGGTCACTGTTTCAAATTAGAAAATAAAATTTAGTACAAATACTTAGAAGTCCTTTTGACCAAGAACAGACTCCTAAACAGGGCAGTGGAGCCTAAATCTGAGCACTGTGTTAGATCATACATTAATATTGTTTCCACTTGGGAAGGCTACATTGGATGTAAAGGCCCCTCTCCCATCTGTCTTGTGATTATATAATCCACTCAAGCTTTGTGTTCATAGCTTAGCACGTGACCTCTGGATGAAGTTAAATTCTAATTAATACACACAGTGGGAAAACGAGCTTACTCTGCAACTTGCCAAAGCTAATACTTCATGCATTGTTGCTAACTTCTGCTCAGTTGGGATGAATTGTTTAAAATGCAAAATTAATTTGGTGCTGTAGTTACTGCTGCATTGCCAAGCAGAGATAACATTACAAACTACTTCACAAAGAGGAGTCAATGGCCTTGGAAAACCTGATAATACTATTAACACGATAATCAAGGCCTCCATCCTTCATACGAATGACTATGCATGCCTTGTTCAAGTAATGGAGACTACTTCCACTCCATACCCCCTACCGAAACTTCACTGCTAATGCAGAAAACCAGCCAGAAGCAATTCAAATTGCCTCATTAATATTTATTAAGCACCATGAAACAACGTTACAGAAAAGCAAGTCAAGATGAACGAATTAGAGTTCCGTACCCAAACAGTGCAATGCCTCAACATGGCATCAGTCTGCTGACGAATCTGGGCATTGCAGCCTAGTAATACACAAGCTCTAAAATAAGAACTTTAATCTCGTTGAGCTTTTGCAGACCACTAGCATGGGGCAAATGATTTTTGCATGACAATCACACCCTCAGAACTCAATGCACAGATCATGTCCCTTACCAAACATCAACTGTATTTTTTTTATTTCTGTGCAGGATAGAAGAATTGTTGATAAAAGATTTTGAGCAGTGTATGCTGCAGTAGATCAAATATACTCAGCAAGCTGGCACAATGTCACCAATTACATCAATGTGGTGGAGCTGCATTCAGATTTGTATAAAATATGTCTCAGCACCTTTATCAGAAAACAACAGATAAAGTCTAGTCCCAAATATTTTCAAGCTTCCTTTATTTTGCAGGTGAATCATGATTTGCAATTGTCTAATGATCTGAATCCTCTGTCCCATGAACAGCAAATAGGTTAGTGCTACCACACACTGTGAAGTTATTCATGAGAGCACTGAAAGAAATTTGAAATGCAAGTTCTTAAAGCCCTTGGTATTAATACTCATAAGTGCCAAAGAGCAAGATACATAAGGGATATATATGGGATTCATTGTCTGGAAGTGGATTATGCTGAAAATCAAGCAAGCTTGCATCAATTAACCGTTCAAGTTGCTCAGCCATTGATAAAATGGCAAAGCACCAAAATAAGTGCATCGTCAGTAGGGTACAATTTGATAAAAGATTAATCTGCATAATTTATTAACATTAAGTAACAGCTAGATGTATGTCTTCAAAGTCACCATCTATAGTGCTACAGAACTTGAAAATCTTCACAAAAAGGTACGACGAAATAAAAAATAAAATCAGCCCCATTACTTTAATGAAGATTTGGAGAATTATAAATCATCATGCAGTACCTGCTTCTAATATAAAATTGCACCTAGAGAGCAGTATTCAGCATAATCTTTCATAAATTAACATATTCACGAATGCTACCGTAAGCAATACATAAATATCATGACCACAGATATCATATTCATACAAACAAACAACAAGAGTTCCTCTGCTGCCGAACATTTTAGTTGGCTCATCTTTTCACAGCTACTGCGATATACTTTTGCCAAATGTTTTCAGATAACCTAATCTGAACGATTAATGGCATTTCCGTTAAAGTGCCCCATGCCAATCTTTGCCTGTCTCAAGTTATTCCAAAAGAAAAAAGGGACTGGGAGGATTTGTGAAGTTAAACTGACAAGGAATATCTACAAAAAAAAATGTTTCCATAAACATTTTACATTAAAACTGAAGCCACAACAATATGTAACCCGAAAGAAAATGAACTGGACAGAGGCGTACTTCATTCGAAAAAAACTATTAAAAACTCCGATGCGCATTTCACCAGAAGCTCAGAAGTTCCAAATTGACATTTTTTCCTAAAAAATATCTTGACATTATCACCTGCAAAAAAAAACTTCGAGAAATCTAATCACAAAGCGCAGCATCTGAAGACCCGTCTCACATATAACCCCTCACCTTCATATTCAAGGTCGGAACAGAATCCAAACTGACACTAAACTTTGGGGGTGGGGGGAAAGAGGAGAAAGGAAGGGGGCGTATTCGAAGAATGTCTTTTTTTCTCTCGCTGTCGAAGCAGCGACTTGACCCCCCCTTCCCCCGGATTTTACTTTCCCGCAAAGGAACAGCTGCCAAGGGGGGCGTGAGAGGCAGAAAGTGAAGCACAGGGACATTTGTGTACTCCAGTAACAGAGCACGGCAGCAGCTGATCGACCTTGTTTGCATACCTATGGTCAATCTCAATTGGCAGCTCAGACTCCTTCAGAGCGGTCCACTGCCTTCCCTGGAATAATACCTTCCTGGGAAAGGGGGCTGGGGGGGGGGGGGGGGGGCGATTTGGTGCCCCTCCGTGCGAATAGTTCATTCGCCGGCTTTATCCCCCGGTCTGGGACCCCGTCACACAACCCGAAGCGAACGACCGACAGCTCCAGTCAAGAGCCAGATTCACACACACACACACTCAACTTGCTCGCCAGTCTTTTGTCTGGGAAAACGCTTCTCGTCATGATGCTGGAAGAAGGTGCTGTCTTTCAAACAAAAAAGTGCGACAGGCTGCGTGAAGGTGAAGGGCTCTTTCCAGCCCTGAAAGAAGGTGACAGAGGACTCTATGATCCTTGAAACATAGGGCCCCACGCTGAGCTTTTCACTGTGCTGTTCGGGGCCTATTGTCTCTGTTAGATTCCTGAGTGTGAATACAGGAAGGGACGCTCTGTCCAGAATGCAGTCGCATTTAAATGCAAATCACAGATTAAGGGGGACACACACATGCCTCTGCTTTAGCAAACAATCATTTCAGTTTAATTTCAGAGAAAAATAGAACCATGGTCAGATTAATAATTGCTCAATGAATTGCACAAGCGTAAGAAACAGAATAAAGACAGCAGCGCCTTACCCAAGTACGCTGAAGTGTTGTAACCAGCTGCAGGTTAGATTGAGTGGAAACTGCTTGCACGGTGATCCCGGAGCACTCAGCAATGTTGTGTGCAGTCACTGTGAAGGACTCATTCAGTTAAGCGCGAACACTGAAAAGCTTCCCTATTTCTTTCCCTCCCTCTCCCTTCAGGCTTTCAGCAGCATTTCTTCCATCCGCTTCTGCGCAAAAAGAGAAAAAAATAACTAAACATTCACATTCTCAGATGACATTTCTTGTTGCTTGGATGGGCTGCAACAGCACACGAGGTTTCCACCAGCACACAGGACTCTCTGCCGCCAGTATTAGACTTCTTCCACTGCTTGTGTGTAGTATTAGCACCTGGTACTATAACACAGCACAGAGCCGACTCCGAGCACCGGATTGGTGGATGCCTGCTGTCCATCAAGGGACATTCAGACAACCAGAAGCCCATTTGCAAAGCTTGATGCCGGTACAATAACAGAGAGGTCTGACTGGGGAGGAGTTGGCGTGAGAACACAGGACAGGAGGATGGAGTTCAGGAGATGGGGGAGGATGGCTGCATTCCTTTACCTTTATTTTCACTGTCAACAATCCGAGTTCCGGGGGGGGGGGGAGGAATAAACGGAACGTGATTGCAGAATCGAATGATGAAGCTCCTCAATAGTAACGGAGTTCTTTCTGAAGTCTACCTTTCTTACCTTTAAACTCCGACAATACACAGTGGCTCCTATTCAGAAGTCATGGAGAGATGAATAGTTTGAAAAACTGTTCCAGTTTAGTTTGGATTAATACGGGGGAAGGGGATGGGGGTGGGGGTTTGGTGGAGTGGTCTCCCCACATTTTCATACTGCGGTGCCGAAATTCCTCTAGTTTTTTTTTCCCCTTGCCCAAATTTGTTTCACAGCCTGAAATGAGATATGAGAGTCAGAATTCATGTTTTAATGATGCCAGATTCAATTAATAAAATGACATTCAAGTGATCACGTACGCAGTGAGTTAACACTGATATTAACACGTTGCAAAAAAAGTCTGTTTTTTTAACATCCTTGACATGCTCGTGTGAGTGAAACTCTTATCTCAGTTAACCTGTTTTGCAGAATCGGAAATAACTAAAAAGTAATCTTATTCTGAGCAGTACGGTGAGATTACCTTTCTTTGAGTTTAAGATTTGTGCGAGTTTTCCTGGGTTTTTTTATAGATAGCGACAGTACGGCAGGAATTATCGGACACAATTGAATTTATTGCTTTGCACGTGGAAGCTATCTAGACTGTCTCATTCCCTCTATTTTCTTTACATGTCCACATACACTACCAAGAGTATTATATGACTGGTGACACATGATACTTATCCAGCATCCTGTTGCTGTGAATATTACCAAGGTCAAGGAGAACTAAATGTCTTCAAGGCCGAGATTGATAGATTCTTGTTGTCTAGAGGAATTAAGGGCTACGGGGAGAACGCTGGTAAGTGGAGTTGAAATGCGCATCAGCCATGATTGGCGGAGTGGACTCGATGGGCCGAATGGCCTTACTTCCACTCCTATGTCTTATGGTCTTATGGTCTTATAGAACGTGATTGACGGAACAAAATGTGTATTTGCATCTTCTCAGTTTTATGGTTACGAGTTTTTAGAAATACTTGAACGCTGGTAAGTGGAGTTGAAATGCGCATCAGCCATGATTGAATGGCGGAGTGGATTCGATGGGCCAAATGGCCTTACTTCCACTCCTATGTCTTATGGTCTTACAGAACGTGATTGACGGAACAAAATGTGTATTTGCATCTTCTCAGTTTTATGGTTACGAGTTTTTAGAAATACTTTCTCCTTATTTGCCTCACACCAGTTCTTGCAAAGCCCTTCTGCACTCTCTCCAATGCATTCACATCTTGGCTGAAAATGTGTTGCTGAAAAAGCACAGCAGGTCAGGCAGCATCCAAGGAGCAGGAGAATCGATGTTTCGGGCATGAGCCCTTCTTCAGGAATGAGGAAAGTGTGCCAAGCAGGGTAAGATAAAAGGTAGGGAGGAGGGACTTGGAGGGGGGGCGTTGGAAATTCGATAGGTGGAAGGAGGTTAAGGTGAGGGTGATAGGCCAGAGTCGGGGTGGGGGCGGAGAGGTCAGGAAGAAGATTGCAGGTTATGAAGGTGGTGCTGAGTTCGAGGGTTGAGACT
>NC_057727.1:52724135-52728355 GCF_004010195.1 Chiloscyllium plagiosum | reverse complement strand
GATGTATCTGGAGGTTGGTGGGGTGGTAGGTGAGGACCAGTGGGGTTCTGTCCTGGTGGCAATTGGAGGGGCGGGGCTCAAGGGCAGAGGAGCAGGAAGTGGAGGAGATGTGGTGGAGAGCATCGTCAATCACGTCTGGGGGGAAATTGCGGTCTTCTTTGAAGAAGGAGGCCATCTGGGTTGTATGGGATTGGATCTGGTCCTCCTGGGAGCAGATACGGCGGAAACGAAGGAATTGGGAATATGGGATGGCGTTTTTACAGGGGGCAGGGTGGGAGGAGGTGTAGTCTAGGTAGCTGTGGGAGTCGGTCGGCTTATAGTAATTTCACATCTTGGCACCTTGAACTGAACACAGCACTCCAGCTGAGATCCTATCAATGTGTTCTACAGGTTCAGCATAACCTTCCTGCTCCTTTACTCCAAGCCCTTATTAACAAAGCCTTGGATACTGTATGCTTTATTAACTGCTCTCCACCTGTCCTTTCACCTTGAATGACTTATACACATATGCACAGTTTTGCTTGCTCCTGCTCACTCTTTATACTATTTTTCTATGTTTGTTCAACCATAATATACAGTGATGTCAACTTCTCTGCTCTGAACTTCATCTTGTCATCTATCTGCTCATGCTACCAACTTGTCAATGCCCTTCTGTAGTTTGGCACTGTCCTTACAATTTATATTTGGAAAGTCTGTTTTCCCTAAAATAGCCATTTATTTCTGTGGCTTACCTCATCTTTCGGCAGCAACAGAGTCCCCAGCTTCCCCATCCCACCATCCACATGCAAAACTTTTGGACAAGCCCGTTCTGCACTGTTCTCCTTACAGTATATACTATTTCCATTTTTTTATATGGTCATCCTCCTACAAGAAGTATGTTGTGAAACTTGAAAGGGGTCAGAAAAGATTTACAAGGATGTTGCCAGGTTTGGAGGGTTTGAGCAATAGGGAGAGGCTGAATAGGCTGGGGCTGTTTTCCCTGGAATGTCGGAGGCTGAGGGGTGATCTTATAGAGGTTTAAAAAATCATGAGGGGCATGGATAGGGTAAATAAACAAGGTCTTTTCCTTGGGGTGGGAGAGTCCAGAACTAGAGGAGATAGGTTTAGGGTGAATGGAGAAGAATTTAAAAGGGATCTAAGGGGCAACTTTTTCACACAGAGGGTGGTGGATGTATGGGATGAGCTGCCAGAGAAAGTGGTGGAGGCTGGTACAATTACAGATTTTAAAAGGCATCTGGATGAGTACATGAATAGGAAGGGTTTAGAGGGTTGTGGATCAAGTGCTAATTTAGGATATCTGGTCGGCATGGACGAGTTGGACTGAAAGGCCTATTTCCATGCTGTACCTGTCTATGAATTTATGTGCAAGCTTTGAAATTATAAACTCAGGTTTACATTATTAGTATATTTCAGGAAAAGCAAGGGTCCCATACTGGCCCTGGATAACTCCCCTTCAAACCTTGCTGCATTTTGAAAAATGTCCAATTGATCAATGAAGTGACTGGTAACATTTTGTGGTGAATGTTGATTGGCAGACTTTTCTTCTTTCCTAGTTTGTGCATCTATTTTGATTGACAAACACACAGTCAGTTTTATATTTGAACTAAAACTATAAAGGGTCTAATAAATACTACTTGGTAAAATTAGAAGATAAATGTTCGATTCATGGATGCTCAATGGCTCTGAAAGTTTCATGCTGTAGAATCATATCATTAGTTACATTCTCCTGATAGGTTATGGCATTGTTCACAACAAGAAGTTGAATCTTTTATTGGAACTGGGAAATTGGCATGGATAAGGATTTTTGGTCACATCACTTGAAAGAGAGCCTGGAATCTGTAATCTCGAAAAACATTGGAGGTCATCCCAGGGTTTGGGATTATTAGTTGGGGAAAGAGTAGTGCAAAGTCTCCTAGGCTCCAGGGACATTGAAAAACTGGACTTTGTCTTTGTGAGCTTTGTAATGGAGGTGCAAGGATCTTATAATTGTGGAAGAAGTCATGAAAAGGCAATACAAGAAGCCTAGAAAGAGAGGTGTGTAGGAGAATTTGACTGAAGCTAACTTGTTTTGGGGCTTTGGGATTGGGGACATTCTCAGAAGATAATCAGTCAACTGTCTTTAGGTCATTTGGTACAATCATTTGCCCCAACTTCCATTTGTCCCTTCTCCACCTAACCATTATCTCTTTCTTATAGTAGTAAAAAGGCTCTTCACTTTGTAAATTGTGGTCATACAGTGATCTTAAGTGCCCAGTTACATCATGAAATAAATGCTGGTCTACCTGGAGATACCCAAATCACATGAACAACCAAAGACAAAATTAGGTACAGATATGTGCAGCTCATGGCATACATATTCCAAATAAACAAATCAGTATGAAACAGTTTAATCAGAGTTCCTAAAAGGGAAAAAGAAATTTTTAATTATTATTTTTGTACTTCCACGATAACTGCCAGGGATGGCAAGGTGGCTCAATGGTTAGCATTGCTGCCTCACAGCACCAGGAACCCAGGTTCGATTCCAGCCTCGTTTGACTGTCTAGGTGGAGTTTGCGTGTCTATGTGGGTTTCGTCCGAGTGCTCCGGTTTCCTCCCACAATCCAAAGACGTGCAGGTTAGTTGAATTGGTAGTGCTAAATTGCCGATAGTGTACAGGGATGTATCGGTTAGGTGTATGAGTCAGGGGCAAATGTAGGGGAATGGGGACCATACTCAGAAGGTAATCAGTCAACTGTCTTTAGGTCATTGGTACAATAAGTTGCCCCAACTTCCAGTTGTCCCTTCTCCATCTAGTCAGCATGGACAGGTTGGACTGAAAGGTCTATTTCTGTGTTGTTAACTTCAGTCAAATTCTCCCACACTCTTCTCTCTCTAGTCCTTGTGTATATCCTTGCACCTCCATTATAATGCTCACAAAGATAAAGTCCAGTTTTCCAATGTCCCTGGACCCTAGGATACCTTTTGGAGGGTGGGTGTGGACTTGTTGAGCTGAAGGGCCTGTTTCCACAGAGTAGAGATTCTAATTCTGAACATAGCAAGTGCTTTGGACAATATTTGAAAAAGGGGTGGCAGGATGGCTCAGTGATTTGCACTGCTGCCTCACAGCAACAGGGACATGGGTTTGATTCCAGCCTTGGGTGACTGTCTGTGTGGAGCTTGCACATTCTCCCGTGTCTGCATGGGTTTCCTCTGGGTGCTCCAGCTTCCTCCCACAGCCCAAAGATGGGCAGGTTAGGTGAATTGGCCATGCTAAATTGCCCACAGTGTTTAGGGATGTGCAGATTAGGTGTATTAATCAAGTGGAAATGGGAGAATGGTCTGGGTGGGTTACTCTTTGGACAGTCAATGTGGACTTGCTGAGCCAAAGGGCCTGTTTCCACACTGTAGGGATTCTAATTCTAACTAGAAACTATTAACTGATAGCTAATCTTCTTCTGGCCACACAATAAACTCACAGCTACTGAAGGTGCTTTTAAAATAATTTCCCTCAGAGGTACTTGGCAAAAGCAGACACATACATGCATATGAAGCACAAGTTGTGGAAACAATACAGACACCAAGCCATTATTTGGGAAAGACTTCAAGCTTGCAGAAGGCTACATGGTATTACAGAGGTAAAAACAATGACTGCAGATGCTGGAAACCAGATTCTGGATCAGTGGTGCTGGAAGAGCATAGCAATTCTGGCAGCATTCGACGAGCAGCAAAATCGACGTCTCGGGCAAAAGCCCTTGATCAGAAATAAAGGCAGTGAGCCTGGAGCGTGGAGAGATAAGCTAGAGCAGGGTGGGGGTGGGGAGAAAGTATCATAGAGTACAATGGGTGAGTGGGGGAAGGGATGAAGGTGATAGGTCAAGGAGGAGAGGGTGGAGTGGATAGGTGGAAAAGGAGATAGGCAGGTAGGACAAGTCCGGACAAGTCATGGGGACAGTGCTAAGCTGGAGGTTAGAACTAGGGTGAGGTGGGGGAAGGGGAAAATGAGGAAACTATTGAAGTCCACATTGATGCCCTGGGGTTGAAGTGTTCCGAGGTGGAAGATGAGGCGTTCTTCCTCCAGGCGTCTGGTGGTGAGGGAGCGGCGGTGAAGGAGGCCCAGTACCTCCATGTCCTCGGCAGAGTGGAACGGGGAGTTGAAATGTTGGGCCACGGGGCGGTGTGGTTGATTGGTGCGGGTGTCCCAGAGATGTTCCCTAAAGCGCTCTGCTAGGAGGCACCCAGTC
>NC_057727.1:52633770-52723269 GCF_004010195.1 Chiloscyllium plagiosum | reverse complement strand
CCGGACTTGTCCTACCTGCCTATCTCCTTTTCCACCTATCCACTCCACCCTCTCCTCCCTGACCTATCACCTTCATCCCCTCCCCCACTCACCCATTGTACTCTATGCTACTTTCTCCCCACCCCCACCCACCTCTAGCTTATCTCTCCACGCTCCAGGCTCACTGCCTTTATTCCTGATCAAGGGCTTTTGCCCGAAACGTCGATTTCGAAGCTCCTTGGATGCTGCCTGAACTGCTGTGCTCTTCCAGCACCACTAATCCAGAATACATGGTGTTACAGCCATATGTTCTTTGCCTGCTTAAAAGGAACAGTAAAAGCTGTTTAAAGTGAGTACCACCAAAGTCATCAAACTAACAGTTCAGTTCGTCAGAAAACCAGACCACAAACTAAATGTAAAATATCAAGCAGTCAAAGTCATTAACAGTTATATCTTGAAACCAGGAGATTCCAACAGAGAGACATACTCGCTCCTACCTGTTCTAACTTCTAATTACACCTGAGCACCAACCTCCTGGAAAATCAAACAACAGAAACTAACACAACCTTCGCAAGCCTCCCACATCAATATTGACAGACCTATCATTTGGGAGACTGGAGATCATAATTCATACACTGAGATAATGATGATGAGAATTTTGAATCAGCCTAATTGGATTCATTGTGAGATATTTTTCAGTATAGGTTGGTCTTGAAGGGCTGGGACTCTACCACTGTCCCACAAGAACCCAATGAGATAATTATATACCATATGTAGATGTTACCGGCATCTGTATCTAATCTTTATGTGTGCAAGGTTGTGTGAGAATACATGCTTATGATCTTGTGATTAAATTGGGGTGTCTGAAAATAAATAATCTCCATTATTAAGCTCACAAAGACTTGCTGCTGAATTATTATAACATTGGAACATAGATTCTAGGACTAAGAAAAGATACATTTATTTCACTCAAAATATACTGAACACTGGAATTCAATGGACACATGCACTCCTCAATGATACTAGTAAATGTTAGAACTCAAATGCAATTCGAGCACACCATCATTCATTTGTAGCAAGCATTTAACAAGTAAATTTTTCTTGTTGGCTCTTAATACAAGGGGTTGTGGTATAAGAATAGGAAGCTACATTGTAATTATGCAGGGCTTTGGTGAGAGTGAGCATTGTGTGCAGTCTTGATCTTCATGCCTAAGTGTGGTTAAACTTAGAGGGCAAAGGAAATAAAGTTAATTAACCTGATTCATGAAATGAAATACATAGATAGAATGAGCTTATATTCTCTTCAGAGTGAATAAGAAGAGATCTCATAAGAATAGAGTGAAGGAATCTTCCTTGCTATGCTGTAAAGTGCATCATCTTCTCCAGCTAGGCCAACATTTATTGGAATTGCCAGAAGTGCTGGCGAACAAGAGTTACTGGACCAGACAGTACTGGACTAGGGAGATGCAATGTATAATGATAGAGTTGAGAAAATACTTCAGTTTAGAACATTCCTTTTTTAAAGGTGTAACTCAATAAAATTTATCAAATGGTACTGTAATTCTGACTAGCAGGAAACAAGATTGGGAGTGATCTCCTGAAAAAGAGGTCCAATGTAATAGTGTCTTGGACTTTTATCCAGAGATCATGTCATATTTGCATTCTGTAGCATAACAAATACATCAGAATAATCATTCTTTATTGTGTAAAATATTGATTGGGAAATACACACACTAATGCAAATGATATGGAATTGATTACTAACAGCATTTACTGATCGAAAATGGGCTAATGCCAATGGACAATTGAAGAAATTCACTGATCCACACAACATGGACTCCTGTATGACATGGAATTGATGTCATACAGGAGTCCATATTCCCTTAAATTAGAGGGCAGATCTTTTTTGTATCCAGTGGATTACAGGAATAAGACAAAGGTCAGGAAGTTCCTTGGACCTGGTATGCTTTGCTTGCATAATTGTACTCTGATGTAACATAATAGCTGCAGAGTAAGTTTGAGGAGCTATCCAGTAATGATTTGAGATTTAAGCTACACTTGATTAGCTCTCAGGTTAGAAAGCCAAAATTACTAGCCTGTCAGTTAGTGCTTTGCAATCTTCAAATTAGTAAAAACAGCCTTCAAAAATAACAGTCATGTGTTCATCGTAGCTTAGAAAAGACTTCTACATGAAGAGTGGCTTTTGTACACTAATAACTAGCAAAGTTAGTAATTAATCAATGTTATTTAAATTTACGGATAATCCAATATATTCAAAAGGAAACTAAATTCATAAGGAAACTTCCTTTCTCCAAAAACCTTTTGGGTAAATTGCTGGGCCCATAATTTAGATTAGCAGAAGAAGAAATTTAGTTACAGTCTTTAAACAAAATATTCTTTGACAATACCTCACTAATTTGATCCATATATATCATAATTGAAAATCAGGGGGAAACTTGTGATTTATTTTCCTTATTAATATTTTGTTTCTCTCCTTCAGTTTAAATAATTACATGGAATATTAATTATGCATAGAAGTATAAAGTAGCCTTTATATTTTAACTGTACAGGTCTTTTCCCTGGGGTGGAGGAGTCCAAAACCAGACAGCATACATTTCGGGTAAGTGGGGAAAAATTTAGAAGGGACCTAAGGTTCAATGTTTTCACATAGGGGGTGGTATGTGTATGGAATGAGCTGCCAGAGAAAGTGGCGGAGGTTAGTACAATTACAACAGTTAAAAGGCATCTGGATGTGTTCATGAATAGGAAGGGTTTAGAGGTCAATGGGCCAAGTGCTGGGACTAGACTGGTTTAGGATATCTGGTCGGCATAGAAGGGTTTGACCAAAGTGTCTGTTTCCGTGCTGTATATCTCTATGACTTTAAATGAAGATGAGCAGTTGTTTTTTCTTTATTGGCTATCATCAGTCAGTTTGAATTGTTTATTGAAAGGTTAATACGAACATACGCACATTGGAGACCTTTTGGAATCTTTATGTCCTACCGTGATCAAGAGGTTCTTGAAAGTAGCATGAACTGGTCTGACAGACACATCTTTTTGATTTTCAAGACTATGATGTCGCCTGGATTGCAATTTAATTATTAAGACTCTCTCATCTGTTTGAGACAAATTTAAATTAAACAAAGGGAAGTAATAAGCAGGATTGATTAAAGTGGAGTGCCAATGTATGGTGTATACCTGTCATGCTTGCCATTGTCTCCTCCCCCAGGGTCTGTTGTCTGAATCATTTGGAGCAGTATATATATGTGTGCAAAAGGCCTGAGAGGCTAAATGGCCGATTAAATACTATTACTATTTTCATTTCTCCTCGTTATGCAAGAGAAGAATGTGGACTGAATCATGTAGGTTCAGACCTACTGTCTCTCCCTTTTGATAAGCAGCTTTTGTACAATAAAGCATAATCATTCTGATGTATTTGTTTGGCTACAATTGCAAATGAGACATGACTCCTGGATTTAAAAAAAATGACACTCTGTTACATTGGACCTCACCCTTAGGAGGTCAACCCCAAGACTGGATACTCAGATGACTGGAACCCAACTTTGTTCATTCAGAATAAAACAATTGATTTATTTCTAAATGAATTGGATAGTGAAACATACTGAAATTATGTATTTGTGCTAACAGAATTTAAATTACAGCCACAGCAAAAATTAACACACTGTGTTTTGTTTTCTGCAAAAATAATCAAGTGTGATTCTGTGCGTTGCAGCCTGCTGGTGCTATGTTGATATCCTGTTGTGGACAAATTCAGGCAGGTAAGTAATTGTGACAGGTTTATTTCCATGTGATATGGTGCAGGTTTCACACTCGCAATTTTGAACTATCTACATTTTGACCATCATATTCAGCTTGGTCAGCCTGCAGGAGTTGGTATCATTGTCACACACTCTGTGGGGTATGCAGGGATGTATGTGGTGAGGTGTAATTAACTCATAACCCCTTCTGTCTTGATGCTATACTGAATCTCAGTCTGCTTTGGATGTCTGTAACTGAGAAACAGTCTGATAAAAGGAAAATGAGAGATTTGCATATACACATCTGGCTGTCCAAATAAGCTTGACAACCAATTAAGTATGACTATTCTAATGCAGACATTGTGTTTGTACAGCAAGCTCCCACAAACAACAATGTGGTAAAGATGAAATTGTCTTTTTTTTAATGTGATGTGTGAGGGATAAATATGCTAAGAACTCAAAGAGAATTCCCCTACTATTTAACTCTGTTTACAAGGGCAATTGGGGACTAAGTTTAACATCCCATCATCAACATGTCACCTCAACAATGTAACATTCCCGCAGGTGCCTCACAGAAGTTTCAGTTTGGATTTTACGAACCTGAATCATTTTAGGTTTAAAACGTTAAAAGTTGCTGCTTCCTCCCAGATGAAGGACCCCAGTGACGTATTTCTTCTGCTGGGTGCATTACCTCAATTATGACCCACAGCTCTTGTGCAAAGATTGTGAGGCCCTTCAGGCTTCCCTCAAAACAGTGCCTGTCTTTAGCCAGGGCCCTAATCACCATCTGGAACATGGTCGAATCCTTCCATTGCCAGGTGTAGCGGCTATTTTCAGAGTGGTGCCATTCAGGAACCCATCCCTCCATCATCACAGGTTCAAGAGAATAGCAGAGGGGCGGAGGTGCTCTGTGTTGGAGGTCTAGGCTAGACATTGCTGCAGGAATTGCTAAGTGGGGCAGCGGTGGATGCCCAGCCCATAGCCAATGCTATCTGTCACTTGGAAATTGCAGTGCTCAAACCTGACTTTGAGTATCAATTGGAGGATGCTGAGGTATGCAGGGTCCCTGGGGTCCTGACTGCACACCCCCCAAGTGGAGGGCTCTCCACGTGGGAGTCCTCTTGTTTTTCATTGGCAATCAAGAGTGAAGGTTGTTGCATGCAGCAGTACCTCATAACTACAGATTGTGGCAGTTCACCCACTCCCAATCCAATTGTTTATTTTGTGGTGGTATGGACTATGTATATGTCCATTGTAGGCAATTACACACTCTTTTTCGCTATTTTGTTGTTGGTTTGGCTGCATTTCAGTCCCGCGTTCCTGGTCTTCGAAGACACAGTGCAGAGGGGTGTTGGTAGATCAGAGGACTTCCTCACGGGTCTACTCCTGGATCTGGTTAGACCAGGCCAATTATAAACAGGTCTAGGAGTCGGCTGTAGAGAGGGTTAAATCTGCCAAATGCCTACCCCTCTTTGACAGGATGACCTTGGTTGGGAAGCATGTGGTGTCCTTCAGTGCTCTGGATGCCTTTAGAGAGAGGTGGACACCTTGAGGGGATACAGTGCTTTATTTCCCCATCCAACTCCATTTTGATTTAGCACCTTCCTACTCTCCCTACCCATCCCTCACTTTTGGAAAAGAAGGTTACTGCTATTAATAGGCAGCTGTTTGCTCTAAAAGTGTCCATTCTCCCTTAGCCTCAGCAACCACTCAACCCCCACCCTACCCCCATGTGTATTACTGTGGTTGATGGAGTGGGTGGCAGAGAAAGAGTTTGGTTAAACATAATCAGAATTCTGATTTATGTCCCATTCAAACACTTGGTACTGGCATCAATCATTAACACATCAGAGTCTCTGTTGCTTGGATTCCTGCACAATCCTAGATGGGGTCCCTGTTCTGTTCAAAACGGGCTGAGCTGTTAATTATATTTAAGTCAATGCATAGTAAATGTAACTCTTAATTGAATGCCAATCACTGACTGTGTATTTGTTGATAGCTTACAAAAGAAAACATATCAGTATCAACAATGAATCAGTGAGCATTAGAATCACAGTTGAGAAAAAGTTCTTAAAAGAGAGTTGAAATGTAAGATTTGGAATCTGTACAACAGTGACAGATGTCTCCAGGCATCAGGATCTGGCTCATTTAAGGTTACCTCCAGTCACTTGCAACACATTATTTTTCTGACTAAGAGAGAAAAGAAGGATTTCCACAAACTCCAAACTGTGATCAGAAGCCAAAATGTTCTGCTTGATATTTAATAATAAGTTTTTGTTTCTTTCTTTGGAGTATCACTAAGACAAATGACACATCCATTTAGTTTTTATTTTATCCATCTTGAAGAGGGTTGCAGGTCAGCCAATGGTTTTCTGTCATGTAAACCTAAAAGGTCTAGATCAGTTAAACTGAAGCAGGAACCGGCAGACATAAAATGTATATAAAAACTGGTGAAATCTTAAATGCTTTTTCATGTCAACATTTCTCCAGTAATGAAAAGAATTAGCATATTGACTCATAATGATGAAACATTGCAAGCAGTGAATGCTCATTAAGAAAAAGCATTAGCTTCATTAAATCAAAGAGCTTTTGCAATGGTTTTCAACTATTCCCTCTCTTGTGTCATTCTTATTTGAGCATTGAAATATATCAAAGAGACCAGCAGCAGCAATTGCCAATTATTACAAACATTATTTGTGACTGATAAAATCAAAGTCCAAAACCTACAATTAATTAGATTTTTTTTTGTCATTAGCCACGTCTCAATAGTTTGCACTCGTGTCTGAATCAGAAGTTTATGTTAAGTCCCGTTCCAGAGGCTTTGGTCCATAGGGGTGGCATAGTGGCTTAGTGGTTACATTGCTACCTCACTGCACCAGTTACCCAGGTTCAATTTCAAACTTGGGTGACTGTCTGTGTGGAGTTTGTGCATTCACCCTGTGTCTGTGTGAGTTCCCTCTGAGTACTCTGTTTCCTTTCAAAATCCAAACATTTGCAGGCTAAGTGAATTAGCCATGAGAAAATCCAGGGCTATGTGGTGGGATACTCTTTAGAGAACTTGAATGGCCTGCTTCCATGCTGTAGGGATTCTATGATATATTAAGTTTAGGGAGTGGTGCACTGTTGGAATTAACATTTGCAGATGAGATATTGAACTGACACCTCATCTACCTTTTCAGATGCACACAAAAAATCCTAAAAAAAAAGAGCAGCATGGTCAATATGTAACCCTCAACCTATGCCAAAAGCTGATGATCAATTTTGTCTGTGGGATCTCGCAATGCATAAGTCAGTAGCTACAGTTTTACATTGCAACAGTGATTACATTTGAAAAATACTTAATTGACTGGAGAGCACTTTGGGATATTCTGAGTTGATAAAAGGGCTCACAGTGAGTGCTTGAGTTTTAGACAAAGTTTACAAAATTGCCAAGAATAATATCTCATAATATATTGAGGTTGTTATTTCCCTTAAACATGCATTATTCTGCAATTGCATGACAAGTCTTATGTTATATAACCATGTTGCTAAAAATGTATAACATTTATTTTTACTATAAGAGCCATACAATTAAAACAATGTAAAATTAATAGCAAAGATGATATTTTGTGGAATAGAATGGGGAAGAGGGTGTTCATGTTTGGATAGCTTCACTCACCATCCCTGAACTTAACCTCCAAATGTGGCAATCTGGTTCAAATACAACAAACAACTCTCTTCTTGTAAGCGGAGCAAGCATCATCTTCATTAATCACACGTCTTCATTTGTTTTTTCTGCGTACAACTTATTAAATGATCATTTATCTATGGATGATGCTATCACTTTAATCATATGCAGACAATGGGAAGATTAGATTGTATATTTGCAAACAGAATACAGAACTCACAGGGTTATAAACAATAGATAATAAACCATAATCCAAGCCTCCACATAACCGAGTGAATAACCCCATTTGTGCTTTAAGACTGATACTGTTCATCCCTCTTGTGATCTCCTCCTAGCTCTTCACCCTAAGCACCATTGATAATTTCAAATTAAAAAAACTAAATCTTTCCCTTTAGCCTCATACATTCCTGAAAAATTGAATTTTCTGACTATTGTAAGCCCCTCGATGGTTGGATGTCTCCTCCTGTTCCTTCTTTTAGCTCTTCGCTTTCCAATGTTTTTTCCTCCTTATAGTTTCAGCCTATTTAAGCTTCTGTTTTATGGTTATTCACCTTCCTCATCCCTGACTACAAAGAAACATCATTATGTTCATATTAAGTACCAACATCAACTGAGTACTCTCAGGAAAACTGCAGCTTACATTTGACGAAACAAAAGGCTTCCAAAGAACTGATTAAATAGTAGGCCTCTAACTTAATTCAGAAAAAGACCTCTACTGTCCAAGTGTACCACTTCTGTTTCCAAAACTGACAAATCAACCAGTGAGTGACAACACCAATAGTATGACAAATGCAGGAAAAATGGTTATATGTTTAGTGAGCTATATTCAGTAAATAGGGTTGGAATCACTTAAATGTTTTTTCTGTTCCCTTGAGAATTCTGTATGGTAATACCTCAACCTTGGGCGGCACTGCTGCCTCACAGCGCCAGAGACCCCGGTTCAATTCCTCCCTCAGGCGACTCTCTGTATGGAGTTTGCATATTCTCCTCGTGTCTGCGTGGGTGTGCTCCAGTTTCCTCCCACAATCCAAAAATGTGCAGATTAGGTGAATTGGCCATGCTAAATTGCCCATAGTGTTAGGTAAAAGGGTAAATGTAGGGGAATGGGTCTGGGTGGTTGCGCTTCGACGGGTCGGTGTGGACTTGTTGGGCCGAAGGGCCTGTTTCCACACTGTAAGTAATCTAATCTAATCAATCACAGTCCACTTGCCAAACAACTAGAATCCTTATTCCCATACAGAGCAACCTCAATTATCCAAACGACACGGGTGGGGATTATTTTGTTTGGATAATCAGATGTTCAGATAACCAAATGTTTGGATAACACAGTTTACCCAATCTTCGGGACCTTGAGATCTTGTTCGGATAATCCGAAATTTGGATAATCGATGTTCAGATAACCGAGGGTGTACTGTAAACTGTTGTTCCCATTTTAAACGAGGTTTCTTACATCTGGATACAAGAGAAAAAACTTCAAGAACATCTCTTTATCCAAAGAAAGAGAAATCTTCCATTCCATCAATTTCATGAGGATTCAAAGAACAATATTCCATATACTATGATCCTAACCTTTTTTGTCCCTAGATTTCTTAGTCTCCTTTATATACTTCCTGTTCTCATTTTTATATCTTTAATTCTGATTTTGATGGTTTATGTATTTCTTCTGCTAGTCTCTGATTTATACATTTGCTACATTTTATTTTTGTCTTTTGTTTCTTGCAAAGGATCACTTATCCTCATTTTCTCTTCTGCCACACCGTCCCCCCATTTTGTCCACAATATGTGCTTTCCTCTTAAACTCACACAGTAAGGCTGCAACTAAATTCTCCCTTTCACCCAGTTACTCATCCAGTGATACTTGTAATCTTCCTCCAAGGCTGACAGATGCTCCGAAGCTCAGAAGATGACCAGAGATCTCACTATCCAATTTCCTGAGTTCCAAAGAAGGATCACTGGGACTTGAAACATTAACTCTCTCCACAGATACTGCCAGACCTGTTGAGTTCCACCAACACTTTCTGTTATTATTTCAGACCTCTAGCATCTTGTTTCAATTCCTAAATCTAATTGTTGACTTGTGTTACACTTTCAAATAACTATCATGTGTTCATGGAGTTTCACTATTCTTCAGATCATAAGGGCATGTGGGTGTTTGTTGTTTTTTTTGCTGGTATCCAGTTTCAAAAGGTTTAAATCTAAACATAAATTGGGACTCAAATTGATCATGATGTCCACTTCTAGTACACTAATCATCAGTGGTCCATTGTTGAGTTTACAAACATGCAAAGAACCCTGCCTGTTATGAAGGCGAATTAAAATTTGAGTTCACAGTAAACACAGGCAGATAGGTTGAAAAAAAAATTGAAAAAAAAATGCATGGTTCGAAAGGGGCCAAATTAAATAAAAGGAAAAGATAAAGAAAACCTGCAGTGTCAGAGGTATATAAGCACGTAAAATTAATTGATGTAAAAGAGAAAAACTGGTAGCATTGCTGACAAATATCTAACAAATAGGGTGCAAAATAAAATGTTAAACTAACAGACAGATTTGCTCCTTTACAGTTATTCAGTAGCTAGACTACCAGGGATATTTGTAGTCTGAGTCAAAACATATTATAATATAAACTCATTCATTACCTTGATCTTCGTGGTGCTATGCATCAAGAGATATTTGTTAAAAAAATAAGAATTTGTGCACATGATCCCTTCATCTGCATCCCTGAATGTAAAATGTAGCCAACTGTTATGCAACACATGAATAATGAGATCCCAATTTGGGCCACCTGTGGCTACTGAATTCAAATAAATTTTAACTATCATAAAATCTATTTTCTGTTTGTTATTTTTCGGTTGGCTGTGCTCAATAACCATCTTTGGTATTTATGTCTCATTTTCATGCAGATTTCTATTTTGGTTTTATAGGATTATGTCAAAACTCAAGGCTACTCATGTGCCCACAGATTAAATGACTGTGCTATTCACATGAATGCTGTTTTTGGATCCAAAATATGGATTAGTTGTGCTTCTCTTTGATGCATTAATTCCTCTTCCGGAAAAAAGTGCAAGGTTAAGCAAATTTATGATTCGTTTACTGTACAAGTCCTGTTGGAAATACTTGAGCGGACAGTGATTTGAAATGTTGTTCTTTATTTCAGTCTCCATTGATGCTACCGGAACTGTTAAGCATTCGTAACATTTCCTTTTTTGTTTCTGAATTCCGACACTGACAGTGGTTAACTTGTTTAAAATGATCAACATTGACAAAAGTAAAGTGCACCAGGAACACTGACGATACTGTATAAATGCAGAATTTTACAAGAGGGCTATGTTTTAAAATTAATCCTTTAATTTAAGGTCAAAAAGACTGTTCTCAATAGTGGATAATGCTGGTCATATGGCTCTGCCTGTAATCAGACCATGTGGTCTGGTTTTTCATGAGGTGAGAAATGAAAACTGAAACCTTTTGAAAATCATGTAGCAGTTGTCACATGTTGATACAGAAATGGAACAGTTGTTCTTTGGAGAAATAGAAACAGAGGGTTAAATGGGGAGGTGATGGCTTAGTGGTATTGTTGCTGGGCTATTAATCCAGAGGCCCATCCAGAGGCCCAAATAATGTTCTGGGGACCCCATGGTGGAATTTGAATTCAATGAAAAAAAATCTAGAATTAAGAGTCTAATGGTGGCCATGAATCCATTGTTGAGAAATGCCTACCTGGTTTACTAATGTCCTTTCGGGAAGGAAACTGCCATTCTTACTAAGCCTGGCCTACATTTGACTCCATCCAGACTCCAGACTCTTCCCTGGGAAATTAGGGATACGTAATAACTGCTGGCCTAGCCAGTGACACTGTTGTCTAATGAATTTTTAAAAATCTTACTTTTCAATGGCTAAGTGTCAGTTTTGTCATTTTTTGGATGATTTTTCACTGAAAGGCCCGAGATCTTTTGCCTCATCAATTATTTACCCCATCTTGACAGTGCTCCTCTCTCCCGATTCGAACCCTATTTTATATGTGCCATTTTTGGAAGAATTAGCTGCTCACCTGATAGCAATTGAAAGAGTGGCACCTTTGCAGTTTGTTCCATCTTAACAAGACTGCTGTACATCCAGACATGCAATGGCAATCCGACATTGACCCTCACAGACAATATAGTAGCACAGCAGCCACACAGCCACATTGCCCATGCCACATAGCCATCATGGCTGACATTTCCTCACCTGTATAAACTCATTCTATTACTCAGTCCCTATTTAACTGCTAAGCCAAACAGTTTACTATTTAAGGACAGGTAAAGTCACCACAGTCCTACTGGATCCTACGGCTGCTTTGTCATTAGAGAGACAGAGAGAAAGATGACTGGTGGTAGTTTAACTTGAGGATCAGCACACCTCAGGTGAATGGAGAGGTCAAGAAGGACAGTCATTCATGGTAAACCTCTGCTGGTGAGGGAATTGAACCCATAAACTGACTGTCCACTTAAATGAATTAATCGACCTGCATAGATACTTCCTGCCTAAACATCCCAAATCACTGCTACTCTCATTCCCAGTGCCCCACTGTAAACTCACAACTTGTCCAGTGAGGGAACATCCCAAATAGGCGAGCAATGGGAGTTTTCCAAACAAGCTTTTATTTACATCTGCCGAAAACAAACATAAGCAAAACAAACAGAGGCTGCAGTTCACCACTGCAATTCCAAAAACAAAATGGTGGCATGATGACCAATGATTATTTTACATTCCACAATTGCCTGCTGCACCCAGGTCTCAGCTACTGGAACTAGACGTCAGCCAGCTCCTGGCTGGCTCATAGTGCCATGCAACTCTGTCGCACACAAGGAAAATCTCCTACTTCCTAAGTTCTTCATCTTCCTTCTCAAAACACCCCCAGGTCCTCCAGTTTTTCAGCATCGATCACGTTGTATGCATCTTGGTCTAATAAAGAAAGAATATACACATTGAACGGTAGGCCCTTAGAGAGTACTGAGTGACAAAGGGACTTTGACGTCCTGAAGGTGACACACAGGTAGACAGGGTGGTGAAGAAGTCGTACAGGACACTTGCTGAGAATATAGGAGCAATGTGCTATTGTTTCAACTTTATAAAACATTGGTTAGGGCACAGATGGAAGACTGTGCAGTTCTGTTTGTCTCACTCTTGGAATGATGTGATCATGCTGGAGAGGGTGCAGAGGAGATTCACCAGGATATTGCCTGCGATGAAAAGTCTCAGTTATGAGAAGAGACTAGATAGGTTGGGTTTGTTTTCCCTTCCAGCAGAGAAGATTTAATTGATGTCTACAAAATTGTGAGATGCTAATTATCTGCAGGGTAGATCGTGAGAATCTTGGCAGATGTATCTAAGGCCAGAGAGAATGCATTTATGGTGAGGAATAAGTGCCATAGAGGGGATCTGAGGATTAACATGTCACCCAAAGGGCTGTGGAAATGTGGAGCACACTGCCTGAGAAGATGGTGGAGGCCGGTACTCTCACAACATTCAACAAATATCTGGATGATCACCTAAAATGCCGGGGCATAGTAGGCTATGGACAAAGTGCAGGTAAATAGGATTCATGTAGTTTGACTCTTGTTGATCAGCTTGGACACGCTGTACCTTATCATTGAGCAGAAAAATGAGCTAGACCAGCTGCGCAAATACTACGGGTTCAGAGGTTAGTAATTCTGCAATGAATAACTCAGCTCCAAGCTCCTCGAAATCCATACACCAACTATGAGTTACAAATCAGGAATGTGAGGGAACACTCTCCACCTGTCTGAATGTGTACAACCCCAACAATATTCAAAGAGTACACCACCACTGAGAACAAAGCATCCTACTTCATTGGTACCCCATCCACCAATTTCACACCCTTTCCCTCCACCACTGACATACGTTGGCAGCAGTCTGCACCATGAAGGAATGTGAACAAGTTGCAGTGCATTAACTCACCAAAGATCCTTTGACAGCACCTTCAAAATACCTTCCCTTTCTCCCTAAAAGCACAAGGGCTGCACATGCTTGTAAAAACTTATCTTGAAGCTTCCCTTCAAGCCATACCTTATCCTGATTTGAATCTATGTTGTCATTCTTCACTGACACTGGGCCAAAATCCGAAAGTTTCCCTACTTACTGCACTGTGAGAGTAGGTGCACCACATGGACTGGTTCAAGAAGACAGCTCACCAACAACAACTCAGGAACAACTAGGAATAGGCAACAAGTGCTGGCCTAGCCATCAATGCCCAGATCCTATGAAAGAATAAAAAGAATTCTCACCCAAAACTGAGGATCTCTAATAGTTCAGGATTTTTCCAATCCCACACAGGAGTCAGTCTGGTCAACATGTTCACATCACTGCAGTAAGATGCCAATCCTTTTGGGCAGTAGTCTATTGGAATGGGTGACTGGTCTCCTGAGCACTCTTTCAGGTGATTCATGGCATTTAACCAAATGCTTCTGACCAAGTCCTGCTGAATTCCTATTGCTTCATTGCCTTGTGAGGATGATAGTTTCTGAACTTCTCTATTGATAGCTCCATTCATTCCCTTCTCTCTCTCTCATACTGTCTCTCTCTCGATCCTCACGTCCTATTTGAAAAGCCAATTGCTTACATTCAACTCAACCTATTGTCCTCTCACACACATGCCTCCCAGCTACCCTTCACAATTGGTGTCCTTCTCTCCTCTCCTCACAAGTAATTATAATGTGTCATAGCTCTCTGCCAATACTATCTTGCAGTTGAGACAGCACACTGGTAATTGGTAAGAGCAGAAACCTGAGATGGGGAGAGTAGGTTGGAGAAGTATGGTTATCTCTCCAGTGACCAGCAACTTTATTGGCCATATTTCCACCTGCTCCACTGAGAAGGACGTCCTATCTGGGGAGCTACATAAGTGTAATCAGATGCGACCACCTGAGCCCCCTAACATACTGGTGCTCAGACACGTCAAGAGAGATCTGTCTGTAGACCCCAGTGTTTGGGATCTTACCTTCTTCTTCCTTAGTAACCATCTCATTTTACCTGTGGAGGGTCATGTGGTTAAGGACAAAGCAAGTGGTGCTGGTGTTCATGTTGCTTCTGTTCTGGACTCTCATTTACTGTAAGGTGAAGCCAAAGAGGCTGATTCCATGTCCCTGTGAAGGCTGGCAGCTGGAAAGTGCCCTTGTTGGTGAGTGAATTGCTGATGGGTGAATGGTATCCAAGAGGTTGGCAGTCATCTGTTAAGCAGCATTGGCGAGAGGGGCCAGAAGCGTTGAAACATGTCAGATTCTGAAGGGGCTTGACAGGATATTTTCCCTCATGGGAGAGTCTAGGATCAGAGGGTGTAGTCTCAGCAGAAAGAGGCACAATTTAAGACTGAGATAAGAGGGAAATTGTTCTCTCAGACGGTTGTGAGTCTTTGGAACCCCCTGCCACAGAGATTTGTGGGGCAGAGTCCTTGTGTAAGGCTGAGATAGATAGATTTTGATCTGTGGGGATTATGGAGAAGACACAGGAAAGTGAACGTGAGGAGTTTTGGATCAATCATGATCCTTTGAAAGGCAGAGCAGGTTCAAGATGCCAATTAGCCTACTCCTGTTCCTATTTCTTAGAGTCTTATGGGGTATACTGAGACAGGTAGCAAGTGTCAGATGCCAGCTTCAGTGGACACAAGATGTGCACAGCTGGTGCTCTTGAGTACGCCCTGAGACATTTGTACCACGTGTCCAAGATGGCAGTCCAAGGAGCAGCAACAAGGAGGAGTCACCAGGTGCCTGTTTTGAATTTTGCGTCATGCATCATTGATGTCTAGTTTCCTTGTGACATGTGGTTGCAGAGGAAGCTGTGCATTAATGAGGTGAGATTTGCAGTTAGTGAGACAGTTAATAAGCAATAATTTCTCTTAATAGGGCACCTTGCTGCTGCCTAGTGAGAATCTCATTTTGATGCTCAGAAATCTGTTTGAAAATGCAACGGAATGCTCCTAAGACGGAGAAAGACCTCAACCGACTTCTCCAAGATTTCTCATCCTGGTCCATATTGTTCAATTCTGCCTGGAAGGAGGGTCAGAGACAGAGAGAAGATAAAATGGAAGGCATGAGCACTCATATTGCCCTCCATTGTATTAATAGTGGGATCAGGCAGCTCTGATGCTACTCTTTGTGGATTAAATTCCATGTCTCTGAAGGTGGATTTCAGATATTCCGTGTGGGTGTCAGTCCATTAAAGTAAATTAACATTTGATTTTATTCATTACTGTTATGACTTGCTACATCTTATAAAACACCATAAAATTGTGCAAGAGCCAGTGTTAGAATTATTAATCTGCACAATGGTTTATTGAATCAGAGATATTTATTTGGTTTTCTTGCTGTAGAAAAATCACAGAAGCAGAATTCATTTATTACTTCTCTGCAAACCTTTCCTTTTGCATTTATTTTTTATTTAAAAATTAATCATGCAATGAAGGCAATGAATTTTATTTAGGGACTTGGTGACAATGACACACTCCAGTAAAACAATTGCAATACTATTTCACCAGCAGCCTAATGTCATGTAAGTAAATGTTCTGCGTATCGATCATTATATGTGTGGTGTCATGTGATCAAATGCATTGTGACCAATTCTCTTGGTATGTAGTCAAGTAGAATTGGCAACACTTCTCTAGAATGGGAGTTGATGCACAGAAACAAGCAGGCTAAATACACTGATGATTCCAGTCATGTTATGTTTGCTGTGCCTGGAAGCTGCTCCTTGGATCATTGTCTGCTGATGCTTCCTAACGATATAAGAGCTAGGAGCAGGAGTAGGCCATTCAACTCCTGCTCCACCATTTGATTCAATCGTGGCTGATCACATCTCAACCCCAACTCCACTTTCCTACCTGCTCTCCATAACCCTTAAACATGTTACTCATTAGAAGTCTATCTATCTTCTTAAATTTCCTCAATGTCCCAGCATCAACCAGACCCGGGGGTAGCAAATTCTGTAGAGCCACAACCCTTTGTGTGAAAAGTCACATCTCCTCACCTTTGTTTTAAATCTGCTACCCCTTATCCTAAAACTATGACCTCTCAATTAGATTACCCCCCCCCCCCCCCCCCCAAGGAAACACCCTTTCCACATCTACTTTATATATCTGCTTTAACATCTTGTATATCTCAATTATAATCTCTTCTCATTTTCCTAAACTCTGGCAACTAAAGGCCTAAACTGCTCAATTTCTTTTTAGAAGACAAAGCCCTCATGTCTGGAATGTTCTTTCATGCTTCTTGAGGGAATGCTTTCCGTTATTCCTTTCTGGTGTCCTTATGGCTTAACCATTCAACTGGCAAGGAGCGTACATATTTCAAGAGATGGCTTAGTCAGAATAACATCATAATCAAAGATTTTATTTTCCCCAATCATCTGTCACATCAATTCAATAAAACCTCTGGATCATGCTTCCCCTATTTCCTTAATCCCCAAACAAAACACTGGTTGTTCCTGAAAGAATAGACCCCATCCGAAGAGACGAATGTTCAGTTTATATAAATGCCTGCTGGTGCACAAACTTCATTATGAACAAAGTGCAGCTGATCTGGGACCAGGATTTGAATGTCAAGGTGCCTGAAAGCTTAATAGCAAAACTTTAATCTACCTTTGGGAAACTGAATTTTTGCCTCCCACACAGTTAAGGTTCCCCCCCACCCCACCTCACCTCCCGATTCCAAATACACCAAGTGGGCTTACAAGATTCCAACCCAAAGGAAAGGAATATAGAAGTGTCTTATGAAAGATTCCTGTGAAAAGCTAACTCGTTAGCAATCTCGCTATACTTGCAACATGAAACAAAACACAATGCTATAATGAAGCTACTTTTACAATGTTTTTACAAAGTTCCAAACAATCACAGGCTTTCCACTTTCAGCTTATCTCAAACAATTACTTTGTTCTCCAACATCATGAAGTTATTTCTGCAGTCCCATCTCCTTTCTTATCTACCTGAGGCCCCTAAGTGAAATTATCCAAAAATATGGCATCACATGTACACTTACAATGCCTAGCTCCACTTCTCCACCAACTCTTTCAGTTGCCTTCCAATTTTCCATATGTGTGGGCAGTGAATCGAAATGATGCATAATTGTTGCACAAATCTTGGTACCTCCAACCACACACGGTGACTCTTGCGACTTGTACATGCACAATCCATCCCTGAGACTCCCTGCCTCATTTCTGATGAAGGGCTTTTGCCCAAAACATTGATTTTCCTGCTCCTCGGATGCTGCCTGACCTGCTATGCTCTTCAAGCACCACTCTGATCTAGACTCTGATCCCCAGCATCTGCAGGTCTCACTTTTGCCCAGTTAATGGGGCTGACTGGTGTCAATAAATATTGTCTTTTTCAAATCGTGTTTGCTTTCAGCCTGCTTGTCTCTGAACAATGTAGGATCCTTGCCAATTGAGTGGTTATGCTATAGGGATACCAGAAAGCTTTGAAAGAATTTTGAATTCCCACTAAATATTAAAGTTCTAATTTAAGCCCTGTCACAATGCAATACATGTTCCTGATTCCATCCCTTTCCCTGGCCCAGTCTCAAACTGAAATCAGCTGTTTTCAACCTTGATATACAAATATACCATGAGCTAAGCTTCAATCTTTCACCTTCTCAGTTACAAAGGCTACCTACTTGTTCTTTACCTCTATCTCAACTACTTCCAAACCTCTCACTCATACCTTCATCCTTGAATATTCCAATGCTTTTTGGTCAGGGTTCCCAACCTCCAACTTCATATACTTCAGCTTTTCCAGAATCCTGATGTTTTAATTTTAACTGACTTCAAATTGCAGTAACATCGCAACTGTGTTTGTTGATTTGCATTGATTCCCCACTAATTCCAATTTAAGGTTCTCGTGCTGTGTTCAAATCCCTATCTCGAGTCATGCAACAGTGCAAGTGATCCAAGTCAGATGGAGTATGAGTTCTTTATACCCCCAGGTCACATGCCGTGATGGAATGACGACATTATGACCATAGAATCCATACAGCATGGAAGCAGCCACTCAGCTCAACCAGTCCATACCAACCCTCCGAAAAGCATCCCACCCAAACCCACCTCCTACCCTATCCCTGTAATCCTGCATTTCCCATGGCTAATCCAACTAGCCTGCAATCCCTAATTAGATTAGATTCCCTACGGTATGGAAATAGGCCCAAGTCTACACCGACCCTCCGAAGAGTAACCCACCCAGAGCCTTTCCCCCTACCCTATATTTACCCCTGACTAATGCACCTAATACTATGGGCAATTTAGCATGGCCAGTGCACCTAACCTGCACATGTTTGGATTGTGGGAGGAAACCCCATGCAGACACTGGGAGAATGTGCAAACTCCACACAGACAGTCGCCCAAGGCGGGAATCAAACCTGGGTCCCTGGCGCTGTGAGGCAGCAGTGCTAACCACTGATCCACTGGGTCACCCACAGGAAACAGGCCCTTTAGCTCAACCAGTCCACACCAACCTCCAAAGAGTTCCCACCCAGACCCATTCCCTATATTTACCCCTAACTAATGCACCTAACACTATGGATAATTTAGCATGACCAATCCACCTACCTGCACATCTTTGGACTATGGGAGGAAACTGAAGCACTTGGAGGAAACCCACGCAGACACAGGAAGAATGTGCAAACTCCACAATCAGTTGCCTAAGGGTGGAATTGAACCCAGATCCCTGGTGCTGTGAGGTAGCAGTGCTAACCACTGAGCCGACATGCCACCGTCTGTATGGGATTTGCACATTCGCCCTGTCTCTGTGTGGGTTTCCTCCACATGCTCCAGTTTCCTCCCACAATTCAAAGATCTCCAAGTTAGATGAATTCGCCATGCTAATTGCCCATAGTGTACAGAGATGTGTAGGTTAGGTACATTAGTCAGGGGTAAATGTAGAGTAGTAGGGGAATGGGTCTGTGTGGGTTACTCATCGGAGGGTCAGTATGGAGTCGTTGGCCGAAGGACCTGTTTCCACACTGTAGGGATTCTAATTCTAGTCAAAGTTTGACAACTCTTCAATGATAATACTACATAGGTGCAGCACTGACCAACATATCGAACATATAATCTGCATACTATTGTTGATCTTGCTATGTAAAGCAAATGTTTTCAGTCTGCTGTCTTTGTAAAAGAACATACTTGATAAATATCAAGGATAATACAATGATTTGTTTAAATGTTACAATCTAGGTCACAGTACTAGATCTAAGTTTATTATGAAGTTAAGTGTGCCAGGCTAGCCCAAGACAGGGTGCAAGATCAGGCCTAAATATAACGGGACTGTCTGTATTACTGGACATGAGATTGAGTTAATGCTGCAAGTGAGTAAGAGAAAAAAAGTGCAATAAGTTGTGACACTACCACCAGACCAATAAAATCCTCATGTGAAAAATGCACTTGGGCTACAATTCATGATACATCTGTAATTGAGACCAAAGCTCCTCAGCTCATTGACACACACTGCAGAGGACTGTGTGATGCAGCAAAGATAGAGCTACATTAATAAAACAAGAAGGCAGACTTTTTACTACATTTTTTGAGACAACATATATCTCAGCTGGTTTTCTGATTGATGTTGAGTATTAGGATAAAGCATTGAAGTTAACAGGCATACTTTAAGGTCACAAGAACAGTAGAATGAGCTTTTTTTCTGAAAAAAATTCTCTGCCCTGATCGCAAAGTGCAATATAGCAATACATAAGGCTTTGAGTCATACCAGTAGGCAACCATCTGCCTCAAAATATCTGGGCATAGAATTAGCACAGAGTGTCCGAATCATGCTGGGATACTGGGAAATAGGAAATGCATAGGTAGTAATATTCTGAGGGTCACTGATGATTTATATGCATACATAGCACAATCTTTCTCTATTGGCAGAATTTCATTGTACTTTGGATACGTGTGTAGCTATTTTAATCAACGTGTTTGGACATGTTCTGATACGCCTCGGGGTTTCCAAATGCAACAGTCAGATATTCCATCGTCTTCAAGTAAAGCAGATGTGGTATGGAAACTTCGTGTTTTTGATGGTGCTTACTTTGATAAGGTGATCTGTCACTTTCAAGAAAGCATCTGTCATCTGGTTTCGGCAGTGATATATAATAGATTAGCTGAGCCTGCAATATCACCTTCAGGGGTGTGAAATAAGGCAGAATTATGGAAGGCAGGAACAGCTGTTACATTTTCTGCAGCAAGCCAAGATACACTAAGTGTAGAACCAGATTTGAATTTAGACACAAACCCTTGATAAAGATCTGGGGGGGGGGCAGTTAAGATTCCCTTGTTGCAGTGAAATTCAAATATAAAATCTGTGTCAACACGTTTTTGAAGCTGTTACACTACAAAGAACCTTACCTCTTAAATTCAGTTTCATAGCCAAAATATCTTTGGACATTCACCAACTGAGTAGGGAGGTTCCCTTTCCTTTGCCTTGCTGTCTCAGTGTGTGCTACTTTGAGTGGTAGCACTGCCAGTCTGTGGAGGTGGCAGCTCTATGATTGGGTCAGCTACTCGGGGACATGGGTTGGCATCATCAGTTAGACCTGATTCTCTGCAATGGCTTCTTTATCCATTCTTCACCACCACCACCACCACCACCAACTGCCCTCTAGTCTCACAGTGGGACTTTCTTGATACATTAAAAGTACTGTATGGACAAAATTTGCTAGTAAAGATGTTCTTAGCCCTGCTAAGACTATGACACCTTTCAGAGTCCCTTGCATGAAGCAAATTGGACATCTCTCAAGCAAATGAATAAATTAAGGAGTGTGTTGTTTAACAAAGTTGTACAGTGCCACAATGTGCATGCGAACATTCTATGTCCGTTATTCAAATACACTCAAGTCTCTTTAAGTATCACCACAAATGTTTTTCATAAGTTTAGAACAATTCTACTTTTCATTCTTCAAGCCAAAATGATTAGCCTCACCTAACATTATTATCCATCTGACATTTCGCTTCCCAGTCAGTTTTAACTTAGATAGAACATAGAACAATACAGCACAGAACAGGCCCTTCGGCCCACGATGTTGTGCCGAACATTTGTCCTAGCTTAAGCACCCATCCATGTACCTATCCAATTGCCACTTAAAGGTCACCAATGATTCTGACTCTGCCACTCCCACAGGCAGCGCATTCCATGCCCCTCTCCATTCCCGGCAACATCCTGGTAAATCTTCTCTGCACCCTCTCCAAAGCTTCCATATCTTTCCTAAAGTGAGGCGACCAGAACTGCACACAGTACTCCAAATGTGGCCTAACCAAAGTCCTGTACAGTTGCAACATCACTTCACGACTCTTGAATTCAATCCCTCTGCTAATGAACGATAATACTCCATAGGCCTTCTTACAAACTCTATCCACCTGAGTGGCAACCTTCAAAGATCTATGTACATAGACCCCAAGATCCCTCTGTTCCTCCACCTCACTAAGAACCCTACCGTTAACCCTGTATTCCGCATTCTTATTTGTTCTTCCAAAATGGGCAACCTCACACTTGGCAGGGTTGAACTCCATCTGCCACTCCTCAGCCCAGCTCTGCATCATGTCTAAGTCCCTCTGCAGCCGACAACAGCCCTCCTCACTGTCCACAACTCCACCTATCTTCGTATCATCTGCAAATTTACTGACCCACCCTTTGACTCCCTCATCCAAGTCATTAATAAAAATTACGAACAGCAGAGGACCCAGAACTGATCCCTGCGGAACTCCGCTTGTAACTGGGCTCCAGGCTGAATTTTTACCATCTACCACCACTCTCTGACTTTGACCGGTTAGCCAGTTTTCTATCCAATTGGCCAAATTTCCCAATTTCCCATGCTTCCTGACTTTCCGCATAAGCCTACCATGGGGAACCTTATCAAATGCCTTACTAAAATCCATGTACACTACATCCACTGCTCTACCCTCATCCACATGCTTGGTCACCTCCTCAAAGAATTCAATAAGACTTGTAAGGCAAGACCTACCCCTCACAAATCCGTGCTGGCTATCCCTAATCAAGCAGTGTAAACTTGTCTATAAATCTTTATAGCTTCTTTGTGTTGTCCCTCCAACTTGTATTCTCCTTAGCTATGATTCATCAGCAAACTTAGACACACAGTTCGCTGAGTGCGTGAGAGTACAGTGAGATATGAGCACTCGTTCCACTGCGGATGGACAAACTTTTTATCTGATCTGAGGCCAGTATGTTCAATAATTCAGTATGTTCAATAATTCAGCCCCCTAGCCACTTGCAACTAATTGGAGCTGATTGCATTTCTGATTAATGAACAAAAATGAACAGTAATTGTTGTCCTTGGCCTGATGTCAATATTCATATACATCCAGCCTATGCATATCACCCTTTAATCATTTTGTACACCCATTTCTAATATTAACAATAGATTGCAAACTTTGCGGCAAATCTCTCTCCTGGTTCTCATCGCCCTAATTGTTATTTCAATTTTCCACTTTTTTTATACAGTGCAGTTGTATTTCCCAGTAGTTCCCACTGTTTGAGGTCTCTGACATTGTAAGGCCCAAACACCACTGAGGTAAAATTATATCAGAAGTAGGGTTCATTTCGCACACTTAGACTAGGGAGAAATCCCACAACACAAGCAGACTTACAAATGTACAGAAGATATAGAATTGAAATGGATTAAGAGATTATTCAATTAGTAATGACTTAAATACGAAACAAGAAGGGATACTAGTTTATGAATGATTTGGAATTGCTGGTGTTGGACTGGGGTGTACAAAGTTAAAAATCACACAACACCAGGTTATAGTACAACAGGTTTAAATGGAAACACTAGCTTTCAGAGCACCGCTCCTTCATTAATCATCTGATGAAGGAACAGCGTTCCAAAAGCTAGTGCTTCCAATTAAACCTGTTGGACCATAACCCGGTGTTGTGTGATTTTTAACTTAGTTTATGAATGGCCTTGTTCGAAAAATGGAGTCCAAAAATCTGCAGTTGCAGTTCACAGTCTGAAATGCCTTTGTGAGAATGGTTGGTCAGTTAAGAGGAGTTGTAATTAGTTTCTTCTCTTTACAAATACCTTTGAAAGTCTTTCGAGGATGTTTTTCTGCGATGTGACTTCAGTTTCACTATTTTGATGAAAGGAAGTTTGCTTTGTTTGCCCCGCTTATGGTCAGAGGTGAGCACAGACAGCTTACAGGAAGCATAAGTACAAATCTATGGCTGGTTTTGACAGTCCAGAATTAGGGATGTTCATCATTCAGAGTAGTTGTTGTATGGAGCAGCTTTACCCTCTGGACTGTCAGGACATACATGAGGCAATGATTGACCCAAGGTTTGTGTCTGTTCCTGCCCCATGGAACTTACTTCCCCACCTCAACTCGCTGTTTTCTCCCCTTGTTCAGTCGCTCCCCACTTACATCCACCATTGCTCTGACGCTTTACGTCATTTTCAAATTTTCAAGTTTGTGGGCAGCAGCCATCTCCTCTTCACTATGGATGTTCAGTTGCCTTTGTCCGAAACATTTATTTTCCTGCTCCTTGGATGCTGCCTGACCTGCTGTGCTTTTCCAGCACCACTCTAATCTAGACTCTAATCCCCAGCATCTGCAGTACCCACTTTCGCCCAATCCCTTTACATGTCTGTCCCCATCAGGATAGTCTCAGAGCTCTTTGCTTCTTCCTGGAAAGAAGGCCTGAACCAGCCCCATCCTCCACATCCCTCCTCCCCTGGCCGAGCTCATCTTCACACTGACCAACTTCTCACTTTCTTCAGCTCAAAGGGATGACCATGGGTACCCTCATGGGCTCCAGTAAAGCCTGTCTCTTTGTGATGTAAGTGAAACATTCCTCATTCCACACCTGGCATCCACCCAGAACTCTTTCTCTGGTATCTTAATGACATCATTGGTGCTGCTTCTCTCTCTCTCATCCAGAATTGGAAACAACGATCTACTTTGTTTCCAAGTTCTCACTCTCATCTTCACCTGGTCCATCTCTGACTCTTCTCTTCCTCGACATCTCTCTTTCCATTTCTGGGGATTTCTGGGGATAAGCTAGCCACCAACATCCACTACAAACCCACCGACTCCCATAGTTACCTTGACTATATATCTTCACACCCTGCGTCCTGCTAAGACTCAATTCCATTCTCCCAATTCCTCTGTCTCTGTCACATCTGTTCTGATGAAGTTGGCAGAGTCCTTAGCCGTGACTGATCTATCTCCTGCACTTCTGGGACCACCTCTCCTCTTCCCTCCTACAATGATGATAAGGACCTCTTGTCCTCACCTACCATCCCAGCAGCCTTCACATTCAAAGGCTCAAAGCCACCATTTTTATCACCTCCAGGGAATTGCCACCACCAGCCACATATTCCCCTTCCCTTCTTTGTTAGCATTTTACAGCAACAATCCCCTCCAGGACACCCTCGTCCACTCTTCCTCCATTCCCAATATCTCCCCACACCCTACATCACATTCCCATGCAATCACAGAAGCTGCAATATCTACTGTTTACTTCCGCCATCCTCACTATCCAAGGCCCCAGGCATACCTTGCAGGTGAAGCAGTGATTTACCTGCAGGTCAGTCAATCTAGTCTATGTATTCACTGTATGCTCGCAGTGTGGCCTCGTCTACATTAGGGAGACAAAATGTAGATTGGGCAACCACTTTGCAGAGCACCTATATTCTGTCTATAAAAATTACCCTGAGCTTCCAGTTGCCTGCAACTTCAACACACCACTGTGTTCCCACGGCAACATATCCATCATAAACCTGCTGTAGTGTTCCAGTGAGCTGCAGTGCAAGCTTGAAAAATAGCCCCTCATTTTCTGCTTGGGGATCCTGCAGCATCTAGGACTCAATATGGCGTTCACTAAATTTTGATTTCATTCCTTCTATGTTTTATTTTATACACAAACCCTGGTCCTATCATGACATGGATTGCCTTCAGCATAGTCTACCCACACTCTCTTACTGTCAGCTCTCAGTATCACTTACTCAGCTCCTTTTCTGTCTTAGCGTACCATCAATAATCCCCTCATCTGCCTACCCCTTCAGATCTCTGTCTCCCCTGTCTCCACCTGATGCCCCCCACCCCCCAAAGCCCAACTTCGTCTTCAGCATAAATACCACATTTTCTGACTGCTTTCAGTTCTGATGAAGAGTTGCCAGATTCAAAACGTTGACTCTGCTTTATGTCCACACATGCTGCCAGATCTGCTGTGTTTCTCCAGCTATTTTTCTTTTAATTTCCGTTCTCCAGCATCCACAGCTTTATGTTTTATTATAGGAGGCAATGACAGCTGGCGGACAGTGACTTCTGAGAAGTTTCTGGAAAGTTACTGCTACGTCTATTCACATGGTTATAGCAATTTTCATAACACTGATTAATTCATTTTTAAAATAGTCACTATTGAATTTTTAAAATTTCTGTTTGTGACACTAAAGTGGCAAGAGGAGTAGGGTCAATAGACGTTTGCAGTTTATTGGGTGCACTTTACTTCCTTGCAATTAAGTTGTGGATAAATATGTCTTTTTAAAGTCAGTCTGCTTGACTATGTTAAGACACATTTCCATTGCATGGTAGGGCTTGGACCTAAGTCTTTGGACCAGAGTTTTCGACACCACCACTAAATAGCTTCTGCTGAAGATATTTTGAGAATGAGAAATGCAAATGGACACATAACAATGTGTCTTTGCCTGTCCTGAAGTGCTGTCTATATTGGACTCAAAACATGAACTCTGCTTCCCTCTTGATAGATGCTGTTAGACCTGTTTTTATTACTCATACCTGTACTGTGTGTGAGGCATTTTCTACTAAAATTAGTACACGTGGCTAAAATTGCATTGCCATATCCACCCTTGTGGTTTGTCAGAAAACCTTAGAGGTTGACACTGGAGCAAGTGATGTCAGCTGACATATAACTCACCACATAAACTGCTGAGACATCTAAAATTACTTTCCTGAGAAAAGCCTTGGTACAGCGCTGGGTCTCATTCACCCAGCTAATGGGGAACGTGAATCAGATTGTAAGCAGGGCATCCTGAGGGACACTCAGAGAAAGTGCTCATGTGAAAACTCAGAACAGAGATAGATGAGAGGAGCGACATGATTTGGAGACCGGGGATGGATATCTGCTTGAAGGCAATGGCCTTCTCTTTTTAAACACAGGCATTGTGTTAAAACCTAAAGAGAAAAGAAAGGAAATGAACTGATACTGTATGGGTAAAGGAAATATATCACAGAAGCAAAAAAGGAGAGTGATGTAAAAAAAAATGTTGCAATGTGTAAATGAGCCAAAGGTTTTCATTTCTGGTCTAATTAACAATTTAGTCACAAATTGTACTCAAAACTGCTTCAGTCTTGTTACGTGAATTTTTACCTCGTTTTTCTTTACTCAAATTCATTTACATGTCATCAAAAAGAATGTTTTTCAGGCACCAGGGCGATTGGACGTTGTTTAAAAATGCAAAGTTGAATTAACAAACAACCCTTGACATATATACAAGTGTTAACCTTTGTGCAGTTTTATTAATGCAGCTGAAAATGGGCTTACTGCAAAAAACTGGTGTTTTAAATCAGCATGAATGATCCGTTGCCTGTGAGCAACTAAATTTTAAAAACTAGAACCATTTACTAATTAAACTGGTGTTCGGGTAGCTCACTTCATAGTAAATTAAGAAAAATAGCTTTTAGGAGGTCTCTGCTAACACACTTATGCTCGAGAAATGCTTCATTTTAAGAGCTTTCTCAAAGACCTATAAATGGATACAATGAGCAGAAACTAGCTGGGGTGATTAATTTGATTTGACTGTATGGTTAGTTTTGAGAGCAGGCCCTCTTCCAGTGCAATGTTTTTTTAAAACCCAGAGTAAAAGATTGTGGAAACTCAATTTGTGCAGAGCATAATCTCTATTTGAGATTCTTTGATCTTTTATGCTAGCTTGATCGATTTTTGCAGCTGTCAGCACAAACTCCAAATTGTAATGTACAGAGAATATGTGAGAGAAAGCCTTTAAAATATTTAAAAAGCAGCTGTGTTCTGTTTCTGAAATGTATTAGACTAATGCACAAAGTGGCTTAAATAATCAATTTATAAATATAAATGCATCGACAGAGAAAGGTCAATGTTGATAATATGGCAAAAGTGCATAATGAACTGTTGAACTGGGTTTCTGTTCCATCTGAAGGCAGACTAATTGCATCAGCAAAATTCAGCATCTTAAGGTTCTGGATTGCCCTGAACTTGAGTTTAGATAGTACTTAATGGAGAGAGGAGACACATGGAGAATTAATTGAAAACTAAAAGAATGGTGAAACTAAAGAGGCTGGAAAGCAAAGTGGCAACAACAGATGGTGAGGTGGTGTTTCGAGAGTAAATGCATCGAGAATTCTGCCACTGGGCCATTGGAATAAATCTGGCAATGCAAGATGTTATAAATGAATGGGAAAATCTGTTCCATCTTTGCTTTTGCTTAATCATGTAGAAGATTATTATTCTGTCCACAATGTAATTGCAGAAATTTGCTTTCAATTTTCCATTGCCTCCTTGCCTTAACCACTGCTTTATTTGTTATGCAATGTATATAAAGCAGTATGAAACAATTTATTTGATAGCGTTCATATGAAATGGTTTTATTAGCATTTGGAGAAAACTAGGAGATTTATTTTTCTCTTAATTGAAAGCATTAAAAGAAAGCAAATATGATTTCAGTGCGCTTGAGCAATAGGGTGGAATTTTAATTTCCGATGGTAAATGTGGATGGGCCAAAATGTAGATGGGTCTTGCGCTCAGATCTGGGGTGGGTTAACATGTGATTGTACTTTTCTGAGTTCTTACAACTTCTTGGGTTGATTAAATGCCAAGTTGGGTGGAGGGAGTGATGGTGGGGCGGGAGGCATGGGGGAGCTGGTGGGCCAATGCCTGACATGAGATTCCTCTCCATCTTTGAGGAGCAGGCAAGCAAGAGAAGTGTGCCTGTGCTGAAGGGCTGATTAAATATGTTCAGCCATCTTGTGAGAAAAGCAGATACTCACAGTTGTTTGTTAAACAGCAAAGCTTCAATGAACCCTTTGGTAAGGGCAGCTCCTTGTGATGCTAACAAATATTTATGTTTGTCTCTGCAGCCTCTGATTCACCAGTCTTAGCCAGCACCAGATGGGGAACAGCACTAGCCCATAGGCCAATCTCTCACAACCCTTCACTGCACTGCTCTGAGCAGGAACAGCCATAATTGTCAGAGGAAACAACATCGAGACTTTCCTCACCAGGACAGAGACTTTTATCTGAATGGGTAATTTATGAAGGGGGGAAGCCTCATGGTCCCATACTGGAGACCCCAGAACTGGCACGAGCCAGCAGCTAGAAGAAGAAGAATCGCTGAGATCTCTGACCAGGCAAACTGCTGGAGAACAGGCACCTGCTGAGTCTTTTGAACTCGGACATTAATGTGATGCACAGGCAAGTTGGGAAATGTCTGGCAGAGGTGTTTGGCACACGCAACCTTGGGTGAAGGGCAGAGGAGTCTATCTGAGTTGCAAATGATGCCGAACATTGTGTCTTCATGACCGAGGGAAGGTCACTAATGAAGCAACTGAAGATGGTCAAGCACACTACCTAAAGAAACTCTGCAGGCATGCCCTGGGACTGGGATGACTGACCTCCACCAAAGACAAGAATGTTCCTTTGTGACTCTGTCCAGTGGAGAGTTTTCCCCTTCTAATTTCCACTGACTCAAATTTTGTTGGAGCTCTTTAATGCTACACTCAGCCAAATGCAGTCTTGCTTTCAAGGGCTGTACCTCTCACTTCAACTCTAGAGTTCAACTCTTTTGTCCATGTTTGGACCAAGACTGTTGTGACGTCAGGAGCGGTGTGGCCCTGACAGAATGCAAACTGAGTGTGAATGAGCAAATTATTGTTGAGCAAGTGCTGTTTGATCGCATTGTTAATGACCCATTCCATGACTTTGCGATGATTGGTAGAAGACTGAAGGGACAATAATTGGACAGGTTGGACACCTTGCGATCTACCCAGAAGGACAGGAGCTCTCAAGCAGAACACAATCTACAGCCTTTGGTGCAGCTATCTGAAAATGAACTCAGGAGGAGACTGTTGTGCAAGAGGAAATCTCTGAGGTGGAAGATGAGGGTGAGGATATTCAGGTGGGCCAGAAGGATCATCAAGAAAGGAAAACAAGGTGAGAATTGGTGGCCTGTTTGTGGGCCAATCATTCCTGCAATGACTCTGAGAGGCTAGAGAGAACCTAATAGTCACTCACCTCCAGAGTGCCTGAGCTATGGTGATGCTGTCAATGCAAAGTTATTTAATTTGCGTGGATGGCTTTCAACCTTCTGCTTGCTGTAGTCGACAGTCCTTGCTGAGAGACTTGTTTTTCTATTTGATTGATGTACACAATAAACTGTTGATTTTTTAACTTGATCTGTGGTTCTGATGTTGTTACATCTGTAAAAGTTTTTGTGTGTGTGTGTTCAAAACTTGCTTTAGGTCATGTGTAGTATGAACGCAGCTGTGGTATCGTGAGGCTCTTTACTAAACTCGTTTTTCTAGATGGTTATGCTGAAATGGCCCTTGCAGCAAAGATGCATCAGGGAATCCAAGTGAATACCACTGAGATGTTCCACATGCTCAGGCTGCTTCTGGTGTGCCTTTAACTTTCACTATCCCTCCAATGTTTCACTATGCAAGAGGCTTATGCTGTACTTTTGCAATACCTAAATGTCCTCTCTGACAATGCTTCTACTACTAGGGGTTGTGAATTATGGAATTATTCCCTCATTTCTGCTCAGCTAGGGAAATTGACAGTTAAACTGCATATTGGTCACCTTACAAAGTTAGGTATTATAACATCTTTGAGAATTGTAGGTATTGATAAATCCTTCCCTCCTGGAACTGACAGAAAGATGACCAATTCCATCATCCCAATCAGGTGCATGTATTGGGTCATTCAATAGGTTATCCAAACTCCCTGAGACCTCATAGTTATCCTCAGTGTCCACACAACTCATCTGTAAGGGCTTGACTGTAATCCTTAACTGACGACCAGGTTGGATATGACAATTTGTTGTCACTGCAGGAACAGTCCTGGTCTTAACTGGTCAGTGCAATAATCCCTTTCTTAAAGGCATGGAGCAGGGTGATACCAGCATCCCAATTGTTCTTGGTCCTCACAGATCGTTTATGGGCCAATCATTCCTGCAATGAGATAACAAGAAGGATTGAATGTGATGGGAATGGGTATAGGAGTAGTGGTGAGCTCTCCTTAGTGAGTGAATAGGGCGTGTATTGCCCTTGAGTGCACATCATGTATGCAATGCTGAGCTTGCAGGCTATGACAATATCTGACATGTCTTTGCAGTGGCAGAGTTAGACTAAGTGATGGGTCTGTGACTGTGAGGTAGCAGAGAGAAGATAATGCCATTTACTCATGTGGAGCATAGGAGATTGTTGCCTTTATTCATGCACGACTTGGTGTCAATATTTTGAGAGTCAGTGATGCTGACCCATGCTATGAACTCTGCCCTGGTTGCACTTGCTTTTTTTTGGAAACAATCATTCATAAGATGCAGGTCCGAGTTGCCCGTGAGAAGGTGTTGGTGAGCTGCCTTCTTGATCTGCTACAGTCCATTTTGTGCAGGTACACCCACAATGCCCGCATGGAGGAAATTGCAGGGTTTTGACCCAGCAGCAGTGAAGGAACGGATATTTCCAATTCAGGATGGTGATTGGCTTGGAGGGGTACTTACACATGGTGGTGTTCCCATGTATCTGCTGTCCTTGTCCTTCTAGATGAAAGTGGTCATGGGTTTGGAAGCCGCAGTCTAAGGAGCCTTGGTGAATTTATGTAGTGCATCTTATAGATAGCACACAGTGCTGTTATTAAAACAGTGATGAAGGGAGGGAATGTTTGTGGATATAGTGTCAATCAAGCAGGCTGCTTTATCCTGGATGGTGTCAAGCTTCTTCAGTGTTGTTGAAGCAGCACTCATCCAGGCAAGTGGAGAGTATTCCATTGCATTCCTAACTTGTGCCTGGATACTGACTAGGTTTTCTGGAATAAGGTGGCGAACTACTCACTGCAAGATTCCTATCCTGTTTCCTGTTCTTGTAGCCACAGTACTTATACGGTTCATCCAATTCTGTTTTTGGTCTGTTGTAACCTCAGGTTAGTGGAGGATTCAGCAATGGCAATGCCTTTGATATCAAGAAATGATGGCTAAATCCACTTTTGTTTGGATAGTGTTATTGCCTAGCACTTGTGAGGCATGAATGTTACTGGGCATGTGTCAATCCAAGCAAGGATATTGTCCAAGTCTCGCTGCATTTGGACATGGATTGCTTTGGGACCTGGGAAGGCATGAATGGTGCTAAACATTGTGCAAAAATCTCAGTTTGGACTTTATGATGGAGGAAAGGTCATGGATGAAGTGGCTGAAGATGCTTGGGCCTAGGATACTACCCTAAAGAGCTCATGCAGAGATATCCTGGAGCTGAGATGACTGATTTCCACTAGCTCAGCCACCTTCTTAGATGTCAGGTATGATTCCAACCAGTCAAATGTTTTCCCCAATTACCATTGACTTTTGTTTTACTAAGACTCCTTGATGCTGCATTTGGTCAAATATGGTCTTCATGTCAATTTGGAATTCAGCTCTTCGGGGAGCACAAGTCTTCAGTGCTATTGCTGGAATGTTTTCTGGGCCATTAGCCTTTGCAGTATCCAATGCCTACAACCCTTTTTTGAGTTCACATTGAGTAGTCTGATGGGATGACCTTCTGCTGTATTCCTTGGGAAAGGATGCCCTTTCTGTCTATGACCCTATTTAGTTGTGTCTACAAGGTAGCAGCAGTAAACTGGGGAACCATTGTAGCCTTGTTGGCTGTCATTTCTGGCCATCTGAAGGTGACCAAAACAGGGGAGGGCAAGTTCCTGGCTTGCAGTAGCTCAAGTGTTATCCAACTGGTCTTTATGCAAGAATCTTGATGCAAGAAACATTATACTAGTGGTGAGAAAGTCTGTCCTTTGCCATGCAATTCACTGACTATCTCTCACAACATCACACTTACAGAGTTAATGAGCTGAAAAGCAAGTAAACACACAAGATAACTTGCCCTGGCCATTTTAGTGGGTGTGATGCTATCCAAAATGCTCGATACCATATTTTAACTTCAAAGTATAACATTATCTCCACATGGGTCAGGTATTTTGCTCGCGATGGTGAAATAGAGGTGAAGACACACAACCTGACATTTTTGAGCTGAAATTTTGGATTCACAGTGGAACAGAGCAGAACATTGGACTATCAGTAATAAGGCAATCTCTCTTTCAAAGTTCCCCAATCCAACCAAAGAAAATTGCCATTAATCTTTCTAAATGTCTTTGTAATTCATAAGGCGAGATGGTGATTAAATGATAAGTAACTGACACTTTCCGTCTTCATTTTTTACACCCATCCATGAGATGACCATATGTTGGGAGTGTTTACAACAGCCTTTATATATGTATCTGATCATTTATGGTTTACTTGAGTTTTACAGTGTTATGGACTCTGTAATTGATTGTCGCCAATGTTGCTGCAAATTGAACTTGATCTTTAGAAGTGACGTGGGTTCCCTGAATAAACATTTGATAGGACCTGACGTTGTCAAGATGCTGAACATCCTTGAGATAGCCCATATCCAAGCTCCCTTATTAAGCTTGCAAATAATTATGTTTTTTCTGATTCATTTTGTAAAACATGGCAATCAAAGTTAATCTTGGCTCAAACTGAGAATGAATGATTTGAAACTTTTCACTCTTCCTAACATCTACGAGTTTGTTGTGCCCATAAATGCTTCACTTGATGAATAAAATGTTGGCCCTTATTTCAAGGGGGTAGGAGTATAAGAGTAGGGAAGTCTCAGCGCAGCTGTACAAGGTGTTGGTGAGGCCACATCTGCAGTACTGTAATTGTTTTTATCCCCTTGTTAAAGGAAAGATATTGTTTCAATGGAGGCAGTTCAGATGATCCCTAGTATGGAGGGATTGTCTTATGGACAAAGGTTAAACAGTTTAGGACTACTCTCTGGAATTTAGGAGACTGAGAGGTGATCTTAACGGCTTGTCAGGCTACATGCTGAGAGGATGTTTCCCATCATAGGAGTATCTAGGACCAGTGGGCATAGCTTCAGAATAAAGGGGCACCAACTTAGGACTGAGATAAGGAGAATTTATTTACTCAGAGGGTCTTGAAGTCTTTGACACAGAAAATGTAGTATATTTAAGGCTGAGATAGATAGACTCTTGATCAGGAAGGGAATCATGGGTTATGGGGAAATGGCAAGAAAGTGAAGATGAGCAGTGATGGACTAATGATAATCCATTTGAATGGCAGAGTGGGCTTGAGGAGCCAAACGGCCTACTCCTGTTCCTATTTCTTAAGGTCTATTACAATATATTAAAATGAGACAGGATAAAGGAGGCCATTCAGCCCCAACTGCCGTTTTAAGATGGCTATCCAATTCATATCCAGCAGAACTGGCAGAAAAGCTCCCTGTTTGGCATATATAGTGTGTCACAAAGAATTATCTGATTGCTTCCCCTAATTTCTGACTGTTTTATTTGTCTCGCAGAAAATCATTTTTAATATACCTGCCATCTAAACAAAAGCCAAATGACTAATTCTCCACAGATTCCAGTACCTGAGAAATGTTTTCAAACAGAAATCTGGAAGACAGAAAGGAGCATTTTCTTCCATATCAGCAGGAAGCAGGAAATTACCACTCAATGGCAAACTTGGTAGTGTTTAACTGCATATGGATCCACAAACACATTGGAAAGGGTCAGATAACTTAACACTTCAATTGTTGCGACTGAATCCTTTGTTATAAAATACATATATATATAGAAGAGATGCATAACCAATGTAACTAAAATACTTTCAGCTATAATTAGTCATAAATGGTAATAAATTATCATAATTTGTAAATCAGTGCTAATGTACAACATGATTTTTATACTAGCTTTGAAATTGCTGCCAAAACATGATTACCCTCTTCTTAGTTACTCTTCATTAAGACTGGCTTCTCTAACTCCTTTTTATTGCCTTATCTCATTGAAAATGATTATACTGGCCATGGTTCAATATTATCTCTTTAGAATTCAATTCATACAACATCTGCTTCTGCATCCATCGCTAAAATAAATACAATTATCAAAGGAAGTCAGCTGGTTCGTATGCTCACTAGTGTTTGAAAAAAGGCTTGCTCCGTTTTGGACTTCCAACTCCATTTTGATTTAGCCTCCTCCCTCTCCCTCACCTTTTGTTGTTAATGATAATTTTAAATCTGAGATTTTTTTTGTTAAGTAAAGGTATTAAGGGATTTGAGCCAAAGGCAAGTAATGGAGTTAGGCCACAGATCAACCATGATCTCACTGAATGATGGAACAGGTTTGAGGGGTTGAATGACCTACTCCTATTGCTATGCCCTTGCTGGGCATTACGCATAATTTGATTAATTGGAAACATGGGTAATTTAAGTGGTGGTAGATATTAGATGAAAAGTATCATGGGGTGATTGGTGGTAAATGCCAATGACTTGGTGTGATAGCCCTACCAGACATGAGAGGAAAAGACCAATTGCTGTGGCACTGCCTCTGAGCTGGGAGGCTTGAGTTCAAGACCTACCTGTTTCGTTTGTACGTAATAACACCTCTGAACAAATTGCATCAACAACTATTAAGGCTAACCGTTAGGTTCAAGTCCCATCTATTCCAGATGTGTGTAGTAATATGTATGAACATATTGCATTCACACAAACCTGAAAGCTGATTGCTAACAGCTCATGATGCAACCATATTTCACTTCAGAAGTCCAACTCAGAAACAGTATTAGCTAGTTACAATAAAATCGTATCAATAACTATTTCCCCTGTTGCTTGACAAAGCAAAAAACTAACTATTGTTTTCTCCATTGTTAGTTGACAAAACTTACCAAAATGGTGTTGTTCAGATCTACTTACCTGATGCATATCTGACTTTGTGGAACTTTGAGTCAGGCCATGAAGTAGAATAACATTTTATTTGTTCTATTCCGGGCTTTCCTGTGAGACTTTACTTCAATCAACCTCTTCATTCAACTTTGTTGTCAAACTTCAAGAATGCAGTTTTGCTGATTATCTGTTTTTTGGCATTAAAGCTTTCAGATTGAGAATGGAGAAGCGACTTACACATAGACATCACCTTTCATGACCCATATGTTCCAGCCACAGCCGTGCATTTTGAAGTGTAGCCACCACATAAAAAAAGAGAGGTAGCCAATTTGTACACAGCAAGATCCCACAAACAGCACTGAGACAATGATAAAATATTGTTTTGTATATATGTTAGTTAAGAGATAAATATTGCTAAGGATGACATGTTTAAATAAGCAAATGACTAGGGAAGACTTTTAAGAGCTTTGCCAAGGTAAATAAATAGTAATCCGTTAGCTGTCAATTTATGTTGCATTGACTAATGTAAAATGGCATGATTGGTAACAGCAGTGCTCTTCCACTTCATCATGGATTAAGTACCATTTCCTTGAATTGGACTGGTTTTTAATCAACCAAACTGTCCCACTCCAGGTGCCCTTTAAGAGCAGACTGATTGGATTTCTCCAATTATACTGACCACTTGTAGCATTATTGTGTAAAGGGGAAGCAAAGCATCTAGACATCTGGAATCAAGCATACAATGGATCTGCACACCAGACTTTGAGTGTTAGTGACATTTTTAACAATGGGTGATGCAACGGGTCTAATTCAGTTGTATTCCCAATGGATAATGTCTAAAATCTTTAAATTTAATAAAGTTTCACATTGCACTGAAAACAATTCTAATCACAGTGATCACTTGTCCTAACTAGGGTTGTTATCACATTAACAGTCCTATACCAAAACGAATAATGCATAAAACTCACCACACCAATATGACCTTCCCACTTACAATTCCCCAGCTGGAAAGTTTTAATTGCACAAAATTATGACCAATGTGGTTTCAAGAAAATTGGTACATTTGCATTATGATAAATGCACATTTAGCATATATGTCAAATATGCACATATGACAAATAATAGAGCAAATAGCACCGGTCATGTGCAGGTGACCTACAAATTGTCCCAGTTTTTGTATTCATTTTTATATATTACTTATTCAGTATTCTCAATTTAAATGGAACTTGTTGCAAATATACTTTCTGTTAGCTTTTTCTCAAGAAAGGTAACTCCCAACCCTATAAAATCACTGGACCAACCTGCACAAGGTCAGGCGACATTGCTTTCTGAAGTGACCATCTTGGCTACTTCAAACTAGACTCATCTCCTGTTCTTTCTTTTGTTTTAGGTAAATACGACACATCATCATTAATTTCCTTCAACGTAGGAGAACACAATACAAGTGCAAAAGTGATTCTTGATCCCAATCAGTTTGATTTGAAAGCACTCAGTAGCATTTTTGTAAGTTTTCTGCACAGTTGATTGCCTCAATTTGAAAGTAAAACAAAAATTTATATAAGCAGCTCCTCATCAGTTAACAAGGCTTTGTTTTCTTTCCTGCAGTGTTGATCTTCTCATTAATTTTGGATCTCCAGTGACCCAGAGAAGAACCTGCATTGACATCACAGCTATCATAATCACAGCACATCGCAATGCACTTTGCAAGTAATTTTTGTATCTACTGTTGTGATATCAGAACAAGGGAGCAATAGTTTTCCAATATTTTTGGATGTTAGAAGTCCCTCAAGCCTGCTTCACCATTCAATAAGATCATGGACTAAACTTCATACTTCCACCTACCACTGATAACCTTTAACTCCTTAGTTAGTCAAGAGTTAAGGGGTATTGTGAGTTGACTCGTTGCTACAATGAAAGGGCAGGCAGGAGGCTGGAAGTACACAGCAAGCCAGGCAGCATCAGGGGGTGGAGAAGTCGATATTTCAGGGTGTAACCCTCCTTCAGGACTTATCAACATTTTGGGGTGTAACCACCTTCAGGTCTCATCGACATTTCAGGTGTAACCCTCCTTCAGGACACATCAATGTTTCGGATGTAACCCTTCTTCAGGACACATCGACCTTTCAGGGTGTAACCCTCCTTCAGGACTCATCGACATTTCAGGTGTAACCCTCCTTCAGGACTCATCAACGTTTCGGGTGTAACCTTTCTTCAGGGCCTCCTGCTCATCTATTTTGGATTCCAGCATCTGCAATTTTTTTTTGTCTAGAATGAAAGGGCAAACATATGTATGCATGTTGATATTGTGATAACACAAAAATGTTGTTTCAGGTTAATAGTATTGGTAACATCAAAAATTGGGGAAAGCTTTTCAAATTTTAAATCAAATTCAATGACATAACTAATTCTCATTATCACAATATTCTCAGCACAGCCCTTGTCATAGATTTTGGTCAATTTTGAAATCTTACCAATCAGCTAAAGAACTAAAATTTATTTTCCTAATTAATAAGCATATAATGGGAACAAAGTCACTGTTAACCATGAAAATTTCAGTGCCTAAATATATTTTCCCTTTGATTAATTTGGCTCAGTATGACTGTAGTTTAGTTTTGTAAAATGTCAATGTAAGTGCATATTTTGAAGTCCAGTTTAAATTTTAGTTACTGTTACCATTTACATCAGAACACATCAGTTCTACAATCAGAAACTCTAAATGTGCAGTCTTGCATGAAAGGGTTGAGGATCGACATTTAGTGGCCATGTGGCTCAAAACTCTTTCTATATTAAGTGCCTTTGAGGATGTGGGCATCTGGGAAGTAGGACAAAATGGCTGAAAGAGCTGCACAAAATGGCTTCTACATTGCTAAATTAGATTGTGCTGAACCAGACAGAAACAAGAAACCGTAGACTGATGTAGATCTGATAAAATATTGTAAATGCAGAAGTAACGGATAACCCTAATCACAGGGCAGGACAAATATGATTCTGAGAACAGGTTGTTCACAAGAAATCACGATAGACTAAGGCAAATGTGCACATGGACCTCAGGGAATCTGATTGATTGTTACTATGTGATCATGCTTCATTTCTGACAATGAACAATGTTCATAAACTCTTAGCTAACTCTGTAAGGTCTAGAAGTACTCAAACTTCTGGGCTGATCAGAGTCTACCGACCCGGCTGTATCAAAGAATAAACAATTGTTTGCGTGATTGACAAAGAGTCATTTACAGGTGTGTTTATTGACCAATCCCATGAATCCAAAGACCCAAACAGTAAGCCGGATCATCATTTTGGTGCCGTGACTCGGATTTCCAATGTACGATTTCGATTTTAGCAATAAAAGTGACTGAGTCATCCTAGACCTGGATGACTTGGAGGAATTGGACCTGGAGGAATTGGCCAGCCAAGTCTGAGTATTTTGTTTTCCATTTGGTTTCCTCACGGCAGATTGGGGTCAACTGGTCCATTTGCTAAATCCATAACCATCCTGCCGAAAAGGGAGGGTCAGGTATGAGAATTGTTATTACTTTAAGAAATTTGAGAAAAAGAGATATTTGAATGTAGGCAGATTGTCAAGAGAAAAATTTGTAGGGACTGAGTTAATTGAACGAATAGGTAGACTTTCTAGGTCTTGAGGATATACGTATGTAATTGAAGAAAAACCATATGAAAGTAGTGAACCTAGTTTGCGTTGTAGGGACCTGTACATCCTGAGTTTATGATAGTTGTTTCAGGGTGTGAAACGGACACCTGATGGGACACCGATCAGTGGGTTAGGTTTCTGAGGAAGTTACAAGGGTTTGTCAACCGGAAATTGACAAAAAGGGATTTGATATAATTTTGGATAGATAATCTTGTGTTTTGGGAATAGGGTTAAAATAAATTCCAGTTGTATATTTTCCTGCATTGAGAATCATGAAACAGCATTAAAACTTGTCTTGAATTAAATAGTGAGAGAGGAAAAAGTTAGAGAGTGTGTGTGTGTGTGAGAGAGAGAGAGACTGAAAGAGACTGAACCACAAAGACTTCCTGTAGCCTGTAGAAAATTTAACTCCTTTTTGTCTGGTTTGACTGCACATTTGTTGGTGTTTGAATGTTTGTGCTCCAAATGTAAAATAATGGTCTTGATTAAAGAAATTGTAATTTAAACATTTAAATTTGATTTGCAAATTATGTTTTAAAGATTTAAATTCCCTTTAAAAAGTGTTTTAATACTGTGTTGTCATATATGTTGAAATATTCATCTAGATTAGATTACTTTACAGTAATCTGTTTTAAATTGTTTTGAAAATAAGAAATAATGGGAAATTATATAGATTAGGCCATTGAGAAAGATTGTCTTTTGCAGGCGTTATGTGATAAAGATCTGAAAAAAGATCAAAGTTTTAGACAGTTGTCTGGTGATCCAAACAAAAAATTGGGTGATGAACAATGGTCATTGGGAAGTCCAAAGAATATAGACATGGTCAAGTCAGCCCAACAGCAAATTTGGCAAAACAATTTGGGCTCGAACACCAAAGAATTACTTGGACTTTGGCATCAATATTGTCAGGAACTTAAAGATAATTCTTTACTAGCCTCTTGACATGAAAACACCACTAAATTGGGCATCAAATTGACTGAAGGGGGTATTCTTAAACCGGTTGAAGTTCTTAAAAAGGAATGTGCACATGAGAAAAGGTTACAATCTGAGAGATCTATATCTAAATATAATGACAGTAGTAAAGAACTGCGCAGTTCAACGGTTGGCCTTAAATTATCAAGGGAGACTTCGGGTACGTTGGTCTTAATAATTGGACATGAATACTTCCAAGAAGGAAATGAATCTACATTGAAGGTCCCATCAAATTCCATTTAAGTCAAAAGATAATGTAGCTCAGACTATTGATAGTCAACTAGGACTCACTGCTGAGGTGACACCATATCTGGGAAAGCATTAAAGCAGTCAAGTCTGCAAGTGACAAAGGTGTAATGCACAGCAGTATCAGTGACAAATTACTGAGAAAGAGGCAGAGATGCAAGCAAACAACCTCTGATAGAAAGAACGTGAATCTGGAACTTCAGTTCAAAATCCAACAAGCACCAAAATAAAAAACTGCAGCCTGGCAGCGATCAAGATTGGGAATCAAATCCATGGCAGGTCGACAGTCTGTGATAGTGGACAATGGCTTAAATTTTCCAAAGTTTGATTTGAAGAAATTCTGGGTCATTCAACACTAGATTTTGGAATAGTAGTTTTGCAGTGTAGAGAGAGTGGGTGAGTTAGAAGGCTTTGGGAAGAGACAGAGTTGCACATCAGCTAACATAGGAGACATTAGGGAATTGTCTGTAAAGTTAAAATGGGGTTCAAGGAGCAGAGTGTGAATCCAATGGATTAGCAAAGTGAGGATAATAGTAAAAGATTTGATGACATTACAGATCAAATGAGTAAACACATGGCAAGTAATATTCAATGGCAGAAGTGTGAAAAGATGCAAATTGCAGATTGAGGAGGAGCAAAATAGAATGTTACAAAATAAAAAGGGAAAAGGAAGACAGATCAAGAGGTTCTCATAAACAAAATTTACAACTGATAAATTTATTAAATGTACGGCCAATAGTAATGGCAAAGGTTTAGTTGATATTGGCAATCATTTGGCCGATGCAGCAGCAAAAGCAACCTCTAAAGGGGACCTTATGGTTTTGTCCAGTATGATGAGGCAGACTACAAATTCTAACAAGAGCCAGTCAACTTTGGATAAATTAATTCCAACCATCCAAGATGTTGTTAAACCTCAGGGGGAACGCCCCTGACACTAATAAGCTGTTATGGTCCGAGTTGGGCTGTTTGTCTGACCCTGACGCTCAACTCCCACAGGTCAAACTTGTATGTCTGATGAACTTGCATTCTGGGTTATTGAATGTGCTCATTGCGCAGCTCATTGTGGTGCCAGAGCAGTCAGTGACTTACTTCTGAGCTACTGGTGGCATCCCACCTGCAGTTTATTGGCTCAGAGGGTGAGTGACTATTCCTTCATCTGTCAGGAGCGTAACCCTGGCAAGGCATTCCCTGAGATCAGGGGAAGATAACCCTTTGCCCGGCAGCCCTTTTGAGATACATTGAGTTGAGTAAATGCCAATGTTGTAAATATGTTTTGGTCATTTTCAGCTCTGATCTCCAGCATCTGCAGTCCTCACTTTCTCCTAAAGGAGAGCCTAATGGGAACAGAAATCTGAGGATCATTGTCTACCATACAGTGCAAGTGCTCAATAGTCATTTTGCCCATTACTTAATGGCGCTCAAGCGATGCCTCTTGCAAAATGTTGGCCCTTTATTTCTGTAGACTTGACCAGAGCCCCTGCTGTAACATTTCAGTATCCTATTTTAACAAACCCTCCCTCATATACATCAAACCATGCTATTATTTCTTCAGCCAAGGTAAAGCTATTAATTTCTTTGTCCTTGATGGCAAAGATATTCACCATAAGGTCGCTACCGGAGCTCTTGTTCCACAATAGTACCTTGTCCTAGCCAGTGAACAAGTAAATAGAACCTTCATCGGAAGAGGACACAGTGGTCGGTCTCAGCTGATTTTTGCTCCAATTGGAAGGATCCCAAGGGACTGGGTGACAATGGAGGACACTCAATAGGCTGGGGAATCCTGAGTACCCTGAGCTTGGGAGGATCAGCAGGGGTGATAAGTCAAAAGAACCGCAATTACCTCATCTGCAGTCTGACCAGTCTAAGAAATAAGATCAAAGAAGCTCTGGAACAGATTAAACTGTGATTATCAGATCTGTGTCTTTACTCTTTGCAGAATCAGTACGCCTTAGACTATATACAAGCCCGGGAAGGTGAGGTCTGTACAATTGTCCAAGATAAGTGCATTATGGGCGTTCCCGATTGCACTGGCAATATTATTAAGATACAAGATGAGATCCAGGTGTTCCTTCATGGAATGATTGAAGGGACCAGTTGGGGAAACTAGGAATGGGGTTCTTGGTACAATTGACTTATCAATTTCGCTATGTATATCGGAATCATTCTCCTCTGTCTGTTGTTGGTATTGCTATTATTAAGTGTTTAATAGCTATGCTTATGAGCTCCTTTGCGACATAGATTAACCCCAGAGACTGCTCCTTTTGCAATCCAATGGCTCACCTGCATGTGTTGATGGCAATGATATATGTGACCAGGTGAGCGGCGAAGATGGTGATGCCGCTCTAGAGGATGTTGATGGCTGGAATGCCTTGGAGGGGATTTGTTTGGATTTATCTTTCCCTTTTAGTAATTGCAGTGCGATCAAAGGGGGGAATAAGGATGTGGGCATCTGGGAGGTAGGACAAAATGGCTGAAGGAGCTGCACAAAATGGCTCCTGCATTGCCAAATTAGATTGCACTGAACTAGACAGAAATAAGAAACCACAGACTAATGTAGGTCTGATAAAATACTGTAAATGCAGAAGTAACTGTATAACCCTAATCACTAAATGCAGAAATAATGGTTTAATCCTAACCATAGGGCAAGACAAATATGATTCTGAGAATAGGTTGTTCACAAGAAATCATGATTGGCTAAGGCAAATGTGCACACGGACATCGGGGAATCTGATTGATTGTTATTATGTGATCATGCTCCATGTCTGACTATGAACAATGTACATAAACTCTATGCAAACTCTATAAGTCATCGGATTCTTTTGGTGGCCTTGGAGTACACATACTTCTGGGCTGATCAGAGTCTACTAACCCAGTCATATCAAAGAATAAACAATTGCTTGTGTGGCTGACAAAGAGTCATTTACAGGTGTGTCTGTTGACTGATCCCACGAACCCAAAGACCCGGGACAATAATCCAGATCATCACCTTGATATTGAATAACATTGGTATTATGACTGCACCAGTGTAAAGGTCAGTAGAAATTCTTATCATAAAACAAATAAGAATGTGAAAAGGTACCAGCTCAGCCTTGATATTTCTGTGAGTGTCTCCATGAATATAGAGTCCTACAGAGAGAGATCTGCATTGCTGGAACGTCATGATTTGGACGTGCTGGTGTTGGACTGGGGTGGACGAAGTCAAAAATCACACAACACCAGATTATAGTCCAACAGGTTGGTTTGGAAGTACTAGCTTTCAGAGTGCTGCTCCTTCATTACCTAATGAAGAAGCAGCACTCCGAGAGCTAGTGCTCTGAGATAAATGTGTTGGACTATAACCTGGTGTTGTGTGATTTTTAACATTTCTGGAATGTGTTTGCACATTAGATTGAGAATACAGACCTTTTCACCAGAATAGAATCCTTCCAGGAATGAGAAATTTTAGTAAGAAAGACAGATTAAAATTGGGACTGTACTGTTTGGAGAGTAGAAAGTTGAGAGGAGATTTGATGAAAATTTTCAAAATCCTGAGCAGGCTGAATAGGACAAATGGGGTGAAGCTGCTGTTGCTCCAAAAGGAAAAAGAACAACTGTGCGTAAATTTAGAGTTATGTGAGAATAAAACATTTTCACTCAATGAATAGTTAGGGTATGGAATACACCGCCTGAAAGTGTGGTGCAGGCAGATCCAATTAAGGCATTCAAAAGGATATTGGATGATTATTTGGATAGAAATAGTGTGCAAGGCTATGGGGAGAAAAAAGAACAGGAGATTGACACAAGTTATTGATGCTTGTAGAACTAATGAAGGCACAATAGGCCAAATGGCCTCCTTCTGAACCATAACAATTCTCTGATTCTGTCACAAAACCAGGTGTTAGGTAAATAATAACCAAAAAGAGTAACTGATAGTGGCGATATTAGATTGTATGAACGACTAATATGTACTTCAGCCAAAAGGAAGCATAATGCATAAACAGCAGGGTAAATTCTGAAATTAAATCAAATTGGCTTTAACTGGATCACATGAACTCATCTGTTAATGCCTGAAATTTAAATGCTTTAGTTTGCTTTGGAGTATCTAAACCATCACTCTTCAAATTACAAGAAAAAGTCATGATTCAAGAAAAAATGACTCATAATAACTTGTTTGCTTGCTGTCTTAACCACAAAACAAAAGAATTTTCTCCTTGAATATTCCCACTTGAGATGCAAGCATCAGTGGCAATGCCAATATTTGTTGATCTGCCCTAACTGTCCTTGAGAAGTTAGCAATAAACTAGCTTTGTGTACTGCTTTGTGGCACCATCTGGTGTAGTGGTACACCTACAGTGTTGTTAGAAAGGGAGTTCCAGGATTATAAATCAATGACAGTGAAGAAGTAGTTTCAATGCAGGATAGTGTGTGGCTTGGAGAGAATGTGCAGGTTGTGGTGTTTCCAGGCAACTGCTGTTTTTGGAAGGGATTCTGCAAGCAGCCTTAGTGAGTAGCTGCAATGAATCTTGAGTATTGTGATGGATAGGATGAATGATTAAGGTGAGATGAGGAGTCGATCCAGTGGGCTACTTTGTCCTGGATTGTGCAGATGTTCTTAAGTATTATTGCAACGGTAGATATCCAGGCAAGTGGAGAGTATTCCATTTCACTCCTGAATTGTACCTTAACTTGTATGGAAGTCAAGAGGTGATTGCTCATTACATAACTCTCAGCCTCTGATATGCTCTTGTAGCCACTGTAAATTTATGGTTTGTCCAGTTGAATTTCTGGTCAAGGGTAACTCTCTAAGATAATGATAATGGAGTAAGTATCAATGGTGATGCCACTGCATGCTAAAGGGAGATAGTTAGGTCCCAACATGTTGGAGATGGTCATTCCCTGGCTGTATGTGGCACAAAGGTTATCTGCCATTTGAGTACAAGCCTCAATTTTGTCAAGGACTTGTCTCCTCTGGACATAAACTGCTTCAGTGTCTGAGGAGTCCTGCATGGTACCGAACACCATGCAATAATCATTGAACATTCTCACTTCTGAAAAAAATGTTAGGCCTCACCAGGATAGTGTGCTGGAAATCAAGACCTGCTACTCACAGATTCATCTCAATTGTTATATTTTTTAATAAGTTATGCAGGGTCACAATCTGATTGACTTGGATTAACAGAAAACATAGAACAGCTTTTGGCACATGACCAGAATAACTAGTTATTACAAATAAATGCAGTTCAATAATTCTAGATTCAGATTAACAATTATGAACTGTTGGCAAATAACTAACAGTTCAAACTCTAATCCCACATCTAAACCTGTCCTCCCTCTCCTACCACTAAACACATACTTATAGACACACACAGACAAAAATACATTGGTTTTATGGGTGTAGGGAAAGTAAATTGGGAAGCTGTTCAAGGCACCAGTCCTCAGGATTAAACAGAGGGATTCCTTCAATTTCCCAGATCTTTACATCTCTCACTCCTTCACAGCAGACACAACAGAGTGATCAGCTCACAAATTATAAAGTCTTTAACTTAATGGTTAAAAGCAACAACTTACAGTAATTGATGGGAAAAAAGTAAACTAGCTTTTTCTTCAGGCTCTAAATCTTTTACTGGAAAGAGAGGAAGACAGAATATTTGCTCTTTTAGTAGTCCAAAAGCTTCTGCCGACATTGCTTACACCCAGAAGCTGTTCAAGCTGTTTAGCCATCTTGGAGCCAATCAGATACTTATTTTCAGGCTCATAGCCTTTGGCCTCCACAAAGCAACCAGCAATATGGTGGCTGACAGGATCTGAAGTTGTACACAGACCCCTGAAGTTGGGTTGCCTCTGCTCACATCTTTACCAAATGCTAGCAAAACAACAGTGTTAACACGATTTACAATATGGTTCTGTAACTTGCTTTTTACAAGTACAAAAATTCCTTAATTTATCCTTTATTGCACTCCAGTCCTTTTCCCAGCTCAGTTCATAAACAAAAATTAAATGAAATAAAAGATAATAGTCTTTACAGAAGAATGGTAATTGATGAAGCACTGAAGATGATTGTAATGAGGAATTCCTGTGGTAATGCCCTGTAACTAGGGTGGCACGGTGGCACAGTGGTTAGCACTGCTGCCTCACAGCGCCAGAGACCCGGGTTCAATTCCCGCCTCAGGCGACTGACTGTGTGGAGTTTGCACGTTCTCCCCGTGTCTGCGTGGGTTTCCTCCGGGTGCTCCGGTTTCCTCCCACAGTCACAAAGATGTGCAGGTCAGGTGAATTGGCCATGCTAAATTGCCCGTAATGTTAGGTAAGGGGTAAATGTAGGGGTATGGGTGGGTTACGCTTCGGCGGGTCGGTGTGGACTTGTTGGGCTGAAGGGCCTGTTTCCACACTGTAATCTAACTAAGCTGATTAACTCCTCATAACCAAAACTACCTTCCTTTGCATACAGTATGACTCCAACCACTGGAGTGTTTTCCTCCTGATTCTTCTTGACTTTGAGTTTCTTCATAGTCCATTATGCCACATTCAGTCAAATGATGCCTTATTTCCAAAGACAATAATTTCTAACCCACTTCTTTTATCCATGCTTGGACCAAGGCTGTGATGAGGCCTGGACCTGAATAGCCTGGTTAGAAGCAAAGCTGAGTGTCAGTGTGTGAGTTTTTCCTTGACTGGAGCCGTTTGATAGTACTGAGATATTCCATCAATGATTGTGTTGACAGATGTGGCAGTAATTGGTCAGTTTGGATTTGTCCTGTTTTTGCACATTGGACATATATCTGCAGTTTGCTACCTTGTTGGGAAATATCATTCTCCTAGCTGTACGGGAGTCGTTTGTTGGGGTTCAGCAAGGTCTGGAGCATATCTTCTGTGCTACTACCAGGATGTTTTCAGGGCCCTTAGCGTTTGCTGTGTCCAGCAATTTCAGTTGTTTCTTGACTCCATGTAGGGTGAATTAACTTGGCTGGATATGGGATCTGAAATGCTGCAGAGATAGGAGAAGGTTTCGGTTTTGTATTTTTGTAAGGAGGTACTGAGCTCCCCAAAGTTGAGGAAGAGGGTGTTTGTGGAGTCTCCTTCTCCTATTGTTGTTTGGAGCAAAACTGCCAAGCTCTACTTGATTCATTGTTTGTGGAACTGCTATTATGTGCTGCTTCCACTGATGGATATACAGGTCATCCCCCTTCATTAGTTTGGTAACTTATTGTCAGATGAGCGTGTTGTTTCTTTTGACATGCTCTTCTGAATTCCTCATTGAACTGTTGATCCCCTGAATCAAAGAGAAATGGTAAGATGATGGATATTCCAGGCCTTGTGGAATGAGATGTTGAATAAATACAATTGTGCTGCTGCTGATAGCCGATAGTGTATTCTGAATGGCTTTCAGCTGCTAAATCGCTCTCATTCAGCATGTGTGTGGCCTTGACATTTCTGGTGCCTAAATTGATGCCTGGTGGTCTGTCAGGTTTTATTCCATTTTGATTTATCTGTATCAATTACAAACTGGCTTGCCAGGCCATTTCAGAGTCAGGAGAAAGTGAGGACTGCAGATTCTGGAGAGTCAGAGTCGAAAAGCGTAGTGCTGGAAAAACTGTGGTGTGGTCAGGCAGCATCCGAGCCAACCAATTTTCAGAGAAAACAAACCAGCTGGGGGTCCAGATCCACTCATTGGCCAGACCAAAATAAGTATCAGATTTCCTTCACTCAAGGGCTTGAGTAAATCAAATGGGCTTTCATGACAATCTTAAGCCTTCTTAGTTATTATTTCTGAGACTATCTTTTATTCCCACAGTTGAATGCAATTTTCATTAACTGCTATGGTGAGATTTGAATCCACCTTCCTTGAGTCATTACCCTGAGCATCAAGATTGCTAGTCTGGTGCAGAACCACTTCAATACCATTTCAATATACTTCGGTCGTGTAGACAAATGTAGCAACCAATTTTCACACATAAAAAGACAAAAATCTACTTTTATAAGCCATGTTGGACTAGGTAAAGAGAGTATCTTGCTGTTCTTTTAACATACGAACATCCACAGTAGGAACAGAAGAAGACCATTTGGCCCCTTATGTTTGCTCTATGTTTCAACAAAAAAAATTATTGATCTTCTTGTTTTTCAAATGCCACATTCCCATCTACCCCTAATAACCTTTGATTTTTTTTGTCTAACAATAATCTCTCCACCTCTCGCTGAAAAGAAATGACCCCGTCTTCACTACCTTCTTCAGCAAAGGGTGCCACAGTTGCACAATGCTCTGACAGAAAGACTTTTTCCTCAACACTATCTGAAAAGAGTGAGCCCTAACTTTTAAAAGCCTGCAAGATTTGGACTCACTAAAAAGGAAAATATCCTTTCCAAGTCTATTTTGTCAAATCCATCTTCTATACTTCAACCATGTCACCCCTCACTCTTCCCAAACCTATTAGAAACAGGTACAGACTGCCCAACCCATCCTTACAAGATGACCCATTTATTCCAGGTTTCAATTCAGTAAAAATCCTCTGAACAGCCTTAAATGCATTCATATCCTTCCTCAAATAAAGACACCAAACCAACACACCATATTTAAGACACCTTATATAAATAATGCATCATATCTTCACTTTTATGTTAAATCCCTCCATCATCATGTTAGATAGCATTCCATTGGCCTTCTTATGTGCTGTATCCATGTAATAAGATTTTTCTTATTCATGCAATAGAACATTCATCTCCCTCTGAACCTTACAATTCTGCAGATTTTCACTCTTTAAATAATGCTATTTTCTCATTCTTCATGCCAATGTGAACAACTTCATATTTTCCCACATTATGATTCATCTGCCAAATTTTTGTCCTCTCATTCAGCTACATATGACTGTCTCAAATAACATGATGTTTTCTTCACAACATACTTTCCTGCCTATCTTAGTATCATCTACAAATTTAGCTGCTGCACCTTCACTCTCCTCATCAAATTTATGGGCATTCTAAATAGTTGAGGTCTTAGCAGAGACCTCCATGGGATTCCGGTACCAGTCGGACACAGATCCATTAATGCATACTCTCTGTTTTCTGACAGTCAGCCAATCTTCTATCCATGTTAATATGTTACCCCTACACCTTGGGCTTTTAACTTCTGCATAAAGGGAAAATGAGGAGGACCATGGAACATTTTAGATTAATGTGAGTAGGCGGATTAGTGGAATAGGTGAACAAGTTCAAGATGCAACATAATGTGAGAAGTTATTCATTTCGTTAACACATATGAGGAGAGACAATATAAAATAAGGGGGAAAATTCTAAGGGGGAGTAAGAGCAGAATGCCTTGGGTGCATGTCTGTATAAATCATTGAATGTGACAGGGAAGGTGGACATAATGGGCAAAAATGGACATGATATCTTGGACATTATCAATAAGGGCATAGATTACAAAAGGAAGGAAATTATGCTGAACTTGCAGAAAACATTGATTTGGCATCAACTGGAGTATTGATCCCTGTTCTGGGCAGCACATTTTAGACCTTATGTGAAGGAGTTCGTGGGGGTGCAGAAAAGATTCACAAGTATGTTTTGTAGAATGAGGAACTTCAGTTGTATAGATTGATTTTTGAATTTGAGATTATCCATCTGGTGAAGAGAAAGTTGAGAGGAGATCTGATAGAGGTACGCAAAGTCATATTGACAGAATAGATAATGGAGACTAAGGTCATTGATAGAAAGATTAAGAATGAAAGGGAACAGATTTAAGGTAATTGCAACAGAAGCAAAGAGCATTTAGAATGTGCTGACTGAGAGTATAGTGGAGACAGATTCAATTCAGGCATTCGAGCAAGAATTGGACTTTTATCTGAAAAAAACATGAAGTGCTGGATTGTTGGGGAGAGGATGATGGAATGGCTGTCAGTGAATTACTCATTTGGAGAGCTAGCACTGGCACAACAAGCAGTGTGGCTTTCTTCTGTGTTGTAACCATCTTCTGACCCTATCAGTCGTCAGCTGTGACATGGGCTCATCTGACAAATGGCATCTCTGACACCTCAACACACCCTCATTGATGTGTCAGCACAGATCAAGGACTGAATTACGCTAAGAGGATGGACAGCCTAACATTGGCCGACAAAGCAGATTATTAACGAGTATAAAAGGCCAGGAGAGCTTCCCTCTCAACTTGACAGCAACTTCATTATGCCCCCTGCCTCCAGAGCTACTAGTCCAATCAGAAAGTCGGAAGCTTGGGATTCCCACTAAGATCAAGGCCTCATGGAGACAAACTACATTCAGTAAGTAAGGGAAAAAAACAGTTTAAAGGTTTGAGAGGCTGATTGCTGAAAGGGAAACCCCATCACAGAAATGAACACAGGGGATCCAGGGCTTGCCTTACTTTCCCATGCGGCCCTCTGTGATTTATATATTCATCTCCTTCCAACAGTGACCTTGCCCCTCCTGGAGGCTGAGGTTGTGAGGCCTCCCCCATTTGGCAGCTGCAGCTGAGGTCTTTTTGTCATTGACATTTTCCAACGGCCTCCGAAAATGGCCATTGTGGATTTAAATTGGCTGCCCAATCAGGAAAATTACCCTAGTTGGAGAGCCAGTTTGCCAGGATGCATAGTGATTTGAGCAGTTCTCTGTCCCACTTCTAGCCACCTAATGGCTGGCAAACTTTGGACCAATGTGTTCAACTGTATAGCAGGAACTAATCCATAACTCGCTGTTTCTGAGCCAATACCTTTACCAGCTGAGCCAGTTTATTGTTCATCGAACAAAATTAATTTTTCAGGTCACTGACCACTCATCAGAGAAATTGCAAAAGGGTGTATTAAATTGTGGAGCTGATCAGATTTGAATGAATATTGTGCAAGTTAAAAAAACATGCTTTTATTTGGAATTTTCAATCATCCTTAGCATCGCCAAGGCTAGTAACTCCATTTTAGTCTTCCTCATTAATCTTACAAATGGAAAGGCATACTGCGGCTAATATTGTCAGTGTATATGATGCAATATGAATCACAGTACTGCATGCTCCCTGTACTCTCTCTTTGAAAACCCAAACTGTCAGAGATAATTAATGACCGAATACATTGAAAGTAAAAATACTTTACCCTCACTTGTGGTCGACAGGGAGCTGGCAGGCTGGATGTTCCTCAAAGATGATCATCTGATCAACAAAACAATCAGTGTCATCAGGTTTTAAAATAATAAGGCAGCAGTAGACAAGAGTCAAATACAATAAAATGCTGTTGCAGCAGCAGTGCTGACAAGGTCAATAAAAGCTAAGGAATTTAAACTGCGAGTTTGATTGTTCTGAAACACATTTATTTATGACTGTGGTAAGCTGTGACACTGCAAAAAAATAACAATGTCTGTGTACACCAGCCTCAATCTGCACTACAGAACACAAATATAATCATTACTTTATCCTTTTTTTTCTGTTATGTATAGTACCAAAAGGCCCACCATACTCATTGTTCTTGGTCACAAAAATGGACTTCATTCCTGCACAGTGTCAGCATCACCTGACTTGTTTAGTGCAGTTACTCTGCACATTGAACCCACCATCCTTGAGAACGTCAGAACATAAGAGCTAGGAGCAGGAGCAGACAATACAGCCCCTCGAGCATGTTCAGCCATTCAGTACAATCATGGCTGATCTTATCTTGGCCTTCACTTTCTTGCCCACTCTCCATAGCCCTTCGACCCCTTGCTAATTAAACATTTGTTTATCTATCTCCGACTTAACTTTACTCAATGTCCAAGCATCTTCTACATTTTGGAATAGTGCATTCCATAGATTCACGACCCTTTGAGAGAAGTAATTTCTCCTCAACTCTGTTTTCAATCTGTTGCCCTTTATCCTAAACTATGGCCTCTTGTTCTAAATTTCCTATATGATGAAACATCCTCTTTACTTAGTCAATCTCCTTTAGCATCTGATGTCAATCAATTAGATCCTTTCTCATTCTTCGAAAATTCCAGAAAGCATTGGCCTAAACTGCTCAATCTCTCTTCATAAAATAAACTGATACCTTTGCATTCAATCTAGTAAAGGTCCTCTGAACTGCCTCCAATGTGTCTACATCCCTCCTAAAGTAAGGGGATCAAACCTGCATACAATACTCCAAGTGCAGTCTCGCATATGTCCTGTAAAGTTGCAGCAATGCTTACCGACTTTTATACTCTATTCCTTTAAAAATCAATATCAACATTGTGTTTGCCTACTTTATTATCTGTTTCAACTGCATACAAATTTTCTGATGTTCATTTAAAAAAGGACACCCAGATCCCTCTGCACCAAAGCAATCACCTTTCTATTCTTCTGATCAAATTTGATCACTTCACACTTGTCCATATTAAACTCTATCTGTCAAACTTCAGCCCATTCACTTAATCTATCCATATACATTTGTAAATTTCCTATTCTTTTTTGCAACTTATTTCTCACCATTTTAGTGTCATCTGTAAATTTAGCTTTAGTACCTTCTATCCTTGCATCAAAGTCATTAATATAGATTATAAATAATTGGAGGACCAAACCTTGTGGCACTCCTTGAGTTACAGCCTGTCAACCAAAAAAGGATTCTGCTTTTTTGGTGGTGAACCAATCCTATATCTAAGCTAATATGTTACCTCAATTACATATGATCTTACATTATGTATTAGCACTTTGCGCACCATCTTATCAAAAACCTTCTGGAAGTCCAGCTCTAATTCTATCCTAATGTGAAAGCCAATGTGTCCCTCCCCAAAGTGGGTGGAACAGTGGTTAGCACTATTGCCTCACAGCGCCAGAGTCCCAGGTTCAATTCCCATCTCAGGCGACTCTCTGTGTGGAGTTTGCATATTCTCTGTGTGGGTTTCCTCCGGGTGCTCCAGTTTCCTCCCACAATCCAAAAATGTGCAGGTCAGGTGAATTGGCCATGCTAAATTGCCCGTAGTGTTAGGTGAAGGGGTAAATGTAAGGGAATGGGTCTGGGTGGATGGTGGGTTGGTGTGGACTTGTTGGGCTGAAGGGCCTGTTTCCGCACTGTTAGTAATCTAATCTAAGTTTAGCCAGTGCTATAGTCATCATTTGCACCCTCCATCCAATTGTTTGCTCCACTATATGTCAAACTAGGACACTCCGCTGGTGTGCACAATGGAAGCCAGCTGAACTAACTTGTTGACATGAATGCTGATGTCTTTAGTTCCTTACATTCAAAACATACACTGGTACCTAGTGATCATCATCGCAGTTTGTTGCATCCGGGTGTATTTGGTTAACAAGAGGCAGACTGGTGACCCACTCCATACTCATACATTTATCCTCAGCTTTGTCTATAATGTATTGAGTTTTCAGTGCCATGTTTCCACAGTCTTTACCAACAAGCAAGTTGCTTGTAAAAGAAGGCCCAGAGTGATTCTGCTAATGTTTCTCAAACTGGTCCACAGAAGTTATTGATTAAACAGTGGTTTGTTTGAAATCCACTTGGAAGGAAAACTTAGCTTTAGAAAGTTGCATATTTTCCATGAAGTTAGCATAATCATTATTGTCCAGCAGATCTTGGTATGTATTTTAAGGAAAATTCAGATTTATTTTTATGAATACACATATTCTAAGTTCTTAATGACTAACAGTAATATATTCAATGTAAAGCAATCAACCTGTTATCTGCATTGTACAATTAACTTGAAACATTCATCATTATTTTTCTTTTATCCGACACATCCATCATAAGGTCAAAAGTGGGGATATTCCCTGACGAATGCACAATAATCAGCACCATGTGTGACTCCTCAGATACTGTATCAGCCAATGTCCAAATGTAGTGAGTCCTGGACAATATCCAGGTTCGGGCTGACAAGTCACAAGTGTGCCATACAAGGACCAGATAAAGGCCATCTCCAACAAAAGAGAATCTTACCATCTCCCTGTGACATTCATGGCATTATCATCACTGAAATCTCCATTATCAACACCTTGAACAGAAACTGAACTGGACTAGATATAGAAACACTGGCTATAAGAGCAGGTCAGTGTCAAGGAAGCCTGCAGAGAGTAACTCACCTTCTGTGTCCCCATCCTTAATAATGGAGGAGCCAATACATCAGTAGAAAATATAAAGCTGAATTTACAACAATCTTCAGCTAGGAATGCCAAATGGATAACTGGAATAGACATAGAAACAAAATGTCAGGTCTGCACAAAAGCAGGTTAGAGGTTCCAAATCCCACATCAAATATCTCATCTCTTGACTCCCCAAAACCTATCCACCATCTGCAACTCACACAAATCGGGAAAGTAATGGAATACTCCCCACTTGCCTGAATAAGTGCTACTCCAACAATACTAAAGAAGCTTAACACCATTCAGATAAAGCAACCTGCTTAATTTACCTAACATGCACAAATATTCAATAACTCCAATGTAGCTGCAGTGTGTATCAGCTCCAAGATAGACTAAGGTTCATTAGATAGCACCTTCCAAATCCACAACCATTGTCCAATAGAAGAACAAGGGCATTGGATGCATGGGAACACCATCATTGCACGTTTTCTTCCAAGTCACTCACCATTCTGGCTTGGAAACCTATCACCATTCCTTCAGTTTCTGTATGGGAAAGCCCTAGAACCCTCTCCCTGACAGCACTGTGGGTCTGCCTACATCATGTGCAAGACAGTTCCCCAACACCTTTTCAAGGGCAATTTGAGATGGGTAACAAATGCTGCCCATATTCCATAAATGAGTAAAAGAAATACGAAAACTGTGGATTATTCAAGTGGGAACAAACTAAATGTGATGACATGAGGCAGGTAAATTCTTGTACAGTGGGACCACAATGATTTGCACAAGGTTGGCCTTCATCTTTTAAATGTAACCTCCACTGAGTTTTGCTAAGTATAATGGATGTATTTTCCTCTGCAATTATAGCCCTGTTAAATAAAATTAAAACATAACATTTACATTGTGTCTTATCACCAGTTCTACGTGCAAGTTCAGGCTCCCTAAGTGGCAAAACGTGACTCCACACATAAAGTAATCTGGGACAGCAAGATGTAGGAAAAACAATGAACCATGTGCACACAAGATTGTTACTGGAAGTAATACAATGCTGATTCCCAATCGTTTTGTCAAATGGAGTTCTTCCTAATTGACAGATGAAGTATAATGTGGATAAATGTGAGGTTATCCACTTTGGCAGCGTAAAACAGAAAGTCAGATTATTATCTGATAACACCACCACAGTCCAATATGCACACATTACTCGTAGAATCATGGAAAATAGCAGGAATAGGCCATTCAGCCCTTCAAACCTGCTTAACCATTCAAAATGATCATGGCTGATCGTTCAATACAGAACCCTGTTTCCAGCTTTTCCCCACACCCTTTGATCCCTTTAATGCTAAGAACTATATAGACCTGGGTGTCCTTGTACACCAGCCACTGAAAGTGATTATGTAGTGCAGCAGGCAGTGAAAAAGGCATGGTGAGAGAATTCGGGTACAGGAGCAGGGATGTCTTACTGCCATTGTACAGTGACTGGGTGAAATCACACCTGGAGTATTGTGTGCAGCTTTTGACTCCTTATCCGAAGAAGGTTGTTCTGGGTTTGGAGGGAGTGTAATAAAGGTCTACTGATTTGGTTCCTGGGATGTAGGATTAATATATGATGAGAGAATTTCAGTGAGGATTATATTCACTAAAGTTCCATGGAATGAGGAGAGGTCTCAAAGAAATTTACAAAATGTGAACAGGACCAGACAAAAAGAAGTTTCCAATGACTGGGGAATCCAGAATGACTGGGGTGACAATCTAAGGATTTAGGACAGCGATGAGGAGAAATTTCTTCACACTGAGAGTGGTGAGCCAATGGAATTCTCAGCCACAGAAAGCAGTCGAGCTCAAACATTGAATACTTTCAAGAAGGAGTTCTATATAGTTCTTAGCATTAAAGGATCAAAGGGTGTGGGGAAAAGCTGGGAACAGGGGACTGCATTGGACGATCAGCCATGATCATTTTGAATGGTTAAGCAGGTTTGAAGGGCTGAATGGCCTATTCCTGCTCCTATTTTCCATGTTTCTATTATTAATGTGTGCAGATTGGATTGTGGTGATGTTATCAGGACCGATTCTATTATTTTGTCTGGAAACTGAGCAGGGATGCAGCAATGGATTTCAATGAGCCAGGCCAAGCCTGCCAAGAACAGCAGCAAGGTCCATAAGAGGTTGAAGGACTTTGTGTTTAATAAGTTTTATGGTGGGCCAGGAGGAACATGGGTGCTCTGGAGCCCCTGAAAAAGTCTTGCCTCTCACCCTGTGCTTCTCCTACCAGATTATATCTCCCTTGCCATGTCCCCTTCAGTGCCCAGGATGTGAGTTGATGTTAAAAGCTATAGCACCCTTCTACCGAGCTCCTGGCTTTTTACCTGGGAACTCAGTGAGGAGTATGCTATAAAAGCCAGGCACTGAGATCAGGATGAGCCAATCCTCTGCCTTCCTACTTTCCAGACTGTGTGTTCCAATTGAGCCAATGGACTGTATCTGACAGGCTTTCTTAAAATACAGCTAATTTCTGTAAAATAACCAGCTCTGATACACAGAATGGTACTGTATCTCCAGTAAGGGTGCGCAATGGTAGTGTCCCTTGCTTTGGAGATGTTTAACAACATATCTGAACAGGTTGACTAGAAAATATCCATCCTCAGGGGGATTAGCACCAATAATGATAAACATTAATAATACACTCTCTAACAGCCTGTTACAGACAGAATGAAGCCATTGGCTTTTTAAGGATATGTGCCAGCAATATAGACTCCCTCCAATACTGACAGAAAAGAACAGTGGAGAATTCTCTTCAAGTTCAATTTGAAAAAGTCATTTTTATTTATCCACATTGGTGACACACTAATTATACAAAAATTATTACGAGCCTGTTTAATGTGGGACAGGGTTGATTTTTGATGGTTTCCACAAAGGATGAATTCAAGAACAAAGACTACAGCCATTCTGCACAACATCAACCCTAAGCATAATGCCAAGGATTTTAAGCACTGGAACAAGCAAATGGAAATGTGGGTTAATGTCCCACGTGAAGGATGACAATGCCAGCAATATATATCTTCCTTGGTATTACATTTCAATGTTAAATTAGATTAGATGTTCTAATCAAAGTCTGGGACTTAACTCAAAGAGTCAAGACTGGGCTGTGCTGACATTTGAATGGGAACTATACATGTCCTTGAATTGCAATTGCATTAAAAGATCAAAAATGTTTCTGACAAACAGTTAAAACAACTTTTGCTCTATTTGAAAGCAACACATGAAGATCTCAATACTTAAAATGTAGTGAGATGACATTGTTGTTCCCTTTAGGGTCCCCCACTGTTCCTTCTTACAAGGTGATATTCATTATTTCACTTTGTGCTAATGTTTTATTTGCGCTATTACACTTCCCGGTCATTTTCTTCTGTCAATGTATTTTTACAGTGGATTAATTACCTAACCGACAGGTATTTGGATCTTAACATTTGTGTACTGATATATCCCCTGTAAGGGACAGTTATGAATAGGTTGACCAACAGCAGTACGATTGGGCCTTCCTATGTACTTATTTATTATCTGCAATCCTGTAACACTGGATTTGGTAGTAATGCTTCAAAGCATTGAACACTTGCCTTCCATTAATGTTTTTGATACGCACCATTGACTTGTGTTAAAGGTGGCAAGTGTTTACTCCATTACTGATGCAATGTCAGTTAGGACTCCTCCTCTCTGATACAAAGCGCTGACATTGTTTACAGTGGCCTAGCTTCAAGGAGCAAGCAACTCATTATCGAAGTCATCCAGATGCAATTCGTGAGGTCACGGGGACCTTGCTTCCCACGGGAAGATGGATCTGTGGCTTCATTAATTTGCTCCGGGTGAGACAACATTAAGTTTAGGGCTGCTAAGGGCAACGGGAAAGTGATTGAGAGTAGCTGGCTGAATAGATCTAGAAAGACACATATTTTAGCAGATGTCACAATGACTACTTGTTAAAGTCCTACAACACTATTATGAGCCTCCTGTGAAGCTATAGCAATATTTATTAAGTTAATGTCAGACCTTATTTGATTTTGTAAAAGTATATCACCAACATAATTGCAATTCTACATAATATTGCAGACTTCAACCTCACAGTAATACCCATAGGGCATGAGGCTGATTTTTTCGGTAAAGTGACTTGATTCTGGACAGTAAGTTGTTACAAGAATATGATATTGCTCAAAGGTACAATTAAATTTACACTCCTAAATACCAAATTATAATGCGTTGTAACTAAAAAGCGTGTTCCTGGACTGAAGATGAACCTTCGACATCATTGCCTTTCTTCTTTGCGGTAAACCTCCATTAACTTGCATTTATGACAATGAAATGATGCAGCATATTGATGTGTGTACTGATTCTTAAATTTTTTTTGAAGGAATCTTTGTATAAACCAAAGTACTTTACCAAGGTTACTGCAATGTAGTGATCACAATGTTTATATTATCGTGCAATATAAATGTTAGATTATAACTAATGATGTCCTCGATCATACTTCTTGCATTAAATTAATATGAACTGCAACCATCTTTATTCACAGCTAACACCAATAACAAGAACTGATCAATATGAAGATAATTTCAATGCCAGCAAGTCTGAGGTGCTAGAAACCTATTAATCTCAGTCTAGAAAAATAAAGGGAAAAGAAATCTCTATAAAAATGGTATGCATTGTTTGGGTTGGTAGTGGTGGTGTGGCTGAGCTTAGCAGCTGTAAAATCTATTGTTCAGTTGCAGACCAAAGCGATGGTGTTGACTTTCATTTTTGCTGTTCCAGGCTGTCCAAATTCTCCTGTGTTACTATCTCACCAGCTGCCACTGCACAGAAGATTAAACTTCCCAGCAAACAATCCACCTAGCTCTGAGTGCAGAACGGTGCACAAATTAGCTGATGACACACTGATGACAATTTATGCAAGTACAGATATCAGATAACTTCAGCTGCTGGATAAACACAGAGTCAAGTGACAACAAAAGCAGCTATTTTTAAGTGAGCATTTTGTAATTAGCGATAAGCCTGCTTCCTTGTCGAAGTCTGCTTTGTTTATGTATATGTGAGTTTTAATTAAGAGAAGTTCTCTTTAACAGAAGCCAAGCCTCACAAGAACAAGGGTCAAGGTCACATATTTATTAATAAAGGATGACATTTTGATGAGATGTTTCAATAAATAAAAACTCCAGCTGTAGCAGGCGATTCCATAATTTAAGCATTGATAAGAGCATATTTACTTAACAACATTAAGCATTCAACTGGTCCTTCGTGTTTGCAAACACAATAGAATTGCTACCTTCCTCCCACGTTGCAGGACAAATTCTTAGAGCCCAGCTAAGAAGGGAAAGCTTCTCAACTGAAAGACAATAGAAACTGGAAGCAGTGCATTTTTAATCCTGTAGGAAACAAAAGGAAATTTTCAAAAGACCTATTTTCTTCAGCTGCATGTAGTATTGGAACTAAGGGTGGAATACCAAGGAATTAATGGAGCAGTAAGATAAAGTAGATTTGCATTTCTCAACCTCCAGTGAAAGATAAAACCTACATTTGCTTTCACAGTTTCCTTCTTCTTGTATATGGTGCCTTTTACCTCAGAATATGACTATGACAGCAAAAAAACATTTTTCTACACATTTGGTGCTGGTGGATGGATTTTCTTGCAAGTCACACCAATTTTTGCTGATGAATGTGGAAGATCAAATAATAACTGTATTACAATGGAAATGATAGATTGAGAAATCTGAAAGCAGAATAGCAATGCAATGTGAATACAAGCGACTGTTTATTAGTCCTGTCTTTTCTCTTGTCTTTTTCTAATTAGCAACATATTAGTAACCATGCAACAAATATCTTGGGAGAGCTTGCAGAATATTGCTCTTGTTTGTGCAACAAAGCTAAGCCTACCAGTTGTTCAGCAATGTAAACAACAGGATGTTTGTAACAGGAAAGAATAACAGACGTGCAATTCCTTGAAGAAACCTACTTGATTATTAAACCAGGTGCACAGAGTTGGGAAATGTTCTGACTTGCTGTCCCGTCCTTGTGAAAAATGCCACGATTGGTGGGATGTTCCGTCCGGGAAGCGGAGTTGGGTTTGTCAACCTGGAGTAGATTGGAGGCAGGAGAAAGTGAGGACTGCGGATGCTGGAGATCAGAGTCGAAGAGCGTTGTGCTGGAGAAGCACAGCACATCAGGCAGCATCTGAGGAGCAGAACAGTCGATGTTTCAAGCAATAAGTTCTTCATCAGGAATAAGGAGGTGGCCCAAGGGAGCTGAGAGATAAATGGGAGAGGGGGAGCTGGGGGGAAGGTAGCTGGGAATTTGATAGGGAGATGAAGTTGGGGGTGATGGTAATGTGTCGGAGAGGAGGGTGGAGCAGATAGGTGGGAAGGAAGATGGACAGGTAGGACAATTCAGTATGAGTTGGGAGATTGGGACTGGGATAAGGTTGGGAAGGGGTGATGAGGAAACTGGTTAAATCCACATTGATACCATGTGTGGATCCTCCAACCACATAAGATTGATGTCGATTTCACCAGTTTCTACATTTCCCCTCCCACCACCTTATCCCAGATCCAACCTTCCACCTCGGTACTGCCCTCTTGAACTGTCCTACTGTCCATCTTCCTTCCCACTTATCTGCTTCACCCTCTTCTCCGACCTATCACCTTCACCCCCAACTTCATCTCCCTATCGCATTCTCAGCTACCTTCCCCCCAGCCCTATTTATCTCTTGGCCCCCTTGGACCACCCCCTCATTCCTGACGAAGAGCTTATGTTTGAAACGTTGACTCTTCTGCTTCTCAGATGCTGTCTGACTGGCTGTGCTTTTCTAGCACCAGACTCTTCAATGTAGATTGGGGGCAGCCACAGGGACTGCAAAGTGGAGGAGCAGGCTGGTTAAAAGGCTCATCTCAGTTCTTTGACTTTTCATACTAGGTGTACTGTTAAACATTAGGTCTTCTAGCCCACCCCACTCCCACACCCCCTCACTCAATCCCAATGCCCCATTCATGCCAATTCATGCCCCTTTCCACTCATTCTCATGACCCTTGACAGCTTCAATGCCAGCATGACACTCACGAATCATCATGGGAACCACCACTGTTTGAAACAAAATCATGTTCTATGGGTGAACTCGTGTAGGAGTCTGAGGGCTGTGAGCTGTGGCAGAATCAGGTGAGAGGTCCACTGAAACTTATTTTGATGTTGAGAGCAACTTGCTGCATTTTTGTACATTTGCCAAAAGGTGATGCAAATTTCTTCCGAGGCAACAATCAGTTGCCAATTAAAGGGGATTATAGTTTGTTAAATTGTTTTAAAGGGATAGGGTGGATAAATGTACTCTGATCTAACCTTGACCAGTTTAAATAGCCTTTTTTGACTCAAATGCATTATGCGGTGAGATGGACAAAGGGAACATGAAGCAGGGATAGGATCAACATAATTTCATTGAATACTTTATATCAAGGGAAAGCAATATTTATCCAATTTTACTACTAAATTTTATTAAACCCTAATTAAACTCTCTATTAATCTCTTCACAGTATGCTTCAATAAACAACCTTAAATCTCTAAGTAAACAGTCTCAAATCTACACTAACAATATATTTCTGATATGTGCTTCATGGATCTGCAACACCCTATCCACAGGTCCTTCCTACTGTATGTGAACTGCTTGTCTGAAAGGTGGGACAGGCCGTTCCTCAGTCTTTGAGGATTGGCTGATGTTTCAGGATCTGCCATTGTGGATTTGGGCTTCACTTCCTGTCTAGGGCAGGTTAGAGTCTTCAGCTTGTCTCCCCAAGGTAGTCTTTCTGGAAGGTGTGTAAAGCAGGGCAGCTGGTTGCCCCTTTTATGCCCCTCTTTGTGCCCTTCTTGGAGATTCTGTGATTTATGTCCAATGCTAGCATCAGCTGGTGACAGGAAGATCCAATGAGGTTGCAGAACACTACTTTGAAACTTCAGCCCTTAAGTGCTGTCCTTGTCACGCTATGATTCTGGCCTCCTACTAAGCATCCTCTAACAAAGCAGCTTCACTGGAGGTGGAAACAGCAGTTCATTCTGAAACAAAGTGGCCATTAGCCCCTGGCTGGGCAGTTGCAGGTCTGTCTGGTTTTGATGGGAAGTGGATGTCCAAGGCCTGGCTGAATAAATACTGTATATACCAGCTCTGCAGTTTGCAAATTGCAGAGACTGGCTGAGTTTAAACTTGGAGCTTCCACATTTTGAGTTTTTTTTTCCATGTTTGTGAGAAAAAGGTCAATACAGTATTTCTGCAACGATCCTCAAGGCCATGGGTCGGCTGGCCACAAAATACTTGATTAATCCTTCAACTCACCTCATTGACATTCAGCCTCCTATCTCTCCTAATGTGCCAAATGAGTGCAACATCAATAAATCTCAACATGGAAACCAGACTGAGTTCCTGGTGATTTTGATGTGCCGCCGACTGTGATCAGTCTCCAAGCTGCTCAGTATGGGCAACAGCACAGACTCTGATTGTCCTCTGAAAAGAAGTAACCCTCTTTCCCTCCAGTCTCTGCACCAGCACCTCCAGATCCAGAGGTGTTTTGGGTTCTGTTCTGTGTGGTAAGGTGGGGCTATAATCAGATGTGAGACACATCAGACGGGTGAGGAAGTTCGTTAACGAGGTTTGGTGAGATATGCCGAGAAATCTCAGTAGGTCTCACGGTGAAATGTCTTGATGCAACTCACCCTTTGCCAAAAATAATAACACTCAGCCACAATCATCTATTAGTGACTTCACCTGTAAAAAAACAACTTGCATTCATGAAAGCCCATTCCTTTTTTGTAAATGCCTTCAAGAACATAATATCTGATTCAAAACTACAATTATCCATACTCATAACCCCACGTCTAAGACATCCAGTCCTTTAATAAACTTTTGGAGCTATCAAACTCTCAAAGAGCTCTCAAAGAGAGTGGAATCAAGGGTTATGGAGATAAGGCAGGAAGAGGATGCTGATTAGAAATGATCAGCCATGATCATATTGAATGGCGGTGCAGGCTCGGAGGGCTGAATGGCCTACTCCTGTACCAATTGTCTATTGTCTAAACTGTCCATTTACAGAGCTCTATGATAATGGCAGGTTATAGAAACAAGGTTTAATGATAACATTTAAAGTTAGGTTACGAGACATCGCTCAAAACAGAAATCACATTTATTTCAACTCACCGATACAGGCAGGATATTAAAACAAAGTTTAAAGAGCCAGTGGATTAAACAACTTGAGAGCTTGACAGTTCAACAGATCTTGCCCTTACTTTATTGCAAGTTACATTTGCTAGCAGGGGTCAGTTAGCTCACGGGTTGGGCAGCTGGACTGCAATGCAAGGTTGTGTCAACAGCATGAGTTCAATCCCTGCACTGCCTGAAGTTACTATAAAGGGTTTTCCTTCTTAACCTCTCCTGTTGTCTGAGGTATGGTGTACCTCAGGTTAAACCCCGGTAATTGCTTCTCTCAAAGGAGACAACCTTGCTGTCTGGTAAGACTATGGTGATTTTACCAATACATTTATTTTAAAACAATACATAAATCACATAGGAATAAGGCTTTACTTCAGCTAAAATTAAATTTGCCTGAATAAAGTGAGTTCAGGTTTCCCCTCAGTATGAATCATGCGCCAATCCCATTCCCCTACCAGTGAAACTAGGATGCATTGGAAATTAGGGCAGGGCTTTTGGATCAACATTCCTAACATTATTTTGAATCAGCCATGGAGTTTTCATCACTCCATGAAAATTTGAGCCAAAGAAAATTTTTGATCAATCTGTTGATTTTCTATAAACAGGTTGAGGGGCATGAAAATTTCCGAAAAAGAGCAGGGTAGCATGGAAGCAAAAATTGTTTCAAAATAACTTGATAAACCTCACAGGATTGGTCAAAACAATAACCAAGAGCTCGTTGGGTACATTTTGAATGAAAAATGACACAAAGATACTTTAGGTTTATCTGAAGTAGTTTCATTGAGTGTGGTTGCATTATTTCTGTGACTCTTGTGTCTGAACCCTCAAACCTGTTAAGGGACCAAAAAGGTCTCACTTCTTGCCACAATAACAATTCATTTCTTCATGCCACTTACGACATGGTGAAGGCAAGACTTTTGCTCACATCAGCGAGCTGGGACAGTTTTAAGTACTCCTGATGCATATTAGAAAAGTGCAGCCATGTTTTCATTACATTCTAACTATTGCTCTAAAGTTGTCCACGTATATTTGTTGAATTGTTCTACGGAACCATAGTATGGGATTTTTAACTTAGTGGCCCACTAATGATCAGCACGGATAAATTTTATCAGCCAGAAGACTTCAACAGACTTCTAGGCTATTGTCACATCATGGGTATTATTTCGAAGCTGCCTCATGTGAGGATCATCATTGAGCTCCGAAAGTAAGAGTAGTTGATACAGCCCATATAGAAAGAGTGGGTAAATGCCTGACAGTTGGTGTTGGTGTCAGTCACTATAATGCCAAAATATCACCAAAATATCAAAAACAAAATCAATTCCAAGTTGCGAAGTCAGAAACTTATGCATTATACTCATCAAGGTGTCAACCAGGTCAAACAAATAGTTGGCAAAAGTGTGGACTGCAAAAACTGGAAATCAGAATCGAGGTTAGAGTGGTGCTGGAAAAGCACAGCCGGTCAGGCAGCATCCAAGGAGCAAAAATATCGATGTTTCGGGCAAAAGCCCTTCATCAGGAATGAAGTTCATTCCTGATGAAGGGCTTTTATTCCTGATGAAGGGCTTTTGCCCGAAACGTCAACTTTCCTGCTCCTCGGATGCTGCCTGACCTGCTGTGCTTTTCCAGCACCACACTAATCCAAACAAATAGTTGTTAAGGCCACAGCCACTTTTGGAAAGAACTGATCAGGTTTTTTTATCATAAGCTTCTAAGATCATCCAGCTAATTTCCCATGTCAAGCACAGAGGGAACATTTTTATATAACATTATTCTGACTATGACAACTTTATGGAACTTCAACTATTCACTAAATGTTGTAATAACTGGCCTTTGACCTACATACAATAGAAATAACTGACTATTTATTGACTGCTACTGAAGGTTCTGGGGTCAATGCTGAGATGGTCATTATGAGTCATGTTTAACGATGCTGTGCTTCATCAATGGAAGTAATAACTGAAAGAGATGTAAAATAGGTTGCAAATCCATTATCATCCATTTTAGATACCTCCAGTAAAATGGATCTCTGATGGGTGGAGGAAAATATTTTAAGAGAAAGAACTATTGTGTGTTCATTGTGTGTCCAATGAACAGCATTTTGGTTGAGGTTCCTGAGCATCACATTATGCATTAAATTAATGCTGAGGAAGGAAAGAGAGTTCGTGTGTCGACAACAGATAGGTGCAATCCACAGGGAGATACAGCAGGGCACAAAAGGTGGCAGGTAATTCAATAGGGCATCAGGGATAGAGCAAGGCTGCAGATGATTTAGCAGGATACAGGCATACAGCAGGGCAGAGTGATTATTCAGGACATGGGAGGATTCAGTAGGGAATTCAGAAAGTACAGAGAACACAGAACACAAACAACAAGCTACATGGCAACAGAGTGTGCCACAGATAATACGGCAGGGCACAGAGGAATACAGAGGATTGTTGCTTGGCATGGGGGAAAGTCAGCTTCTGGGCTTTCTAAACGTCTGTTGCATGTACGAGGAAAGCACAGTATCCGGTTATCCTACTGTGAAGCTAAAATGATATTCCTGATGGTGACGATGTTACGACAACAGTTCCTGTCACAGTGACTGATGATTGCAATAATAGCTGGGCATAACTGCTTGCCACACATTTGAAAATAGCCACTTACAGTTAGAACTTCTGAGTCATTGCTACGATCACAAACCAGTTTGTCTTTATCGATCCAACTTATACAATAGCATTCAGTAGAGTCAAGGCAAATCAACACATCACTATTCTGATAAGATCCTGAGGTGGCCATTTTTAAATTTTCTCCCTTATGAATCAGGCCTGGCATGTCAACTCACATGATTACACCAACATCTGCTACTAACTAATTCATGCAGATGGGTCAAAGTCTTTAATTCTCTCTGAGAGTATTGGCATTTGCTTTGGCCAAACATCATGATGTACATCATTAGTTGCCCCAGCCATATAAAATGTCTACAGATTAACGATAGTAAAACTCTGTTGTTTTATCCTAGCTATACTGCTTTCATATAAAATATTTTAGTGTGTATTCAAGAAAGCACACAGGTTCTGAACTTGGTATATTACAATGTAGCAGGACTTCAATTGATTTTTTTGTTTTGCTCATCTGGTGCTGCTTGTACTGAATTTATTGCATTCCAAATTGAAGTTGGTCTGCAGCTTTTCTAATCTTATTCCGGTTCTTACCACAGCCCTTTCATTATTAGCTGATAATTGAAGAATAGTCAGACCCATTGATGCTTCACATTTTATTTTCTAATCATAATGGATTGAATTTTTCAATCAAAAGCAAGTATTGGGCATTCTGCAAGTCACTCTTGCCTCATTACAAACCATGATGCTGGCCAGTTTTCCAGGGCCAATCTAATTAGGTTATTAGGGGCAAGCTGCAGGTTTGGGAAATGCCTGTGATTGAGAACTTACCAATTGCTACGAGTAGAATCACAAGCAATGTCACTTCCACCACTCAGTGTACAAAGAAACAATGCTGAAAATTATTTCACAACTGTGGTCAGTGATTAAATTATAGAAACCAATCATGACCATTTGGGACTGTGTTGCACAACTTGTGATAACTGATCCTTCACACACTGTTCATTACTTTCAAACACCTCTATTAATACTAAAGACACACTGCAGTAACCTTTACACCTCCAACTTTCACTTATGCCTGTTCCTTCACACATATCTCATTGATACAGTCAACTGGGGACCACGATGTGCCCAGAAGTATAGGTATGGCTGGAATGGGCATGCTAAGAATGTCTCTCAGAACAAAGAAAGCTTGACTCTAAAAACTCCATTCCCGATGAAGGGCTTTTGCCCGAAACGTCAATTTTCCTGCTCCACGGATGCTGCCTGACCGGCTGTGATTTTCCAGCACCACTCTAATGTAGACTTCAAAATCGCCATGCCTGCTGGAAAGTTTTTCAGATCCCGATCATCACACAGTAGCGCAATATTTAAAGGCTTAGCTATTTTCTTTTCCATGCTTCTGCAGAAAGGTCCGTGATTCCTCTTGCTGCCATATCTCAGGCTGAAACTCTCTCAGTCATTAATTTAGCTTCTTAATAAAGATTATGAAAGGTTTAAAGGAGGTTGCTTAGATGTACTGACTGACATTTTATACAGTATCTAGTATACTTTCATTTCTTTATATTCAATACCCCAATATAATATCCAATATTTAAGCTATCTCTTTCCCATCAATGAGAAATGTGCCCATGATTTACTAGCAATTACATAAATTAATATTTACAAACATACTATAATAAAGTTTGCAAACAAAGTGAACAAATCAATATTTTCCCAATTCACTAAGTGAATTGGTTTCATTGGTTGCAAACACCAGGCATGTTCAGTGCATCAGAGTCCAATATCAATTCAGTCTTTTGATCTGTATTTTACTCACTTCCTTTTAACACATTTGCTTTCTACACAAAGGCTTTCTGTCTTGACGATCATCACTGCACACAATCATCATATCACTTTGGTGGTTTGCTCTCACATCATGATCTGCCTGTTGACTCAAAAATTCTGGTCAGGACATTAAGTTTTGGAAGTCTCGGCATCCCGTGTAGAACCAACATTGTTTTCCTGATGAAGAGTGAGTCACATGCTGCTGTTGGCTTGGACTTCTGAATTGCTGGATGTCAGTTTTGTCTCAGTCCCACCATCTGATTCGTCTTTGTCACTGTGATACTATTTGACACATGATGAATCTCTCTCAAACACTACTGTTTCTGCCAACTGTGCAGTCGCAAGTCTTCACTTGGTGGTGACAGTGTATAAATTGGTATAATACAGTACATAGGAGAAAGTGAGGACTGCAGATGCTGGAGGTCAGAGTCAAGAGTGTGGTGCTGGAAAAGCACAGCAGGTCAGGCAGCATCCGAGGAGCAGGTGAATCGATGTTTCGGGCATAAACCCTTCATTATAATACGATGCATCCATCTTTTTTGGACTCTCTCATCTCAGCAATAGTCCATCACCTTATAACATCAAACCATCTAGATCCACTTCTATGCTCTGCATAAAATTTTACAACAACCTTTTCTCAGCATCATGGCCTGGAGGCATCTAATCAACACTAATGTTCCTCAACTCTGGCAACTTGCTGCATATTTTATTTCCAAATACCAACGCAGCTAAGTTCTTTCCCTTCGTGTTATGTGGAGTTGCTTGATACATGACAACATAGGGCAGCCATGCTTCCTTCCAAACTTTGCCCTCAGTCTGAACGATCCTCATCTATTTCTCAAAAGACTGGCTGTATTGTTCCACTTTTCTATTTTCTGTCGTCATCGAGACATTACTCTGTGCTGTTGAATTTCTGAAATTTCCACATTATCTGTAGTATTCTATGAAACGAATAATGGCCCATTATCTGAGTGCAGAGAGATCATGCTTTTTAAATAATTTGGTCAATGAAAACACTATTTTCTCTTCCACTGTAGACTTGGTTAATGCATATTCATTGTACAGTTGCTGTTGTCAATTGCCATTGGTATGAATACTCTTGATGGAAATGGGCCTCATAAGTTAACTGTGATAATATTTTATGGTCCACCCAGTGGCAGTGTGCTGCATCATGGTTCTGATGGATCAGGTCTCCTGACAATTTGACTTCCACAACATGCTCTGATAACCTGCCTTATCTCCATCCTTGACTGCCATACTTTGGTTCATTAGTTTTGCTTCATATTATTGACTCCCAAGTGACACTCGTGTAGTAGCATCACCAATTTAGTTCAAAGTTTTTGTGGCACTACAAGTCTGCTGCCTCTGAGAACACCCTTCCCAATTTTGCGCAGCTCATTCCATATAGTGAGGTGCACCTTGAACAGGTAATTCTTGTTGTTCAATCACAAATTAATTTCAAAACAATGCAGTGGATAAGTTGAATATTGATAGAAATCAACAGTATGTGACACATTCTTATGATAATGTGTAAATGATATTAAGATGAAATTGAGAACTTCAGGGAGAAGAATAAACATCTTAAAAGCAGCCCACCAGGATGTAGTTCATGAAGAGCTATCTAAGGACAAGCTTAAGTTCAGATTGGATCAAGCCAATAGTGAAGGTTCCAGGATTACTAATTTATATAAATGTCAGCTGAAGTCTCATCAGCAAACCATGGAAAAACTCAAGGTTTATTTCAATAAAGGAGCAGAGGCCCAAACTACAGTTCCGCTGTAGCTGAGGAGTACCTGAGAGAAGCTAAAGAGTACTTGAAGTCATTTAAATGAAGCAACTGTTGGTGAGGTTGGGTGAGCAGTTATTAGCCATCGTACAGCACTTTCAAACCTCAGACTTAAAAGGAACTGTTTCTCACAGAAACTACTCAGCTCCTGCAGTGACTTTATAATGTAATAAAAAAAGGACTTTGCAATCTCACTCTCCAATATCAGTGAACAAATGGCAGAAGTTCAATTGAACAAAACCCAAGTTGACCATGATTAAAGAAAGAGAAACTCCAAGAAGACCATCAAAGGCAAGAGCAGAATTAAGCCTCTCAGCCTTTCGAGTGTGTTCCTCCAGTCATGATATGTTTCTCAACCCTATTCTTCTTCTACTTTCTATCCATATCACTTGAACTCCTTACTCTTCAAAAACCTATCTATCTCTGTCTCAAATACACTCAATGACTTGTTCTCCACATCCATCTGTTTCAATGAGCTCCACTGATTCACCACCCTCTGGCTGAAGGAATTCCTCCTCATCTCAGTTCTAAACTGTTGTCACTTCACTCTTCCTTCAGGTCCTAGTCTCTCCTGCTAGTGAGACAGCCTTTCCACATTCACTCTATCCTGGCCTGTCAGTGTTCTATAAGTTTCAGTCAGATCCTCCCTCATCCTTCTAAAGTGCATCAAGTACAGACGCAGAGCCCTCAACCACTCCTCCTATAATAAGCCCTTTATCCTTTAGATCACTCTGGACTCCCTCCAAGGCCAGCACATCCTTCCTTAGATGCAGGGCCCAAAACTGCTCACAATGTTCCAAATGCAGCCTGACCAGAGCTTTATACATTTTCAATCATACATTTCTGCTCTTTTATTCTAGTTCTCTTGAAATGAATGCTAACATTGCATTTGCCCTCTTAACTGCCATCTGAACTTTCACATGAACTTAAGAGAATCCTTGAACTCGGACTCCCAAGTCCTTTTGTGGTCTGAATTTTCTGAAGCCTTGCCCCATTTAGAAAACATAACTCTATTCTTCCTACAAATTGCATGATCTTACATTGTATTCAATCTGTCATTTCTTCGCCCACTCTCGTAGTCTGTCCAAGTCCTTCTGCAGCTTCCCTGCTTCCTCAACACTACCTATCCCTCCACTGATCTTGATATCATCTACAAACTTTACAACAATGCCCGACATTTCTTTACCCAGATCATTGATGTACAACATGAATACAGTCACCAATAAGCCCCCTGATGTGCTCCATTTATCAATGGCTACCATCCCGAAAAACCCTTTATTCCTACACTCTCCCTTCTGCCAGTCAGCCAATCATCTATGCATGCCAGTACCTTGTCTCTAACATCATGGGTTCTTATCCTATTTAGACTTCTTCTTGTGTAACAGTTTGTCAAAGACCTTCTGTAAATTCAAAGAGATCACATACACTGGCTCTTCTTTATCTAACTTGGTTGTTCCCTCCACAAAGAATTCTGCCAAATTTATCAGACATGTACCCAACTCTTGCTCCTCCAAGACTGTGCTAGGGAACTGGAGCGGGAGCTGGATGAACTTCAGATCATTCGGGAGGCAGAGGCTGTGATAGATGAGAGTTACAGGGAAGCAAGTACTCCTAGGAATGAAGAAAGCTGGGTAACTGTTCGAAAAGGGATAAAGCAGTCAGTGCAGGGATCCCCTGTGGTTGTTCCCCTGAAAAACAAGTATACTGTTTTGGATACTGTTGAGGGGTCGACTTACCAGGGGCATGCAGTGGGGTGCAGAACTCTGGCACAAAGTCGGTCCCTATTGCACAGAGGGGAAGGAGGGAAAGGAGAAGAGTGTTAGTCATTGGGGACTCAATAGTTAGAGGTTTGTTGGGAACGAACAAGACTCACGGTTGGTGTGCTACCTCCCAGGTGCCAGGGTCCGTGATGTCTCAGATCATGTCTTTAGGGTCCTGAAGGGAGAGGGTGACCAGCCCCAAGTTGTGGTCCACATAGGTACCAACGACAAAGGTAGAAAGAGGGATAGGGATGTAAGGCAGAATTTCAGGGAGCTAGGGGGTGGAAGCTGAGAGCTAGAACAAACAGAGTTGTTATTTCTGGTTTGTTACCTGTGCCACGTGATAACGAGGCAAGGAATAGGGAGAGATATCAGCTGACCACATGGCTGCAAGGATGGTGCAGGAGGGAGGGTTTCAGGTACATGGATAATTGCAGCTCATTCTGGGGAAGATGGGACCTTGACAAATAGGACGGTCTTCACTTGAATCAGAGGGGTACTAATATCCTGGGTGGGAGATTTGCTTGTGCTATCCCAGTGGGTTTAAACTAGCTCAGCAAGGGGATGGAAACCTGTGTTGTAGTTCCAGTGCACAGGAGAATTAGAGTAGGGAAAGCATGGACAGGATTTCATGGTCACAGGAATGTGATGGCAGACAGCAAGCTGTTTTGAAGTGTGTCTATGGGTTTAAACTAGCTCAGCAAGGGGATGGAAACCTGTGTTGTAGTTCCAGTGCACAGGAGAATTAGAGTAGGGAAAGCATGGACAGGGGGATTTCATGGTCACAGGAATGTGATGGTAGACAGCAAGCTGTTTTGAAGTGTGTCTACTTCAATGCCAGAAGTATCCGGAATAAGATTGGTATGCGTGCAGCATAGATAGGTACCTGGGACTTTGATATTGTGGCCATTTCAGAGACATGAATAGAGTAGGATCAGGAATGGATGTTGCAGATTCCAGGGTTTAGATCTTTCATTAAGAATAAGGAAGGTGGTAAAAGAGAGGGAGGTGTAATCTTGTTAGTCAAGAACAGTATAACGGTGGCTGAAAGAACTTTTGACGAGGACTCGTATACTGAGGTGGTATGGACTGAAGTTAGAAACAGGAGAGGAGGGGTCACACTGTTGGGACTTTTTTATAAGACTCCGCAAAGTTCCAGGGATGTGGAGGAGAGGATTGGCAAATCGATTCTGGGCAGGAGTGAAAGGAACAGGGTGTCATTATGGGGGACTTTAACTCCCCCAACATTGACTGGAAATGCTATAACTAGTACATCGGATGGATCAGTTTTTGTCCAATGTGTGCAGGAGGGTTTCCTGACACAGTATGTCGAAGGGCCGACAAGAGGGGAGGCCACACTAGATCTGGTGCTTGGTAATGAATCAGGCCAGATGTTTACTTTAGTGGTAGGTGAGCACTTTGGAGAAAGTGACCATAATTCAGTTACGTTTAGTTTAGCGATGGAAAGGAATAGGTACAAGCCACAGGACAAGAGTTATCGATGGGGAAAGGGCAATTATAATGCAATTAGGCACGACTTAGGATGCATAGAATGGGGTAGCAAAATACAGGAGATGGGGACAATCAAAATGTGGAGCAGGTTTAAGGAACAGATATCGCGTGTCCTTGGTAGGTATGTCCCTGTCAGACAGGGAGGAAGCGGAAGAAGGAGGTTTATGTGATGATGAGATGAGATGGTTCAGATGAGGTGATGGTGAGTTATAGATTAGCTAGGAAGGATTTAAAGAAAGAGTTAAGAAAAGCAAAGAGAGGACATGAGCAGTCTTTAGCAGGTAAAACAAAGGAGAACCCTAAAGCTTTCTATAGGTATGTGAGGAATAAAAAGATGACTAGGGTAGGAATAGGACCAGTCAAAGACAGAAGTGGGAAGTTGTGTGTGGACCCTGTGGAGATCGGAGAGGTGCTAAATGAATAATTCTCATCAGTTTTCACTCAGAAAAAGGAGAGTATTGTCGAGAAGACGAATGAGATATGAGATAATAGACTAGAAAGGATCGAGGTTCGTAAGGAAGAGGTGTTATCAATTCTAGAATGAGTGAAAGTAGACAAGTCCCCTGGACTGGATAGGATTTTTCTAAGAATTCTCTGGGAAGCTGGGGAAGAGGTGTTGGAGCCTTTGGCTTTGATCTTTGAGTCATCCTTGTCTACAGGTTTAGTACCAGAGGACTGGAGGATTACAAATGTTGTGCCCTTGTTCAAGAAGGGCAGTAGAGATGACCCAGGTAATTATAGATCAATGAGCCTTACGTCTGTTGTAGGAAAAGTTTTGGAAAGGATTATAAGAGGTAGGATTTATAATTATCTCGCAAGCAAAAATTTGTTTGCAGATAATCAACATGGTTTCGTCAAGGGCAGGTCAAGTCTCGCAAACCACATTGGGATTTTTGAGAAGGTGACCAAATATGTGGTTGAGAGTAGGGCAGTTGACGTGGTGTACATGGGCTTCAGTAAGGCTTTTGATAAGGTTCCACATGGTAGACTGTTGGAGAAAATGCAGAGGCATGGGATTAAAGGTGATTTAACAGTTTGGATTAGAAACTGGCTTTCTGTAAGAAGGCAGCGAGTGGTCGTTGATGGTAAATATTCAGCTTGGAGTCTGGTTACTAGTGGTATGCCACAAGGATTTGTTTTGGGACCAGTGCTGTTTGTCATTTTTATTAATGATTTAGACACAGGCATAGGTGGATGGGTTAGTAAGTTTGCAGATGACACTAAAGTCAGTGGAGCCGTGGATAGTTTGGAAGAATGTTACAGGTTGCAGGGGTCTTCGATAAACTGCAGAATTGGGCTGAGAGGTGGCAAATAGAGTTCAATCCAGATAAATGTGAGATGATTCACTTTGGGAAGAATAATTGGAAGGCAGAACACTGGGTCAATGGAAACATTTTTGGTAGGAGGGCTTATGCCCGAAATGTCAATTCTCCTGTTCCTTGGATGCTGCCTGACCTGCTGCGCTTTTCCAGCAACACATTTTCAGCAAAAATTTTTGGTAGTGTGGATGTGCAGAGGGATTTTGAAGTCCATGTACATAGATCCCTGAAAGTTGCCACCCAGGTTGATAGTGCTGTTAAGAAGGCATACGGTGTGTTAGGTTTTCTTGGTAGAGGGATTGAGTTCCGGAGCCGTAATACCATGCTGCAACTATACAAAACACTAGTGCAGCTGCACTTGGAATATTGTTTACAGTTCTGGTCGCCCCACTACAGGAAGGGTGTGGAAGCATTGGAAAAGGTACACAGGCGATTTACCAGGATGTTGCCTGGTCTGGAGGGAAAGTATTATGAGGAAAGGCTGAGAGACTTGGGTCTGTTCTCACTGGAGAGATAAAGGCTAAGATGGGATTTGATAGAGACATACAAGATGATCAGAGGATTAGATAGAAAGTCTTTTTCTTAGGATGATGATGTAAACTTGTACGAGGGGGCGTAGCTACAAATTGAGAGGTGATGTCAGAGGCAGGTTCTTTACTCAGAGTGTGGTAAGGGTGTGGAATGCCCTGCCTGTCAATGTAGTTAACTCAGCCACATTAGGGAAATTTAAACAATCCTTGGATAAGAACATGGATGATGATGAGATAGTGAAGGGGGATGGGATTAGGTTAGTTCACAGGTTGGCGCAACATCGAGGGCTGAAGGGCCTGTTCTGCGCTGTATTGTTCTATGAGCTATGTTCTATAATGCCCCCCTATGACGAAGCTGTGCTGACTCAGCCCTATTTTACCTTGCACGTTCAAGTACTCCATAGTCTCATTCTTAATAATGGATTCTAAACCTTTACCACCCACCAAGCTCAGGCTAACCAGCTTATAGTTTCTGTCTTGTGCCTCCCTCTTTTCTTAAAAAGGAGTGTAATGTTTGCCATTTTCCAGTCCTCTGGCACACTCCCTTGCTCCAGTGATTCCTGAAAGATCATTATCAATGTCTTTACAATCTCCTCAGCCATCCCCTTCAGAACTCTGGGGTGTACTCCAGCTGGTCCAGATGATTTATCTACCTTCAGAGCTTTCAGCTTCCCCAGCACCTTCATCTTTGGAATGACTCCAGACACTCACATCTGCATCCTGCCTCTCCTGAGGTTCTGCTATGCTGCTGGCGTCTTCCACTATGAAAACTGATGCAAAGTACCTATTCAGTTTATCTGACATTTCTTTGTTCCGCATTACTACTTCTCAGATTCGTTTGCCAGTGGTCCAATGTTCATACTTGCCCCTCATCTTATCCTTTCAATATCTAAACAAACTCTTGCAAATCTTCTTTCACAGTAGCAGTTGGGTTACCTTATAGTTCATCTTCTCCTCCCCAGTTACTTTTTTAGTCGTCCTCTGCTGGTTTTTAAAGGGTCCCCAATCCTCTGGCTTCCCGCTAATCTTCACCACACTGTATGCTTTTTCTTTTGCTTTCATACTGTTCCTGAGTTCTCCTGTCAGCCATGGTTGCCTTGTCCTCCTCTTAATTTGTTTCTTTCTCTTTGGGATGAATTTATGCTTCAATTTATTCTGTCAAAAATACCCTCATAAACTAATAGCCAAAACAAAAAGCAAGCAAACTGAGCCTCTTCCCATCTGCACCGAATTCACAGACTGTCTCCAATTTCCCAAACTATATTCTGATTCAGACCATGTCTCACTCTGGATATGATTTCTCCTTCTTCACCGTGTGAAGTTGACTGATGTTGAGAAGGAAACTCTTTTAATTTAAATATTCAGAGCTCAAAGATCAGCACAAATTGTGAGTTGACCTACAGTCAATAAGGGGTGATCTTTCATCTAAAGAAAACAATCGAGAGACAGAAGAGAGCTCCTTGTTTACGTCTACAGAAGACAACCCTGGAAATGTAAGCTTTCATTAATGAAAGAGACCAAACTCAGAATGATTATGATCTTTCAAATAAGAAATTTAAAAAAATATATGGAGAGAAATGCTAAACTTCAGGCATTGGCATCCAATCTGTCCAAATTCTCAGACCAGCAGGGAGGTGGCAGATTCTGAACATCCTGCCATTACTCCAATCTTCCTCCAAGTCTGGAGATGAAATGTTGCAACAAAGCTCTTCCTAAGGATCCCACACCATTTAAGGAATCCCAAATGCAATAATTTCAAGATTTGATTACTTCCTGGCATCCCAGGAACACTATTCCAAATAAAGCTGCCAGTCGATGTGTGTGTTGCTGTCCCACTACCTCAGGAGTGAATAATCCTTACCATGGATCTAAAGATGTTATCAGACTAGCCTCAAGCTCTTGCTTTTGGGGTATTACTTCCACTGCCTTTACATTCAGATCATCCACAGAGGCTGGAGGTACACTCTGTCGTTTTATCCTTTCAAAGAGAAACATTTAGCGTTCCACCATCCCAAGTGGCTTCATTAAGGGCTACAAAAGCAATTGAAAATTCCCAACATCTTGCCCTGGACTTCAGAGGAAGGTAGATGCCGATAGTGGAAAATGTTGTGGAGTTAAATGTAAAGGATTATGGTTAAAAGCGATGCAGTGAAAGAATTGGAGGGAAAATATGGAAGAAAGAGTTAACTGTATCTTTTATGGTAACTACTGGGCATATGTGTAAGGAGCGATGTCAGAACAAGCTGGAATTGAAATGCGTAATTGCAGGGTCTCAGAAAAGCTCTATCCTATCCTTTTTAGAGTCCCGTTGTTACGTTTGAAAAAAACCCGATAATGTTCACTCACCTGGGAGTAGACCTGATTTTGCAGCAATGTGCATTTGCCCACAAATAGTGGGTAAACTCATGATCAACAAAGCAGAATGGGTATAACATTGGATCAAGGCCCAGCAAAGCATTTTTCCACCAAATGTTCTGATCAAGAATTCCCACTTCACAACCTGATTGCAAACTTTAATAGAACCTTCGCACAGAAGGAATCAGATACTGCCCAAAAAGGAGATTATTTTAACTGTTCTATCTGTGTTAGAAAGTAGTGTGAAGTACTATGATTTCAACAGGCTTCCCTTTTTTGTAACCCAAGACCAGTATCATGATTTAACACTGTGTCATAAGCCAGGATATCAGTCAATGTACGATAATGGGACATTGCAGAGGATATTGTTGATAATTAACTTTAGCTTTCCAATTGGATTTGTTACTACCTTGTCACAAATGTTCATAAATGCTAAAGGCATATTTAGGTGTGTTAGAGACATCAACCTGCAAATGTCAACTGAATTTCAGTATTCATGGAGCTAAAGTAGAAGCATTGCCAGTTTAATGGCAGGCTCAGCTCAAAACCTCTCAATATCAGATGTATTTATGTTTGAAGGTAATCCAAAGCTAATGCTTTATTGAGTACATTTGTTGATGAATAATTTATAATCACTTCCTACCATTTGAGAAATGTCAGTATTTCCATTCTGTGATATTCTACATGGTCTTCAGCAGTTGATTTTCAGACCCATCTGTTTCTTTATACTTTAAGGTAACTTGGCAATTAATAATTCATTATTACTGATTGTGATTTGTTGTTAAATTTCTGAGAGACAATTAATCAGGAAGATTTGACATGCTACCTTGAAAGGTTGGAATTTGGTGATTGCCTTTTTTTGACTTGCTGGATTTAGAACTCAGCAGTTTCATTTTTGTTGAGAGTTTTGCCCAAAATGACGATTTTCCTGTTCCTCAGATGCTGCCTGACCTGCTGTGTTTTTCCAGCACACACTCTCAACTCTAATCTCCAGCATCCTTCGCCAGGTTCCATTTTTGTTCCAATGATACATCTTTACTCATTGGCCCAGATCTTGTATACACTCAGAGACTGGGCATATCCTGAAAGATAAGCTAATGAACCCTTGGAAGCCCAAAATATCTGTCCAAGTGACAATTTACCCCCAAAATTAAACTTCTAAGTTAGTCCAACCCCTCCTTATAGTCAGTAGATTCCAATCCAGTATCATCCTGGTGAACCTCTTTCGCACCCCCACCAAAACCTCCACATTCTTCCTGTAGTGTAGTGAACAGAACTGCAGGCAATACTCTAAATGTAGTCGAACTCAAGTTTTATACAGCTGCTACCCAACTTGCCAACTTTTATACACAATGCCCCAATGGATGAAGGTAAGCATGCCGTACGCCTTCTTTACCAATGTATCCACTTGTATTGCCAGCTTCAGGGAGCGATGGACTGGCACCCCAAGATCCCTCTGTATGTTTATGCTCCTGAGAGTCCTGCCATTTACTAAATACTTTCCTTTTGCATTTGGCCCCTCAAAATGCTTCACCTCATACTTGTCTGAAATAAATATCATCTGCCATTTCTTCATCTAACTTTCCAACTGATCTATATCCTGCTCAATACTTTGACAATCTTCCTCACTGTCCACAACTTTAAAATTTTTGTGTCATCTGCAAGCCTGCTCATTAGACTACTGACATTTTCATCCATATATATTACAAACAGCAGAGGTCCCTTATGAAACAGTACTGATCACTGATCTCTAGTCAGAAAAATACCCCTCCACAACTACCTGTCTATTTACTGATCAAGCTAATTTTGTAACCAATTTACTAACTCACCATGGATCCAATGTGACTTAATCTTCTGGACCAGCCTCCCATGACAGACTTTCTCAAATGCATTAGTAAAACCCATGTAAAAAAAGATTTGCTTCCCCACACTCATCAATCGTTGCCACTTCCTCAAAAAAACTCAATCAAATTTGTGAACCAAGAGCTCCCACACAAAAACCCATACTAACCAATCCTAATAAGCCCATTTCCAAATGCAAGTGAATCCTGTTCCTAATATACTTCTCCAAAAATTTCCCTATCACTGATGTAAGGCTCATCGATCTACAATTTTCAGGATTATCCCTGTTGTCCTTCTTAATCAAAGGAACAACATTGGCCAGTCATCGTTCTTCGGGGACTTCACCTGTGAGTAAAGAGGATATAATGATCTCTGTCAAGGCCTCAGCAATCTACTCCCCTGCCTTCCTCAGTATCCCGTGGTAGATCCCATTAAGCCCTGGGGACTTATCTACCTTAATCTGTTTCAAGACACCCAACACCTTCCCCTTTTGAGTTTTGATATACCTTAGAATATGAGCATATCCCTCTCCAATCTTACCATTATCCATGTCCCTCTCCCTGGTGAATGCCAATACAAAGTACTCATTGAGAACCTCACTCACTTTCTCTGGCTCCATGCATAAAGTCCCTCTTTTGTCCTTGAGTGGATCTATCCTTACCCTAGTTACCAACTTGTTCCTAAAGTATGTATAAGATCCCAAGGATATTTTGTGGCCTCTTTTTAGTGATCTTAATTCATTGTTTAGGTTCTTTCCTGTTTCCTTTATATTCCTCAAGGGCTTTGTCTGACTAAACCTTACAATTGCTTGCTTTTTCTTTTTGATTAAACTTTCAAAAAGAACGGGTACCCAATGAACACAGTCCACCGATTTCTCAGCAACAAACCCAAACAAGCAGACAAAATGCATCCAGAAACCCTAGCCAGTCTCCCCCCACATCAAAGACATCTCAGAAATGACTGCCAGACTACTCAGACCCCTTGGCATCATGGTAGCCCGCAAACCCAACAACACACTAAAACAGCAGCTAATGAACTTGAAAGACCCTGTACAGACAACAAGTAAAACTAATGTTATTTACAAAATACCGTGCAAGGACTGTAACAAACACTACATTGGACAAACAGGCAGAAAACTAGCCACCAGGATAAATGAACATCAACCAACCACAAAACGATATGACCCTCTCTCATTAGTATCCTTACATACAGATGAGGAAGGACACCACTTCGACTGGGATAGCATATCCATCTTAGGACAAGCCAAACAGAGACAAGCATGAGAATTCCTACAAGCATGGCATTCCAACAGGAACTCTTTCAACAAACACATCGAGTTAGACCTCATCTACCACCCCAAGAAAAATAGCCGGAAATGACATCACCACAGGAAATGATGTCACCACAGGAAATGAGATCACTAACCCAAAGAAACCCAAACATATAAATAGAAAGCAGGAATTATTAACAGTGCTTCGCCCGGAGGCCCACTGAAGATATTACCTAGTGGGGTGACGAAACGTCTGGAAATGAACCTTCCAGCTCGGCGAGCAAACCTACATTCGGAACCTCAACCTGAGCTACAAATCTTCTCAAAACTCGCTAAACTTTCAATGTGAGAAAAATGTTTGTCCACAGTGTGGTTGGAGGATTAGGTTTGGGGAGCAGTTTGTTGAAAATCTAATAGGGGGGTTGTTGAGGGAGACGATAATTGTGTGGCTTGGAAATATGCTTGCTGGGATGCAGAGGTGGGATAATAATTGTGAAGGGTGGGACAACTCAACATAGAAGGCATAGATGGTAGGGCATGTGGTACTGCAGAAGGAGGATCATTAATGTTCACCACCATCCTGGCTTCAATGGGATGTCAGTGCTTGATTATATTTAACATGATAAGGCTGCATGCTTGGGACTTGGAGGTAAAGTGGGGAGTTGAATGTTAAATAAATGAGTTGGGTGAGAAAATGGGGGAGATGAGAGCTGATGGAGTGGAAGGGAGGGCAAGGCAGAAAGGAACTTGAAGAGTTATGCACTATCACCTAGACTGAAAGATTTGGGACTCTGACTGTGACTCACTTGAGTATCAACCATCAGCAGATGTGGAGCTACTCTCTACTTGTGGACCTCACAGCCATAACTACTCTCACGGAGGCCTATGATCACTCAACATTCCTGGGATGCTAATATGAGCTCTATGGAGAGGATCACTATCGCTCAGACAGTTTTAGAACATTATGTGGTGCTATGGTTGGCTAGCTTCTTTCTTGTAGTTGCTGCTAAAATGACATTTGCTCTCACAGTTTAAGGTGAGTCAGAATACAGAAGGAGATGGAGTGCTTAGTGTCATGTTGCAATGGTAACAACTTCTCTCTCAATGTCAGCAAAACAAAAGAACTGATCATTGATTTAAGGAAGAAAGGAGGTGGACACACCCCTATCTACATCAACGAAACTGGAGTGGGGAGGGTCAAGAGCATCACATTCCTAGCAGTGATGGTAACTGACAATCTGTCCTGTACCTCTCACGTAGACGGGATGATCAAGAAGGCACAACAACATCTCTTCTTCCTCAGGCAGCTTAGAAAATTTTTCATGTGCATAAGGACCATCACAACTTTTTAACAGATGCACCATTGAAAACATTCCTGTCTCGGTCCATAATGGCCAGGTACGGCAACTGGTCTACCCAAGACCGTAAGAAACTACAGACAGTTGTGCACAGCCCAGACCATCACACAAACCAACCTCCCATCCATGGACTCGATCTATACTTCTTATTGCCACAGAAAGGCAGCCAACATCATCAAAGACTTCTCCCACCCCGGCAATGCTGACATCTAGCCTCTTCCATCAAGCAGAAGATCCAGAAGCTTGAACACATGGACCAACAGGCTCAGTTACAGCTTCTTCCCTGCCGTTGTTAGATTGCCAAATGAATCTCTCTAACTTCAAATAATGTTGATCTTGCTTTGTGCACCTCCTGTGCAGCCATAACCTTGCATGCCTCACTCTGTCTAAGCACCGTATGATCTATATGTCCTGTTTGCTATCATTTGCCTGCACTGCTCGCAAAACAAAGCTTTTCACTGTTGTTATGGTTCTGTTCGCCGAGCTGGGAATTTGTGTTGCAGACTTTTCGCCCCCCTGTCTAGGTGACATCCTCAGTGCTTAGGAGCCTCCTGTGAAGCGCTTCTGTGATCTTTCCTCCGGCATTTGTAGGATGCACTGAGGATGTCACCTAGACAGGGGACAAAACGTCTGCAACACAAATTCCCAGCTCGGCGAACAGAACCACAAAAACGAGCACCCGAGCTACAAATCTTCTCCCAAATTTTTCACTGTACCTAGGGACATGAGTGTTGCTGAACAAAGAGATCTTGGAGTGCAGGTTCATAGTTCCTTGAAAGTTGAGTCTCAGGTAGATAGAATAGTGAAGAAGGCATTTAGTATGCTTTCTTTTATTGGTCAGAATATCGAGTATAGGAGTTGTGAGATCATGTTAAAGTTGTGTAAGGCATTGGTTAGGCCACTTTTGGAATACTGCATGCAATTCTGGTCTCCCTCCTATAGAAAGGATGGTGGGAAACTTGAAAGGGTTCAGAAAAGATGTACAAGAATGTTGCCAGAGTTGGAGGGAGAGGTGAATGGACTGGACTATTTTCCCTGTAGCATCGGAGGCTGAGGGGTGACCTTGTAGAGGTTTATTAAATTACAAGGGGCAGGGATAGGGTAAATAGACAAGGTCTTTTCCCTGGGTTGGGGGAGTCCAGAACTGGAGGGCATACATTTAACGTGAGATGGGAAAGATTTAAAAGGGGCATAAGTGGCAACGTTTTCATGCAGATGGTGGTGCGTGTATGGAATGCGCTGCCAGAGGAAGTGCTGGAGGCTAGTACAATTACAGTATTTAAAAGGAATCTGAATGGGTACATGAATAGGAAAGATTTAGAGAGATATGGGCCAAGTGCTAACAAATGAGACTAGGACTAAATTTGGATATGGACGAGTTAGACCAAATAGTCTGTTTCCATGCTGTACATCACTATGATTCTATGACTCAATGTGACTACAATAAATCAAATCAATGAGAAATGAGCATTTACTTACAAATGAGTCAATGTATTTACAATGAATTGTCACCTTTTCTACCTGTATGCCATTATAATACTTTGCCCTTTCTGTCCCCCCAAACCTAGATGTACTTCTGATGTTCATAGCTGAGGTGAAGGGAGTCTTCCCTATAATGGATCCAATTGCCCAAGGGACCTCAGAAAGTTTTACTTACAATGTCCAGACATCCCTAAATAAAACCTTGAATCTAATGAGTTGCACCCTCTGATTTTAAAGGAAGTAGCTACATAGATAATGGATACATCGATGGTAATTGTCCAAGAATCCTTAGATCTGGAAACTTCCAGGATTGGAAAACTGTAAATGAAACACCTGTGCTAAAATGAGGAAGGAGACAATAAACAGGAACCTAGAGGCCAGTTAGCTTAATATCTGTTGGGAAAATGTTACAGCTTATTGGCATAATAGCATAGCATTTAGAAACCCATAACATAATCAAGCAGAGTCAGCATGGCTTCCTGAGACTTTTATCTTCATATTGATCGAACCAATTAAATTGGCAAAAATAGTCTGGGAGATGAGTTGTAGAATACTTTAATCACAGTTTCCTGGAATAATATATTGTGGAGTCAGCTAAGTATAAAGCTATTTCCGAACTAGCAGGAGGCAGTGTTAGTTTTTTCATGGCCAAAGATCTGCTGGAACAAAGCGATCATGATGCATTTGGATAGAGAATTCTTGTGGCACAGTGGTAATATCCCCACCTCTGAACAAGAAGGACTAGATTCAAGACTCACTTGCTCTAGAGATGTGTCATAACATGTCTGAACAGGCTGATTGAAAATACCTACAATTGGATTGCACTGCAGACTTGAAGAAGTTCAGAACTTTAAACCTAAACAAAACCAATTGCGTAGTTACAAGACTCATGTGGTGCAATGGTAGTGTCCCCATCTCTAAGCCAGATGGCCTGGGTTCAAGTCCCACCTACTCTAGAGTTAAGTAATAATATTCTGAACAGGTTGATTACAATATATTGACAGTTTCAAGGCAAGATTTGGCTGAGGCTGTTTCTGAAAATAGACAAACAATGTTTATAGTAAATAAACTATGAGAAACATCGAAAGAACTTCTTAGAATCCCTACAGTGCGGAAACAGGCCATTTGGCCCAGCAAGTTGACATCAATGCTCTGAAGAGTTACACACCCCCTTATTTCTCTACATTTCCCCTGACTAATGCACCTAACACTACTGGCAATTTAGCACGGCCAATCTACCTAACCTGCACGTCTTTGGATTGTGGGAGGAAACCGGAGCACCCAGAGGAAACCCTCACAGACACAAGGAGAATGTGCAAACTCCACACAGACAGTTACCTGAGGCCGGAATCAAGCCCAGGTCCCTGGCACCATGAGGCTGCAGTGCTAACCACTGAGCCACTGTGCCATCCCTGAAGCATCAATTCAAAATGATTAATGCAAATATATTTAAATAGAAATAAATGAAAAGGTAAGAAAGCTCTATTCATAAATTCCTAAGCAAGTTATGGATCATTTTAGATCAAAAGAAAAGCTTTACAATGTTGCACCAAGTAATAGGAAGCCGGAGGATTGTCATAATTGGGAAAAAACATCAGAGGATGATGAGAATATTGGTAAAATTAAAATAAAAATAGAACATGAAAGTGTACTAGCTTGGAATATCAAACCAGATTGTGATAACATTCATCAGTAGATAAAAAGGAGAAGCATTTGAAGAGGCAGAGACTAGAGAAGTCATGGGGAATGGGAAAAGGAAAAATACCATAAACAAATACCGAATGACCTGGACTATCCAAACAAGACAGGCGGGGAGTATTTTGTTCAGAAAACTGAGAGTTTGTTAACGGATTGTTTAGATAATTGACAGTGTTTGTACAGAACCTTGAGATCTTGTTCAGATAATCTGAAATTTTGATAATTGACATTCGGTTAATCAAGGTTGTTCTGTAGTTTGCGTCTGTCTTCACTGTAGAAAGCACATTACATACAAGAAATAGAGAGGAAGCAAGGGTTAATAAGAGTGCATGACTTAATGTAAACAGCAGAGAAATATATTGAACAAACTCAAGAGCCTAAAATTTGAGCACTCTCCCAGATCCAACATCCTTGGGTTTTAAAAGAGCTGATCAGCTATGCTGATCAGGATTTTCCCAAATTTCCTAGAATTTAGTTTAGTCACAGTAGACCAGAAGTTCTGTTCAAGACAGGAGGGAGAAATAAAACAGTGGAAATTAGTCTGGGATCAGTCAACAGGAAAATGATGGAATTTCTTTCTAAGGATGTTTTAACAATATGCTTAGAAAATCATGTTATGATAAGACCACGTCAATACTGTTAGACAGATGAGAAATCATGTTTGAAAAAAATATTGATTTTTTTTTGAGTATATAATTATTATGTAGGGACCGGTAAATGTGATACAATTGAAATTCTAACAGGCATTCAATAAGGTGTCACACAAAAGTTTACTACGAAAGGTGAAGGATTATGAAGTATGGGGTATCATATTAGGATTCACAGTGCATTAGTTAATGGGCAGGAAGCAATAAGTTGAGGTAAACAGGATATTTTCAAGTTGGCAGGCTAGTAATCAGTAGGATGCTGTAAGGATCAGTGCATGGACCTCAACTACTTATAAACTATAACAATATCTTAAATGAAGATAGTGGGAGTAATGTAATAAAATTCATTACACTAAATCCCTGGTGTAAATAAAAGTCTGGGGAAGACATAAAGAGCCTGCAAAGAGATATAGATAGTTTATGTGAGTGGGAAACACAGAGGTAAATCGAATATATTAGTCAGGCAACTTGAGTAGCAAGAATTGTCAAGCAATATATTTTCTAAAAGGTGTAAATGTTGATATTCAAAGAGACTTGGATGTACTTAGACAAGAAACATGAAAGGGCAATATGTAGTTACAACAAGTAATTCAAAAGACAAGAAACATGCTGGCCTTTACTGAAAGTGGTTTGAAGTACAATTACAAGAAAGATTTGCTACAATTGAGTATGGTTTGGGTGAGACCATACAAGCCGTACTGTGCACAATTTTAGTTTGCATTTTCCCACATGCATTTGAGGCTGCACAATGAAAATTCACTGGATTGGTTCCTGGGACCAGAGGAGTTGGTTTACAATAAGAATCTTGAAAAATGTCCATACTACAGAGGAGGAAGTGCTGGATGTCTTGAAACATAAAACAGTGGATAAATCCCCAGGACCTGATCAGGAGTACTCTAGAGCTCTGTGGAAAGTGATTGCTAGGCCTTTTGCTGAGATATTTGTATCATTGACAGTCACAGGTGAGGTGCCGGAAGACTAGAGGTTGGCTAACGTGGTGCCACCGTTTAAGAAGGATGGTAAGTACAAGCCAGGGAACTACAGACCAGTGAGACTGATGTTAGTGGTGGGCAAGTTGTTGGAGGGAATCCTGAGGGCCAGGATGTACATGTATTTGGAAAGGCAAGGACTGATTAGGGACAGTCAACATGGCTTTGTGCGTGGGAAATCATGTCTCACAAACTTGATTGAGTTTTTTGAAGTAGTAAGTAAGAGGATTGATGAGGGCAGAGCAGTACATGTGATCTATATGGACTTCAGTAAGGCGTTTGACAAGGTTCCTTATAGGAGACTGGTTAGCAAGGTTAGATCTCATGGAATACAGGGAGAACTAGCCATTTGGATACAGAACTGGCTCAAAAGTAGAAGACAGAGGGTGGTGGTGGAGGGTTGTTTTTCAGACTAGAGGCCTGTGACAGTGGAGTGCCACAAGGATCGGTGCTGGGTCCACTACTTTTTGTCATTTATATAAATGATTTGGATGTGAGCATACAAGATATAGTTAGTAAGTTTGCAGATGACATCAAAATTGGAGGTGTAGTGGACAAGGAAGAAGGTTACCTCAGATTACAACAGAATCTTGATCAGATGGGCCAATGGGCTGAGAAGTAGCAGATGGAGTTTAATTTAGATAAATGTGAGGTGCTGCATTTTGGGAAAGCAAATCTTAGCAGGACTGACAAACTTAATGGTAAGATTCTAGGGAGTGTTGCTGAACAAAGAGACCTTGGAGTGCAGGTTCAGAGCTCCTTGAAAGTGGAGTTGCAGGTAGATAGGATAGTGAAGAAGGCGTTTGGTATGCCTTCCTTTATTGGTCAGAATGTTGAGTACAGGAGTTGGGAGGTCATGTTGTGGCTGTACAGAACATTGGTGAGGCCAATGTTGGAATATTGTGTGCAATTCTGGTCTCCTTCCTGTCGGAAAGATGTTGTGAAACATGAAAGGGTTCAGAAAAGATTTACAAGGATGTTGCCAAGGTTGGAGGATTTGAGCTATAGGGAGAGGCTGAACAGACTGGGGCTGTTTTCCATGGAGCATCAGAGACTGAAGGGTCACCTTATAGATGTTTATAAAATCATGAGGGGCATAAGCCTGGGGTGGGGAGTTCAGAACTAGAGGGCATAGGTTTAGGGTATGAGAGGAAATATATAAAAGAGACCAAAGAGGCAACTTTTTCATGCAGAGGGTGGCACATATATAGAATGAGCTGTCAGCGGAAGTGGTGGAGGCTAGTACAATTGCAACATTTAAAAGGCATCTGGATGGGTAGATGAATAGGAAGGGGTTTGGAGGGCTATGGGCTGGGTGCTGGTCGGTGGGACTAGATTGGGTTGGGATACCTGGTTGGCATGGTCAAATTGGACCAAAGGGTCTGTTTCTGTGCTGTACATCTCTATGACTCTATGACTCTATGACTTTAAGAAGTTGAGAAAACCTGGCCATACGCTCTGGAGTTAAAAATAATGAGACATGAATTGTCCACCCCAGAGGGGTCTGGATACTTCAGCTTTACATATTACTCCTATTCTGCATTTTTGCACTTTTCCTACTTTATATTCAAGGACACAGTATAAGTTCACCAAAATCATAAATACTGCTGAACGAATTGACTATGTGAGTCTGATAAATCAGTAAAAGAATCAAAGAAACATCTGCAGATTATGTGCAAGTGGACAAGACACATTGGAATCAAAATTAGAGGACTCAATAAATTGCATTGATCTATTGACAAAAAAATGCAGAAGGAGAACAAAGTCTCAAAATAGACAACATTAACCAATCCCTGTCGAGCAGCAATTAGCAACACAAACAAAATGATGTCCAGCGTGGAGTAATCAGCAGAGCTTCAGTTTGAAGTGATCATACTTGGAGCTGTATCATTGTTTGGTTATTTGAATATCGCAGTCTGTTCTGATTTGTAGGAGACCCAGGCATTATCACTGTGACCTGGAAATAATACATTGAACAATGCTCTGTCACATAAGGATCCTATAATGTGGGAGAACTGACTTATGAGGAAAGATTAAAAGATTTTTAGGATTCTTTGAAAGGACACTAATGAAAGAGGATGTTTGAAGTTAAATGATATTGAAAAGATAATTGTAAGTTCAATATCAAATTAAACCTCATGGGCAGGGCAGGACAGGTACAGTACAAATAGTAAAGGATAACTTCAGGCCTGATGTAATTTAGGCTGAGACTCCACTACAATACTGAGCGAGTGCTGCACTGTCAGAAGTATTCTCTTTCTAAGATGAGTCAAAAAGTGTGATGCTGGAAAAGTACAGCAGGTCACACAGTGTCCGAGGAGGAGGAGAGTTGGCATTTTGGGCATAAGCCCTTCATCAGGACCTCACAAGATCTCCAGCCCACAACCTCCAACTTTTGAAGTACGAAAGCAGACACACTGAATAAAGACCCCCCCCCCCCCCCCCCCCCCCCCCCCCCACCGCCCCGACCTCCCACCAACCGTCCTGTTAACTGGACATAGAGGTTCTCACACACTGGATAAGGAAGTCCAAACAAGTTTGTCCTGGTGTCCTGGCCAATAGGCATCTCTTGATTAATGTTTGAGACACCATCCATGCCCTCCACCTCCTCCAAGACTTCCATTTCCCCGGCCCCCAATGCCTCAACTTCACCATGGATATCCAATCCCGCTACACCACCATCCGCCATGAACAAGCGCCTCCAAGCTCTCCGTTTCTTCCTCTCCCGACGTCCCCAACAGTACCCTTCCACCGACACTCTCATTTGTTTGGCTGAACTGGTCCTCACCCTCAACAATTTTTCCTTCGAATCCTCCCACTTCCTCAAGACCAAAGGGGTAGCCATGGGCACCCGTATGGGCCCCAGCTATGCCTGTCTCTTTGTTGGCTATGTAGAACAGTCCATCTTCCGTAGTTACACTGGCACCACTCCCGACCTCTTCCTCCGCTACATTGATGACTGCATTGGCGCCACCTCGTGCTCGTGCGATGAGGTTGAGCAATTCATCAACTTCACCAACACATTCCACCCTGATCTTAAATTTACC